>NC_140976.1:58994741-59237241 GCF_056783735.1 Eptatretus burgeri | reverse complement strand
GGGGCTCCGAGAGGCCGGGGCAGGTTACCTGGCCGCTCCTGGCGGCTCGATGGGCTCTTGCTCGGCGACCCTCGGTGTCTTTGCCCGGACCCCCGAGCTCCGACTGGCTCCCTTGGTCGTCCGGCCTCCACTGCGGCCTGGTCTAGCCGATGACGCGCTGGAGGAGTGAACGGGTCTCGACTCTGGCTTCCTGGTTGCGCCGGCGAACCTTCCAGCGAACCAACTGCCCGAACTCCGAACTCTCCAGCTCTCAATGGGGCGTCTCTCCACTCCCAACTCCCACAGACTCCGAGCTCCCCACACCAACTCAACTCCGGCGCTCTCCACACGATTCAACTCTCTGACTCTGGACTCCAGGCTCCAGACTCTCTTCAATGGCCCAGCTCAACTCAACTGCCTTTTCGGCCAGCGAATGCGGCTTTTTAATCGCCGTCGGGGCGTTCGCCCCTCCCTTCCCGGCGCGCGCGCGCGGGGGGGGGGGGGGGGGGGGGGAATCCCAGGAGTGATCGGCTTGGCTCTTTAGTTGTAATAACCGTCATCCGTGTTTACGCCGTTCTGAGGGACCCGCCCCAACCATCATTTCTGTTTCCTTCTTCGGGTGTCTTTCTAGGAGTGGTGTTTTGTTTGTAGAGGAGGGTCGCTGTGTTTTAGAGATTGACGAGGTTGTTGAGTTGTTCTTTATTTGAAATCAAAGATAGAACAGAATAACGGGTAACTCAGAGATGCACAGCCCGGCACACGAATAATTCCCGTGATACATTGGTGGGGAAATCTAACCTGGAACACACACTTACCGAAATAACTGACCTCTGGGGAACCTGAATGGTGTTCTGTAAATTTCCTCAACCGTAACAATATCATGCTATACAGGATATTGTATTTGGCCCCATCTCTCAATGGTGAAGAATCACATTAAAAAAAAAAAAAAATTAAATTCTCGTATCCAGATATACTAGACGTATAGATGCTTATTATCATACTGGATGGGACTATCCTCACAATGCACATGAACATGTTGTGAGTGAGCGAGTGATGTACAAGTTTCATTGAAAATGATTGAACATACAATTGCTGGGGCAACAGTATTGTACGTACGTGCATAAATATACGTTGATGCCGAAAACAAATAGGAAAAACAAACAATGTTCAGTTATGAAATTTTTTACAAACTTCTGAAACTTTTTGAAGATGATACGTACAATCAATATGAAAATATCAAAATCAGTAAGTGAGGCTGTGGGGAACATTCAGATCACTAGTTTAGGGGTTGGGGCAAAGAATCAGGTACCCCAAGGGGTAGAGAGGTGCAGAAGCATTCACTGCAGCTAGTCTACATATAATATGGCCAACTTTGGAAAGGGGAGGAATGGGTTCAGGACTTTCGGTGGGAGGGGGACATGGGAAATTTGAAGGCTTGAGTGCAGGGAGGGGATCGATGCATTAGGGTTGGGAAGGGAAGGTGAGAACTTGGGGCTGATGGAGTGAGGGGGGAGAAGAGATGGGACAGAGTTTGGAGGGGAAGAGAGCGTGTGTGTGTGTGTGTGTGTGTGTGTGTGTGTGTGTGTGTGTGTGTGTGTGTGTGTGTGTGTGTGTGTGTGTGTGTGTGTGTGTGTGTGTGTGTGATTGTCATGGTGGGGGAAGGAGGGTAATGTGCAAATAAATCATGTGACAAAACTCAAAAGTAGAAGTAAGACAACAATTATGGTAGTTTCTAACTTGTAGACCCTTTCGACGTCGTATGTGTATCGTCATGCACCACGTGGTCTTTCTCTAGCCCTGAATGCCTGCATGCCCAGCCCGACAGAACATGAGTCCGCAAATAACAGGCATAAAAATGTAAAAGTTGTTTGTTGCATCAATGTATGCACCATTGTCACAGATATGAAATATAATTTCATAGTTTTCTCCAATTCTGTAGATTTAATTATCTATCTGCTTGGCACATGTATATTATTAGCCACATGTATATTGTTATTAGCTATGCTTATAGCTGTACGTATGTCTGATATGGCTGTACCTGTTAAAGTAGCGGCAATCATGGCTGATGCTAAATAGAAATGTGAAAAAACAAAAACGCCACTGACCCACAGTGTCTGGTGCTTTTCCGCAGCTGTTCTGTCATCTTTCTTCTTCTCTGGAGATTAGAATTATCTCGAATCTTCATGGGGATCGCGTCGGCTTTTAATTGCTTCAATTTACTCATCCCAAATTGGGAATACAGGCTGGTGTCGTACGAATCATCTTCAAAATGGGTGCTGCAAATTATGCTTGAAGCAGTTGAGCCATGCCTTCGAGTTCAGAGTGTATACAGGCCACGTGTAAACATAATTCCTGAAGCAAAACTATCCTCGAGATGACGTGCCAGGTCAGGTGATACATGACATAATCAAATCGCTGTTTTTGGGGGTCAGTGCCAATCGAGCAGAAAAGGACCCCCCCCCCCAAAAAAAAATAAAACATTCAAATCTTCCTTCCAAGATATTTATTGAAAAAACAAAGAACGATTATAGTGTTAAGTGAAGCCATATCTATTGATTAAACCAAACATGATTTTCTGATTCTGTGGACCTTTAAGCCTTTTAGCAAAATACGCAATCCATAATTTTCATTGGGATAAAATCACTAAAATACAAGGAACCAGTAAAGATCGAAAACAAATTGCAAACTACAACATTGAAGTCATTATCCCAGTTCTTCAGCAAATTCTCACCAGAGGTTCGGCCATGATGACTCCAATCTTTCTTTCCGCGTGTGCTGTGAATTCTGCGAAGAGGCTGCGCACCACAAATTCGCCCGGCTTTCCCTCGGTAGGCACGCGTAACGTTCTGGGCCCAGCCATCTTGCTCTCTGTACCAGAACTGTCCTCATGTGCTGGTGATGCACCTGCAAGGCAAGTGACGATGGAAATGCAGCAAGGAAATTGATGTGTGTATCCACAGAACAAAGTTGAGAGAACTACGTGCCAAAGGAGGAACGTGTCCATTCACCTTCCCTTTCATAATTTTCACTTATCTTTATCTTTTCCTACCCAGGTAATCCGCCTCTTTCCTGGCACAAAGCCAAAAAGCAAGCACCAAAAACCCATATCACAGACGCACCAAACTTGGATCTGCTATTTTCAGTTCCGAAGCAGCAGACTCATGCGGGCTGTCATCTCAGACCAAAGATTTTTAGACATGGTGAGAAGGTGCAAACCAAAATGAAATTCGCAAATTAAGTTTTTACGATTAAGTCGTGAAGACAGACATTTAAAGATATGTGACAAGTATAAACTTTAGTACTCACAACCTCTCACAAGAAGGGAGAAGTAGGGTTCAAGGGGATAAATGACATTATGCTAGATAGAAATAGGGGACGTGGTAGAGAAAAACCGTGCTGGCATAACATAACAGATTGGGGAATAACATAACCCGGTTTCATTCAACAACTTTAAAAATTTGACCTTTGCATCACCTTTAAAGGTCACAACACAATGTTGTGGACATTAAAATAAGGAAACAGGATACGCACTATAGCTTAATGGAGTTACTTCATCGAAGAAGGTCGAAAACCCGGTTCGATTCCCACAACTTTGAAAATTTGACCTTTGTGAACTTTAAAGGTCAAAGGTCAAGGATTATGATCTTTGGTGCAAAACTTCCTCTGAAACATTCCAGGAACAATATGACATCATATAGGCTATATGGTATTTCACACTCCTCGGATTATCCATACTTTTATGAAATCAGCGTAAAAAAAAAAAAAAACTTGAAGGGGGTGCCACGGGTGTTCAAGATAGAGCAAAATGGTTTCAAGACTTTATGTGGGGAATGACCTCAAGATTATGCATAAAAAATATTGTCAGCCGAGCTCTCAAAGTTTGGGCGGTCGTATGATTTTTATGTCAAAATTCGATTTTTTCTAAGTTTGTGACCTTGACCTTGGGACGAAAATGAAAAGTCGAGCTCTGTGGGGCTATGCACGTGCCATTGGGCAAACCAATACCGAAACCCCTGCCAGATTCGACAAACCCCCTAGAAGATGCAAATTGAAATTGGCTAACCCCTAAAAACACAATTCGCAATTTTCTAAGTTCGTGACCTTGTGGCCTTGACCTTGGGACGAAAATGAAAAATCGAGCTCCGTGGGGCTATGCAGGTGCCAGTGGGCTAACCAAATACCGAAACCCCTGCCAGATTCGACAAACCCCCTAGAAGATGCAAATTGAAATCGGCTACCCCCTAAAAACACAATTCGCAATTTTCTAAGTTCGTGACCTTGTGGCCTTGACCTTGGGACAAAAATGAAAAATCGAGCTCTGTGGGGCTATGCAGGTGCCATTGGGCTAACATAATACTGAAGCCCCTGCCAGATTTGACAAACCCCTCGGAGAAAATTTTTTTTAATGTCAAAATTCGCAATTTTCTAAGTTCGTGACCTTGTGACGAAAATGAAAAATCGAGCTCCGTGGGGCTATGCAGGTGCCATTGGGCTAACCAAATACCGAAACCACTGTCAGATTTGACAAACCCCCAAGGAGAAGATGCAAATTGAAATTGGCTACCCCCTAAAAACACCCACCAAAATATAAACCTCCCACCAAAATGATATAAACTTCCCACCAAAATTTTATCAGGATCGGATCAAAACCCACGGAGCTTTCCTCGGGACAGACAGACAGACAGACAGACAAGTCGGTAGGCGGACATGGGTAGTCGGCCGTTGCTAGGCAACGGAGGGGTCCATTGCAACGGTTCTTTCTCACACATAACTAGGACATACCATGAACCTACCATACCAGTTTCATGTATATCTGACTCATAGTCTCCGAGATATAACGAACTTCGTTTTTTTAATTGTTTTCGACCAGGGTTCATTCAAAGTCTATATTCTCCGACAGTTTTCATAGGATCCGGCTGGAAATTTTTAACAATATGGCTGAATGTACTGTCCACAGTCGGTCGTGGCCCGATTTTTGAAAAAATTAATTTTTTATGATTTTTCAAAAATTTCAAAGTCCCGTTGCTCGGCAACCAAAGGGGCGTGAGAAACCAGTCCCTACGTGGCATAATGAGGTCATAAACTGGTCCTACCACCCAAATTTCATCAAAACCGAACAACTGCAAGGGGGTCAAAAACCCCCGACAAACACAAACACGGACAGACCAACACCACGACCAACA
Source organism: Eptatretus burgeri (assembly GCF_056783735.1). Classification (NCBI taxonomy): domain Eukaryota; kingdom Metazoa; phylum Chordata; class Myxini; order Myxiniformes; family Myxinidae; genus Eptatretus; species Eptatretus burgeri. Next base: position 59,232,079 of record NC_140976.1, on the reverse strand, counting down.
AATAAGGGTAGAGAAGATAGATAGATCATAGATCATAGATGAAAATAGATCAAATAATTTTTTTTTAATCGAAAAAAGAATTTCTGAAGTTTTTTTTCAACTCGATCGACTACCCAACAGACAGACAGACAGACACCAATAACAAATATAGTGGTCACTTATTTTTTTCATGAACCAAAAAAAATGGATGTCATATAGCGGATAGAGAATTACCTTAAGATTATGCAAACCAAATCTCAATGAGTTCCATATACTGATAACTACTCGGTATCAATTTGAATGAAAAGTACCGAAAATGCGGTTTGATATCGGAAATCCCCAAAGTTCGAGGGGGTGCTGTGGGTGAACAAAGATATAAATCGAAAATCCGGCTCGATTGTTTGTGCACAATGTATTCCAGATGATTAGTGTGAATTTTCATGACAATCTGACCATAACCCTAGGAGGAGTAGCATTTGGCGCGAAGGCACCTCCAGCTCTCGCATATTATCGATTTTTGCCCTTTGACCCATGACCTAAGCAATATCGGTCAATATGTCCTGAGGCAAAGTTGTAGTTCTCATTGCGTGCTATGAACCTGCAAAGTTTCATTCGGATCGATGCACTCACTTGGTCGCTCGGGGCCTTCAATTGTCGCCAATTTTCAGGCATACCGAAATGCGGTATGCAACAAACAAACATCCAAACAAACAGACAGAATTACTGACAAGCTGGTAGGCCGACATGGGTAGTCGACTACCCAATAGAACCTGACGCGATGGGCCCATTCGATGGGGAATGACCTGAGGATTAAGCACAAGAAAATTCATGATTCTAGCTTCAAGGGTTAATCCTGCAGATTGTTTTTTCCTGAAAATACCCCCACATTTAGAGGTTTTTCGGCCGTTGCTAGGCAGCGAAGGAGTCCATAGCAACAGTTCTTTCTCACACATAACGAGGACATACCATGAACCTACCATACCAGTTTCATGTATATCTGACTCAGTCTAATATAACGAACTTCGTTTTTTTATTGTTTTCGACCAGGGTTCATTCAAAGTCTATCTTCTCCGACGGTTTTCATAGGATCCGGCTGGAAATTTTTGACAATATGGCTGAACGTACTGCCCACATTCGTTCATGGCCGGATTTTTGATTTTCGAAAAAATTAATTTTTAATGATTTTTCAAAAATTTCAAAGTCCCGTTGCGAGGCAACGGTGGTGTCCATAGCAACGGTTCTCATTTGCACACAACTAGGTCATGGTATGAACCTACCAACCAAGTTTCATCGAAATCGCCATTGTATTAACGGAGCACTGGACCAAACAGAGGGACAGACAGACAGAGACAGACAAACATATCGACGGAAAAACTGATAATAAGGGTAGATCAAATTTCAAAAAAAAAATTGAAATTTTTTATTTTTTTCGACTGGATCGACTACTACCCGACAGACAGACAGACAGACAGACAGCAATAACGAATATTGTGGTCACTTACTTTTTTCGTGAACCAATACTGTTGTTGTTGTTCGTCTTTCGGCTGCTCCCGTAAGGGGTCGCCACAGCGGATCATTCCTTATGATCCGCATACCGATTTGGCATCGGTTTTACGCCGGATGCCCTTCCTGACGCAACACTGGTCGCCTCTTACGACACAGGGATAAGGATTGGGTTTCGCCATGATTCCGGGCTGCCCTATACCCTCTCATAGCACGGCCCAACACAGAGCTCCTGTCCTCAAGCGATCCTCCAACCGAAGCCTCCGAGTAGCCGGATTACAGGCGCACGCCACTACGCCCGGTCCGTGAACCAATACTGATTTCAATTAAAAACAATATTAAAACTAGAGGAGGAGCACTCGGTAGAGTGCAAAACCTCTGCCGCCAATACTGCTGGGTCACTCAAGTGAACCTGATATCCTATTCATTCAATTTGACGTCAACAGTGCTCACAGAGTTATAGTTTGCAACTTTCCCTTTTACTTTTAACTTTTAGATACTCAATTAATTCGTCATAACTCGATTCCTTGAGACAGAAATTGATTTTATGTGGGTATATCCACCTGAAGTTCCAAAATCAGCCGCAATTATAATTTTGGCATGTTTTTTTTGTTGGAAATCACTTATAACATGTAGAAATGCAAAAAAAAGAATCAAAATTTTTTTGAAAAAAAAAGTTGCAAAATTGTTTTTTTTTCCTCCAACAATTTTTTTTTGGGGGGGGGGTTGGAAATCACTTAAAACATGTAGAAATGCAAAAACAAAAATTCAAATATTTTTTCAAAATGGCCGCCATAGCGGCCATATTGGACTTTGGACAAAGTCCAAAATCCAATGGCATGATCCTTGGACCATACCGAATCCCCCCACCAAGTTTCGTCGAAATCCGTCGAGGAGTTTTCCCGTAATACTGTTCACAAATAAACAAACAAGCAAACAAACAAAGACGGGTGAAAACTGCAACCTCCGTCCATCTTCGATGGCGGAGGTTAATTAAATCATTCATTATAAAAACAAAATTCATTGCAAACTCTTGAAAGGATGTCACATGGTCAATGGTTTTTCCCTAATTAGTTTTCAATATCAATTAAATTACCATTTTTTGTAAATAAACATAAACAAATGTTTTGAGGGGGTAACCTGAAATCGTAGGGGGTATGATGAAATCGATTTCAAGCTACCCCCGGGGGTAACTTGAAATCGATTTCAGATTACCGGGAGGTAACTTGAAAGGGGGGGCGGGGGGGGAGCTTGAAATCTTTTCACCAGCACTCCGGGTACAATAGACCCATGATCGAAGTTAGTCCTCCCGCGCCGGCACTCTCGGCTAAACGTCGTTCGTGACCGTCTCAGACGAGCCATTTGTTGACACTTTCTCTCCATTTATCCCATCTTACAAACGTAAAACATTTGACTTCTTCATTCGCTACATTGTCCTGGTGAATAATACAGGGGGGATCATCCTCACTGGCCATATTCATCAAAAATCGCCGATCAGCTGCCGGTGATTTCCTCCCTGCAGGAAGCTGCCATCTTGGACAACTTAGCTGGTCACATGACAGTCTGACGTAATTTGCATACGATGTCAGCCGATCTATTGGCTGTCGAGGCATCACATGGCCCACACGTGATCCGAGTGGAGAAAATTCAAATGAGAGAGCGTGGGGAATGGATCTATTTTCAAGATGAAAATACACAATAGTTGCAGCTATTTGAGTGGAGAAATTTTGGATTCATATGTATTTGGATATAAACTATCATATTATCAAGGTTTTGTTTACCCCCCCCCCCCGCCCCCGAATGAGTAGAACGAAACTGCACGATACAGCTTACGGCTGATGGCCTATAAGTCTTGCCTTTGTCTTTTTATTGTCAATAAAACTTGTTAAAAATGTCCCCAGTTCGTTTCCGTCCTGTCTTGCATTGGTCCAGCATGGTTAGGATCTGAGTTTAGCCAGGTTTTTATACCCGATAATTAATCCATTCATTCCTGCCGGCACGGCTTTGGCAGTTTCTGCTCGGCTGCACCCGAACCGGAGTTGGTATTCGGTAGTTGGAACTCTACCGCAGTCAGTAGAGTGACCCGGTTCGAGCAAGATGGGCCAAGGGCGTGGTATCCCCGGAAGTCGAAATCACGTAGTTAATTAGGTAAATTGGTTATAGACAAATAGACCCTACGCTACGCGGTTGAAATATTGGTGACCACGGTCGGTTCAGCGACCCGCCGCGTCACTAAATTATCCGGAGCGACGGCCTACAATTCCAGGGAGTCAAGTGTAGACGACGTAGCTTTCCCCACCTCGTGGTCGTTCTCGCCACTGGCCTGCAACAATATATATATATATATATATATATATATATATATATATACACATATACATATACATATACATATACATATACATACATACATACATACATACATACATACATATATATATATATATATATAGTTACAGACTGGGGGTCGGCCACCAACCAACCGCTCTGAACGGAGCCGCAAGTCGAGTCGGCCCGACCGATCGCCCGGAATATAGATCACTGCCCGGATAACTCCGAGCGACGGGTCCTTGTACAAGAATCGAAATACGCCAATCTGCAGATCACGTGGGGTAGGGTCGATTGCCAATCTTCAATGTACCGAAATACCCACGTGATTCAACTACCGGGATATTCCACCCTCGACGGAACTCGTACTGAACAAACCGCCGAGGCGAGCTTGTCCGTGCGCGATTCCGAGCGGCGTAATCGCCGAGAACCGTCGGTCCAAATGTCCCCCTATTACAGCAAACCAACGGCTTTCTAACTCCCAACACACGAAATGTTCAGTCAATGAGGGAATGGACGCAACGAGCAGGTTTACATTCACACAAGGACATTTATTATAATGAAACACGTATGCAATTTAATAAGGCAAAACACGTATGCAATTATTCAAGCAACAAAAGCACGACAAAAGAACGACAACCGTCTACTTATTATATACAGTCATTTACACTTATCAGCAGTTCCTACTTATTAGACGGGCCCACGGACACACGTACGCACACACACACAAGAAACGGTGGCTGAGGCCCTTAATCACAAGCTCCAGCTCGGAGGACAGGTGAGCTGAAACTCAGAGCTTGACTCGAACCTTTCCACCTTGTGTGGTCTTCAACTTGTCCGGACCCAGGCTCCAGCGAGAGTGAGCTGGATCCAAATCGCCGTGTCCTTCCCGAGCTCCCGCGAATCCTCCCGCGCTTCTCAACACGTACCGGTGAGATGAGGCGCCGATCCTTCCTGTCGATCGTCGCTTCCCCGAGGAACCAACTCCAAGAAGAGGCCGACGCGTCACACCAAGCCGGGAAACAAAATGGAGAACGACAAGCTCCACGAACCAAGAGGAAGAGGAAGAAGAGGAAGAAGCCTCCACTCGCAGCTCGAGCCGAACATCCAGCTCAAGTTCCTTCCAAAACAAAGCAGCAGCCGAAGCTCACTGAGCCAGCCGAAGCAAAAAGCTTCCGAAGGCCTCAAGCCAAGCAAGCCAAGCAGGACCCGATGGCCTGATGAACGACTGCTCTCTCCGAAGCAAAAAAGCTTACTCCTCCCACAGGACTCAGCACACGAACTCTGCCCACGGGACTCAGAACGGGACTCCCACAAACTCAGCCCTACCACGGGACTCCCACGAACTCAGCCCTACCACAGGACTCTCTCAAACTCAGCCCTACCATGGGACTCTCTCAAACTCAGCCCTACCATGGGACTCTCTCAAACTCAGCCCTACCATGGGACTCTCTCAAACTCAGCCCTACCATGGGACTCTCTCAAACTCAGCCCTACCATGGGACTCTCTCAAACTCAGCCCTACCATGGGACTCTCTCAAACTCAGCCCTACCATGGGACTCTCTCAAACTCAGCCCTACCATGGGACTCTCTCAAACTCAGCCCTACCATGGGACTCTCTCAAACTCAGCCCTACCATGGGACTCTCTCAAACTCAGCCCTACCATGGGACTCTCTCAAACTCAGCCCTACCATGGGACTCTCTCAAACTCAGCCCTACCATGGGACTCTCTCAAACTCAGCCCTACCATGGGACTCTCTCAAACTCAGCCCTACCATGGGACTCTCTCAAACTCAGCCCTACCACAGGACTCCCCCGAACTCAGCCCACGAACTCAGCCCTACCACGGGACTCCCACACGAACAAAGAAAGGATCTCCCCTTTATCCTTCCCATCCCCTCCCCCGCACCCGGCGTGACTCATGCCCTCGTGATCTACCCCCCGCTCAACCACAGGTGGAAGGGAGTTGTTGACGTCACGGGATGGCAGGGTTCTTCTTCCTCTTCGCAGAAGAGGGGGAGGGACGTCTCCATTGTTCGCTCCCTAACCATTAAATCGATCCGCAGCGCATCTTATTGATTTCAAAACATTTAAACAATGGAAGGTGAGCTATCTAGGGAACATGCACTTATCGACATAGCTGACTAAGGGAACCTCTATGTTGTGTGCAATTGAATTCCAAATTCGTAACAAAATATGAATATATTGTGACGTCCACGGGACTTGAACAGTCCCGCCAACGTAGAATGAGCCGAAACGATGGAGGCGGTTTATTTGTTTATAACCCAAACATGGCGGTTCTAATCGCTCTATCGCAAACAGGACGAGGAAGGTGGCACGAGTCGCTTTTCACTGAGTTGATGATGTTTATTTGTTTTTATTATAAACCAGAAATAACAAGACTCGGCAAGAAGAGGGATCCGGGGCGATTTGACGGGATGGTGTGGGATCGGGCGTGGGGAAAAACACAGACAATTCTAATGAATATACAGTTCCCAATCCCTCTAAGGCGCCAAACACACACACACACACACACACACACACACACACACACACACACACACACACACACACACACACACACACACACACACACACACACACACACACACACACACACACACACACACACACACACACACACACACACACACACACACACACACACACACACACAAACACCGTAGCTATCTCTGGTGGTCAGGCTGAACCGTGGTGTGGACGCAACTGTCCCTGGATCGGTGCCGGACGAGCCGGCCTTGCTCTCGCCAGGGGGGGGGGCAGGAGAAACCGCGGTGCTGTCGACCTCCTGGTACTGGCCCAAGTCCGCCCACAGCCGCCAGGGAACCAGCTCCGGCGCCAAGCCGCGAGCAGGAGAGGGAGGCAGGTCCGCCCGCCGCCCGACCCCACACTCCGAGTCAGCAGAACCCCAGAGCCAACCAAAGCGAGGCACGAGGCTCGGCAAGGCTCCCAGACACGATCAAGAACACGATCGATTCAGCACAACAACCAGGACGCTCTCTGCCGCCACAGCTTCCACACCAAAAAAACCACGATCTTTTGGTTGTAATCTTCTTCCTCTTCCTTTTCGACCCCGAACAGAACCTTTTTATCCTTCTGTCCTCGTCACTTCAATCGAGCTGTTTATTGGCCCACCGCCATCGCCTTCCACCAATCGTGATCACGGGGCGGAGCCATCCGCTGCACTGTCCTGTGACGTCACGGCCAGTCTCCAGAGAATACCAAAAAGGGGTTTACGCAGACACACTTACCCTATCCCGTGTCCCTATCTAATTACGTGACAATTATCATCTCCCCCCTTGAAGAAATGAACATTTACTAGACAACTTATCACCACTGAATTGCTACTTATTACATCGAGATCCTGGTAAACTCGAACAGCATGGCATACCTAATTAAACATCCTAATTACCCTTTGAATGCATACCCCCCCTCAAACGTAACAATATATATATATATATATATATATATATATATATATATATATATATATATATATATATATTTACACTACATGGCCAAAGGTATGTGGACATCTGCTCGTCCAACATCTCATTCCAAAATCATGGGCATTAATATTGAATTGGTCCCCCCTTTGCTGCTATAACAGCCTCCACTCTTCTGGGAAGGCTTTCCACTTGATGTGGGAACATTGCTGCCGGGATTTGCTTCCATTAGCCACAGGAGCATTAGTGAGGTCGGGCACTGATGTTCGTCAATTAGGTCTGCCTCGCAGTCGGCGTCCCTATTCAGACTGAAGGTGTTCAATGGGGTTGAGGTCAAGGCTCTGTGGAGGAGAGTCAAGTTCTTCCACACCGATCTTGACAAACCATTTCTGTTTGGACCTCGCTTTGTTCACGGGGCATTGTTATGCTGAAACAGGAAAGGGCTCTCCACCAAACTGTTGCCACAAAGTTGGAAACAGAATCGTCTCGAATGTCATTGTATGCTGTACCGTGAAGATTTCCCTTCATTGGAACTAAGGGGCCTCGCCTGAACCATGAAAAACAGCCCCAGACCATTATTCCTCCTCCACCAAACTTTACAGTTGGCACTATGCCTTCAAGCAGGTTATGTTCTCCTGGCATCCGCCAAACCAAGATTCGTCTGTCAGACTGCCAGATGGTGAAGTGCGATTCATCACTCCAGATAATGCGTTTCCATTGCTGCGTAGTCCAATGTCGGTGAGCTTTACACCACTCCAGCCGATGCTTGGCATTGCACATGGTGATCTTTGGCTTGTGTGCAGCTGCTCGGCCATGGAAACCCATTACATGAAGTTCTCGACGAACAGTGCTTGTGCTGACGTTGCTTCCAGAGTCAGTTTGGAACTCGGTGAGTGTTGCAACCGATGACGGATGATTTTTCCACACTACACCCTTCAACACTCGGCAGTCCCGTTCTGTGAGCTTGTGCGGCCTTCCACTTTGCGGATGAGCTGTTGTTGCTCCGAGACATTTCCACTTCACAATAACAGCACTTACAGTTGACCGGGACAGCTCTATCAGGGCAGAAATTTGCTGAACTGACTTGTTGGAAAAGTGGCATCCCATGACAATGCCACGTTGAAAGTCACTGAGCTCTTCAGTACGGCCTATTCTCCTGCCATTGTTTGTCTCTGGAGATTGCATGGTTGTGTGCTTGATTTTATACACCTGCCAGCAATGGGTGTGGCTGAAATAGCCAAATCCACTCATTAGAAGGGGTATCCACATACCTTTGACCATTTAGTGTATACATACACACTGCCTGGTGTTTGGGTTAACGGTTAAGGTGGCTGGCTTAGGATCTTCGGGTCTTGAGTTTGAGCCCCTGTCGCACCGGTCAAATAACAGCAGGTGGGTTGACTCAGCCTGTCATCCTTCCAAGGTTGGCAAAATGAGTACCAGCTTACTGGTGTAATAATCCATTTGAGTATCCTTCGTTGGAGTGGCGACCCATCCTGGATTGTACTCTTTAACCAAATACAACTACCTTGGCAGCCCTATGCGCCTCACTGCATGAAAGTAATGGTTATTACCTCCACCACCGAAGGTGAAGGAGGTTATGTCCTCACCCCTTTCTGTCTGTTTGCCTGTCTGTTACTTGCAAAATCGAAGATTTTTCAAGTTCATTGGTTTGTCGATTTTGTTATTCGGTCTGTCTGTCTGTCTGTTTGACAGTTTGTCACCAACAGGTCACAATTTTAAACCGATCTTCATAAAACTACACCACTTGGTAGAGTTTGTCATAAGGAAGAAGCCAATTGTTTTTGAGGTCAAAAGGTCAACATAGGCCAAAGGTCAACAACTAAGGTGGTATTTCTAAAATCCTCAATTTTCATCCGACTGACTTGAAATTTGAAGAGGATTTATATTTCAGATCACCAAATTCAACCACCAACTATTTTGGAGGATCATATCGGCCAAAAGGTAAACATAGGCCGAATTTCTAAAATTGTCAATTTTCATCTGATTCAATAGAAATTTGAAGAGGCATTGCATATTTGGTCGTTGAATTCAACCACCAATTATTTTTGAGGTCAAATTTGTTTTATGGATTTTGCAAGTATCGTGCTCTTCATGAAGTCTTCTTCTTCTTGTTTGCTTGTGTGCAGGATATCTCAAAAAGTTGTGGACGGATCCAGATGAAATTTTGTGGACAGGTTGGGAGTGTCACAAGGATGAAATGATTAGATTTTGTTGAAGATCTGGATCCGGCGACGAGAATTTTTTAAGTGATTCTTCACCATTGAGAGATATGGCCAAAAACGAAAAATAGCACGATATCTCAAAATATGGCAGACGGATTTGAACGAAACTTAGTGGACATGTTGGGTGTGTGACAAGGAAAAATTGATTCAATTTTGTTGAAGATCCGAATCCCGATCTGGATACGATAATCATTTAATTTTCAAAGTGATTCTTCACCATTGAGAGATAGGGCCAAAAAACGATATAGTACTGTTTTGCATGATATTTCAAAAATGTATTGGACCCGATATGTTTTCGTGGATGAGGCATTACGTGGTAGAGGTATGCGCTCGACCAAGTGCCCTTTAATTTATTTATATATACACACGAGTAAAAGTACCCTTTGCTTTCCTGACCGAGTTAATCAAAAGATAACATGTTGTACTTGACAAACATTCTGCTCCATTAACCCTATAATTTACCCGAGGTCATATTCCATCTGCTTGGAAGTCAGCGAACACCACATTCAAAATCACTTCCACTTCACTGCAAAGCTCAGTGTTGGATGCTTTGGTTTGAACCTCCACTTAAAATGAGTGAATCGACACATTTTCAAAATTTAAAAATTCTCATTCAGATTTCAACATCACTGTCATGTATATTATCAAGCTGTGAAGACCTTTATAAAAGATTATTTGTAATTACGGCTCTCACCAGGTGGCAAGATTTGATACGCATTTACATGCAGAGAATATTGCGGTCTTCCTCCCACCCTGAACCCCTCACCCAGATATTCGCCCATGACAGAAACCATACTTGGGATACCCTTTAGCAACATACAAAATTTGGTGGGATTTGGTTCAGTCGTTTTAATTTTTCAAACAGAGATAAACAAATATACAAATTCACTTTCAGAGTAGCAAATACCAGCCGTCGCTTCAGTGACGGGAATACTAAAACAGGGAAGAAAAAGAGGGGGAAGAGAGGGGGGGAGAGATTGGGGAGGTGGAGGGGGAAAGAGAGAGAAAGGAGGGAGCGGAAGGCAGCATGAGGTGAGAGGAAGGGAAAGCAGACGTGTGGAGGAAGGGAAGGCAGACGTGTGGTGGAGCGTTAATTACGATTCATACTGTCTCGTAAAAATGATTCTGCATGTAATAACAGTGAAGATGGAAAACAAAAAAATGTCTGAAATCCATTTTCGACTGTCATACCATAAATACCGACCAGAGACAAACACCACCCGGACAAGCCCAGAGCCAAGCACCACCTATAGATAAACGAGAGAGAGAGAGAGAGAGAGAGAGAGAGAGAGAGAGAGAGAGAGAGAGAGAGAGAGAGAGAGAGAGAGAGAGAGAGAGAGAGAGAGAGAGAGAGAGAGAGAGAGAGAGAGAGAGAGAGAGAGAGAGAGAGAGAGAGAGAGAGAGAGAGAGAGAGAGAGAGAGAGAGAGAGAGAGAGAGAGAGAGAGAGAGAGAGAGAGAGAGAGAGAGAGAGAGAGAGAGAGAGAGAGAGAGAGAGAGAGAGAGAGAGAGAGAGAGAGAGAGAGAGAGAGAGAGAGAGAGAGAGAGGGGGAGAGAGAGTGAGAAAGACAGAGACAGAGAGAGAGATACAGAGAGAGAGAAACAGAGAGAGAGAGAGAGAGAGAGAGAGAGAGAGAGAGAGAGAGAGAGAGAGAGAGAGAGATAGATAGATATATATATATAGATATATATATATATAGATATATATATATATATATATATATACATATATATATACATACATATATATATATATACATATATATATACATACATATATATATATATACATATATATATACATACATATATACATACATATATATATATATATACATATATATATATATATATATATATGTATATATGTATATATATATATATATATATATATATATAGAGATATATATATATATATATATATATATATATATATATATATATAGATATATATATATATATATATATATATATATATATATATATATATATATATATATATATATATATACATATATATATATATATATATATATATATATATATATATATATATATATACATATATATATATATATATATATATATATATATATATATATATATATATATATATATATATATATATATATATATATATATATATATATATATATATATATATATATATATATATATATATATATATATATATATATATATATGGCAGGGGAGTTGGAGAGAAAATGTTATACTTTATGAACAACAAAACAAACAGTCATAGACTGGTACTTACAAAATCGTCAACTTGACCTCTGAGCTTGTCCAATAAAAGCTGTCTCTCGAGAAGGTAGCGACGCAAACCAGAAGTTTCTACGATGATTCTGTACCAAACCATCAAAAATCGTATTTGACCTCACCATGACCTTGACCTTTGACCGATTTTGACCAAAATCTAACCAGCACCAGCCATCACCCTCCTAAATCACGTGGTGTAATTTGACATTGGTAGCTTCTTCCCTTCTCGAGTTATCGTGCCTACAAACAAACAAACAAACAAACAGAAACGGAAGGCATCAACATACTTACGAAATCTTTACATTTCGTAAGTAACAAGCAGTCATAGACTGGGACTTACGAAATCGTCAACTTGACCTCAGACTTGTCTAATAAAAGCTGTCTCTCGAGAAGGTAGCGACGCAAACCAGAAGTTTCTACGATGATTCTGCACCAAACCATCAAAAATCGTAACATCGACCGAAGCAAAAATCTCCATTTCTCCACGCAATTATTTAATATTATTTTATCAAAGTCACAAAACCGTAATATTCGGCCATCCACCAACAATCTTTACATAATCCGACAGCTTAGCGAGTCAGGCATGCGACAATAACCTTTATTGGGATAAAAAATGACTTTTAAACACCATTTTATCGAAAACACCGTCAGCGCGCACACGCAAAACCTTTACGTGACTCAACGACGCGTCTGCTCGAGCGCGCTGCACCACGTGATGAGCCGTGACGCGGCGAGTGAAATATTTTTTATACAATCTTAAAACGTCTCCAAAACATCCGATTTTTTACCAGAATTTCGACAACCGAGTGTTAAGCGTATAAGCGATCGCAAAAACCGAAAACAAAATTAAAATCGAAGTTAAAACGAACTCGTAACGTCGACCGAAGCAAAAATACTCCATTTCTCCACATGAATTTACGGCATTATATTTGACGTCACTGTGACCTTGACCTTTGACCGATTTTGACCAAAATCTAATCAGCACTAGCCATCACCCTCCTGAATCACGTGGTGTAATTTAGCATTGGTAGCTTCTTCCGTTCTCGAGTTATCGCGCTTACAAACAAACACACACACAAACAAACACAAACAGAGGATGGAAGTCATCAATATACTTATGAAATCTAGTTACATACACACACACAAACACACTATGGTGAATTATAGGGAGTATTACTTGGAGTCCTTATATATTGTTAATCACTTAACTTTCATATTTTCTTTCCACGGCAATGGTTTCTGGCTTTGTATCATTTTACGTACCCAATGACAATGCGACTTGCGAGGAGACAGCCCAAGAAGAAGGCGTTAATTGTTCAAATTAATGCGCAGTGTCTAACTTTGCCAAGAGAATTGAAAGATCAGGTTTTATTCCGTCATACTGAGTGTTGGGAAATTGGAATATGGCCACTGTGTCGGCAACAATTCCCAACTCTTTGTGAGAAAACACCGAGGAATCTTTCACTTCCAGCAACAACTAATGCTGGCAGAATGGTCCCCAGCTTAACATCCCATCTGACTGACGTCTGATGTCACACGCATTGATAGAACGCTCTGCCTGCGAAACACCAGGGTGGCAGTTTGTAATCTGGTTGGGGAATATAACCCAGACTCCATAGATAGCTCATTGGCGAGTGCGCTACCTCTGATATGTCTTTCCAAAGCATTTATTGTGTCAAAATGTGGCTCGTCATGAAACAATCATTAAAAAAAATTGTTAAAACAAACAAACAAAAAAACAAGCAGTCATAGACTGGTACTTACGAAATCGACAACTTGACCTCTGACCTTGTCTAATAAAAGCTGTCTCTAGAGAAGGTAGCGATGCAAACGAGAAGTTTCTATGATGATTCTGGACCAAACCATCAAAAATCGCATGTTTTGGATGTTTGACCTCACTGTGACCTTGACCTTTGAGCGATTTTGACCAAAATCTAATCAGCGCTAGCCACCACCGTCCTAAATCACCTGGTGTAATTTGACATTGGTAGCTTCTTCCGTTCTCGAGTTATCGTTCCTACAAACAAACAAACAAACAAACACACAAACAAACAAACAAACACACAAACAAACAAACAAACACACAAACAAACAAACAAACAGAAACGGAAGTCATCAATATACTTACGAAATCTTTAGATTTCGTAAGTAACAAACAGAAACGGAAGTCATCAATACACTGACGAAATCTTTATATTTCGTAAGTAACAAGCAGTCATAGACTGGTACTTGCGAAATAGTCAACTTGACCTCTGACCTTGTCTAATAAAAGCTGTCTCTCGAGAAGGTAGCGACGCAAACCATACCAGAAGTTTATACGATGATTCTGTACCAAACAATCAAAAATTGAATGTTTTGGATGTTTGACCTCACTGTGACCTTGACCTTTGACCAAAATCTAATCAGCGCTAGCCACCACCCTCCTGAATCGCATGGTGTAATTTGACATTGGTAGCTTCTTCCGTTCTCGAGTTATCATTTTTTGCATGTTTGACCTTACTGTGACCTCAACCTTTGACCGATTTTGACCAAAATCTAATCAGCACTAGCCATCACCCTCCTGAATCACGTGGTGTAATTTGACATCGGTAGCTTCAGTTCTCGAGTTATCATTTTTTGGATGTTTGACCTCACTGTGACCGATTTTGACCAAAATCTAATCAGTACCAGCCATCACCCTCCTGAATCACGTGGTGTAATTTGACATTAGTAGCTTCTTCCGTTCGAGTTATCTGTACCAAACCATCAAAAATCGAATATTTGACCTCACTGTGACCTTGACCTTTGACCGATTTTGACCAAAATCTAATCAGTACCAGCCATCAGCCTCCTGAATCACATGGTGTAATTTTGCATTGGTAGCTTCTTCCGTTCTCGAGTTATCGTGCCTACAAACAAACAAACATACAAACAAACAAGCAGTCATAGACTGGTACTTACGAAATCGTCAACTTGACCTCTGACCTTGTCTAATAAAAGCTGTCTCTAGAGAAGGTAGCGAAGCAAACCAGAAGTTTCTACGTTGTTTCTGTACCAAACCATCAAAAATCGAATGTTTTGGATGTTTGACCTCACTGTGACCTTGACCTTTGACCGATTTTGACCAAAATATAATCAGCACTAGCCATCACCCTCCTGAATCACGTGGTGTAATTTGACATTGGTAGCTTCTTCCGTTCTCGAGTTATCTGTACCAAACCATCAAAAATCGAATATTTGACCTCACTGTGACCTTGACCTTTGACCGATTTCGACCAAAATCTAATCAGCACTTGCCATCACCCTCCTGAATCACGTGGTGTAATTTGACATTGGTGGCTTCTTCCGTTCTCGAGTTATCGTGCCTACAAACAAACAAACAAACAAAAACGGAAACGGAAGTCATCAATATACTGACGAAATCTTTAGATTTCGTAAGTAACAAGCAGTCATAGACTGGTACTTGCGAAAGAGTCAACTTGACCTCTGACCTTGTCTAATAAAAGCTGTCTCTCGAGAAGGTAGCGACGCAAACCATACCAGAAGTTTATACGATGATTCTGTACCAAACAATCAAAAATTGAATGTTTTGGATGTTTGACCTCACTGTGACCTTGACCTTTGACCAAAATCTAATCAGCGCTGGCCACCACCCTCCTGAATCACGTGGTGTAATTTGACATTGGTAGCTTCTTCCGTTCTCGAGTTATCATTTTTTGCATGTTTAACCTGACTGTGAGCTCGACCTTTGACCGATTTTGACCAAAATCTAATCAGCGTTAGCCACCACCCTCCTGAATCACGTGGTGTAATATGACATTGGTAGCTTCTTCCGTTCTCGAGTTATCATTTTTTACATGTTTGACCTTACTGTGACCTTAACCTTTGACCGATTTTGACCAAAATCTAATCAGCGCTAGCCATCACCCTCCTGAATCACGTGGTGTAATTTGACATTGGTAGCTTCAGTTCTCGAGTTATCATTTTTTGGATGTTTGACCTCACTGTGACCGATTTTGACCAAAATCTAATCAGTACCAGCCATCACCCTCCTGAATCACGTGGTGTAATTTGACATTAGTAGCTTCTTCCGTTCGAGTTATCTGTACCAAACCATCAAAAATCGAATATTTGACCTCACTGTGACCTTGACCTTTGACCGATTTTGACCAAAATCTAATCAGTACTAGCCATGACCCTCCTGAATCACGTGGTGTAATTTGACATTGGAAGCTCCTTCCATTCGAGTTATCGTGCCTACAAACAAACAAACAAGCAGTCATAGACTGGTACTTACGAAATCGTCAACTTGACCTCTGACCTTGTCTAATAAAAGCTGTCTCGAGAGAAGGTAGCGACGCAAACCAGAAGTTTCTACGATGATTCCGTACCAAACCATGAAAAAAAAAATCGAATGTTTTGGATGTTTGACTTCACTGTGACCTTAACCTTTGACCTATTTTGACCAAAATCTAATCAGTGCTAGCCATCACCCTCCTGAATCACGTGGTGTAATTTGACATTGGTAGCTTCTTCCGTTCTCGAGTTATCTGTACCAAACCATCAAAAATCGAATATTTGACCTCACTGTGACCTTGACCTTTGACCGATTTTGACCAAAATCTAATCAGCACTAGCCATCGCCCTCCTGAATCACGTGGTGTAATTTGACATTGGTAGCTTCTTCCGTTCTCGAGTTATCGTGCCTATAAACAAACAAACAAACAAAAAAACAGAAACGGAAGTCATCAATATACTTACGAAATCTTTAGATTTCGTAAGTAACAATGGCAGCATGAAAGACACCAGTTTTTAGAACCACTGTGACCACAAAAAGAGAGGGAGGTAAAATATGAGCGTACGAGAAAGCCACGCGGTAGAGCACGTAATGCCTGATCCACGAGAACGTATCAGGCCCAATTCATTATTGAAATATCATGCTATACAGGACTATATCATTCTTAGCCCTATCTCTCAATGGTGAAGAATCACTTTAAAAATTATCAGATCCAGATCTTCACCAAAATTGAACCAATTCGTCCTGGTCACACACCCAACATATCCACCAAGTTTCATCCGAATCCGTGCACAGCTTTTTGAGCTATCATGCTATATATCGTTTTTATATACGCATGGAAAGCAGACGCTTGAACTTTCCAAGAACACCCACACAGATGGATTGCCACCTTCTCCATACCCATGGCTCAATCATCCTCAGTTTCTGTTGTGCCACAGAAACGACTGGGGAAGAAAGATGCTGATTTGGAGGAAAACTTAAAAAAAAAAAATTAGAGGTCGTTCAAAGTAAAACCCATATATATATATTGCTCATTATCCGTGGCATTCAGGTAAGCCGGCGGCGTTTGCACGAATGTGGACGAGCCGAACTCCATTTTAAAATATTGTTGCAAACATACCACATGCACTCAGGAATGTTCTCAAAATCATGGGGCCTTCTACTATACACAACAAAGCTCATTGCTCTCGCAGGAAAGAACAAAGCCATGCAGAAGCTTGCTGCCCAACTTTCAAACAGGACGGATTGGTTCGACGTCGGAAGAAAAACGAAACACGAAATAAATAAAAACCTTAAGGATTACATTCTATGGTTTCCTAGCACCAACATTCGGTCGATTTTGTTTCACCAAAGGCCTTTTCATTACTATTTTGAGAACTCTTGAAAAACTTCAATAATGTATTGCCATGACCTCAAGGTGTCTGGGTCTTTTCTTTTTCAGCTCGAATTATACTACATGTTGTTTTTGGCATTCGTGTTTAATGTGAAGTCATTTTTGGCACATAAAGCTGACATTGGTGTGCATTAGTAAAAGCAACGGTTGACTCGAATTCGGCAGAGGCTTTGTTGAGCAACACGTGTGCCATTTTCATGATGTTTATCTGTGTCTTTGTCGGACTGATCTTTTTCCCACATTTTGTTCACAATGGTATCATGTGAGAGCCATTTTAAAACATTCCATTGATTGTAAACATCAATTGTTCAGAAGAGCAGCAAAATGAGACTGCCACTTCCATATACATATATACATACATACATATATATATATATATATATATATATATATATATATATATATATATATATATATATACATATACATATACATACATATATATATATACATACATATATACATATATACATATACATACATACATATACATACATACATATATATACATACATATATACATATATATACATATATATATATACATACATATATATACATATATATACATATGACACATACACACAAATGAAAGGGTGTCTGTGTGCGTGTGTGCGTGTGTGCGTGTGCGTCAGTGTGTCTCCTCCGTAACTCCAAAATCAGAAAACCTAGCAGCCTGAAACATGCATACCAAGAAAACTCCAAGGAAGTGCAAGAGTGAAAAGTGTTTGGGTTAATTAAAATACCCCTTAAAATAATTAACGGCCTTACTTAATTATATCCTTCATCAGGCGATACTCAGCCACCTCGCTGTCTGGGGTCTTAAGGCATTCCTTGGGTAACCTTGCTGGGGTCTGAAGCCATGTTTTTTGGCCTGCTCAACCCAACCTTGATTTGCAACAAGCTATAACTTGGAACAAGCTGTTCATCATAGCTCCAAATCGCTGGGTACATGCAATGCTTATAAATGCCTAGAGACGTCAGCATTTATTGCTTTATTTCATTTCCACACATGCGATCGCCATGAGTATCTCTTAAACGAAGAAGAATTGCAAAATTTAAGCTCCAGAATCAAACTTACAAGCAGTTCCGACTCCTAAAAAAAAAAAGTGTTAATCTGTCCAATTCGGAGATATGTGACATTTTGGGCGTCTCCGGGAGGTGTATGTTTAATATGACGGTTCAGTGATTGCCAATTACGTGCCAAGGGAGCCATTTCATAATCGACCGTTTCGTTGGAGTGTTTGCTTGAATGGTTAAGCCACTTGGCGAGCAGTATCCAAGTTGCTTGGTTGTTCGTTTCAGGAAAAAGTACACGTGCTTTCAATCTCACATCGATTAGACGTATGTTTCCGCCTTTGTTGGGTCCCACGGTGCCATGCGATGGGTGCCTCGGGAGGTGTCTCATCCACTGAAAATGTGCAATTTTATTTTTACAGGACTTTGCTTTGTGCGATCTCCAATTATAATCCAACTCTCACTTCGACATCGATACGTATTTTTTTTTTTAAAAACAATAAGGTCCATCCGACCAGGTGTTCGCCATGTTTGTTCTGGCTGTGAAGGCATAGAGTATAGATCGATATATTGTGTTCTCTGCCTTGATGCATTTTTTTATTGAATTTTGCTAATTACCCACTTTAAATCCTCTTTCAAAGAAGGCGGTTTCAAGGTAAATCTTTTGTGTTTACCATTTTTTTTTTTTTACTTTATGCGTGTGTACATTTGCACGTGTGTGTGTGTGTGTGTGTGTGTGTGTGTGTGTGTGTGTGTGTCTGTGTGTGTGTGTGTGTGTGTGTGTGTGTGTGTGTGTGTGTGTGTGTGTGTGTGTGTGTGTATGAACTGCATTACCACAATGGCATTTGGCGTCGGTGTGTGTTATTGGTTATTGGTCGTTAGTTGATATCTCCACGTAGGGGGCTCAGACAGTGGAACGGAGCCCTCCCAGGTCTGTATCCGTGTGTGTGTCACACTACTACTCATACAGTTCTGGGAAGATTACATCCAGACTTGCTTCATAGGATCAGCATGACCACAATTAATGTATCGGGCTGATTTTATCTTTGCCGTAGGTCGTGGGGGGGGGGGGCGGGGGGCAAGCGAGTGGGCGGAGGAGTAGGAAAGGAGGGGACGCAAATTCTCTATGAAAATGTTTTGTGTCGTGCTGCCTCCAGGTGGGGAATGGTATTCCTGTCCCCAGGCTTTCCAGTACAGTGAGGTGTTTTGAATTATAAGCAGAATATATGTTATTGCTTCATGCACGTAACCCGGGTTTTTTCTTTTTCTTTTTTGCCCATACAGAGCTGTGAGTTGCGTACACCGCCAAAATAAAGGTATGATGCATCAGAAGAACGTGTTGCATGCTTGGAACAAGATCACCCGTAGGGTGGGTACTCTGCTCGCAATAACAAGTATCATAATAATAATACGAACAATATTAACTTGTTGAGGCCCGGGACATTGCAAATTTGGCATCGAGGTCGGATATCACTCACAAATAATCCAAACCAATGAGTGAGCCCATCAGTCTTGCAAGCCCCAAAAGTCCATGTAGAGGAAATGTATTATTATTTTTATTGCCTTCTTCCCATCAGAACCACAAAAACCGACCAATCTCAATAACAACTTAGCATCTTTCTCTACTCCAATTAATATCCGTAAAGCAAACCGACTCGCTTTAGCCAGCATCCAACATCACGGATGTAGGACACGTGTGTGGGTGCCTTGGCAGTGGGAATGGTGGCTGTGAAAAATGCGGAGGAGTTGGAAAATAAAAACAAAGAGAGATAATCCAAACGTGTCCCATTTTGCTTTTTTGTGAAAAAATTTACGAAATGGTCCCTTTCTTCGCTTCCCACATGCACATATCGAGTATTAAACGCATTGTGTTCCAAAGGTGACTTCAAAAATCACAAAGAAGCACGTTCTTATGTGGACTTTGCATCTGGCCATTGTTGCGATTAGCCAAACCAAACACAGTTATTGGGATTCAAAAACAGACAAAAGTGAACACTCAACATGCGAGCATTTTGACATCTATGACATCCTTTTGTCTGCTCAGATTCTATCCATCTGTATGTCTGCCACCTAACACGTGTCATACGATGGTGTCGCCAACTCAAACTCAACAATTCCTTCTATTCATCCAAGAATGCACAAAACAATAGAAACCCAAATGAAGAAACTGCAGAACCCCAGAAACTCTTGAAGTCGACGTTGCAAAGGCAAATTGCAAAGTAAAGGTGACAGATCAAACATGCATATTTCACACCAAGCTATTGGAAGGAAAACGGCACTATCGTACAGGGCTCTGCTTTCTCCAGCACAGTGTGGGATATTTGGAAACTAAGATCAAAATTTCTCAACCCAGCATGCATTCCAGAGATAACCCCCGCACACAACAACGCCATTGTCCTGGCTTTCACAAAGGATGCCGGGCCGAACGTTCGGCTGATGAGGCTGCAACGTGAGCTAGGTGTACACTGGATGGTTATTGAGCTACATGGGGAAGGAAAGTCATTACAATAATATTCTCCAAGGTTTTGAACACTTGCTGTAATTTGAACGGATTGCAAACCACAATGCTTTGCCTCGAGCGAATCCATAAGCAGCAGCATATATAGAAACAGCGAGGCAAGTTTTTTGTTGTTGCTTAAACTCACCCTAAACCTATAGTAGCTTTGATTGTGGATGTTTAATAATAATAATAATAATAATAATAATAATAACAACAATAGAAATAATAAAAGGTCTTAACCAGGAAAGGGAAGTTTGGATTAGACTTGCTCTTGGCTCAAAGTAAAGGAACATCGCATTTGTTTTGCCCTATTGACATATAGTTAAGACATGTGTATATGTGTGTGTATGTACAAGTGCATGTATGTATGCATGAATGTGTGTGCGTGTGCTTTCTTTCACAACAAACCGACCTCATGAACATCAATTTAAAAGAGACGTGAGAAACCATCAACTTCACAAACGTTTTCAAATATCCAATGGTTCTGCATGACAGTCATCATTTCCACTGCAGAGGATTATCTGTCGCCATGAAAAACTCTTCTTGACATTGAACGGGTAACCCTAGAGAACGCGTGACAAATAGCTTTCAATTCCTCGTTGCCTTAGTGCTGGCGCTTGCAAGATGTGGGGATCAACCTGCGCAGTCGGGTCCAAGGTGTCCCCAGCAATTACATACACTGTACCGAGAGAATCACTCCCAAGATCCAGAACACATTACTTGTTGCCAATGAGACTCAAAGATAATGGGAAGTTGTTGATGAGATTTTAACGCATGAAAGAGCAAGACGCCATTATGATAGGCAAATCGGAAGAAGAAAAATTTGAAGGTACGTGTAATGTATAGTTTTCGCGCTCCCACTCACCCTTCTGTCACCTTGAATTGAACTTTTGAAAGTCTTATTTATTTATTTATTTGATTATTTTTAACCAGGCCTGATTTTTAATTTTTTTTGTCAGCATGAATGACTGAGCAAACTTCATGCTTCAGAGGCATAAACAAACAATGAGACATTATTGTCACACAAACTTCAATGAAGTCACATTTCCTCCATGCGGGTTCGCCAATCTACTTGCCAGAGGTTATACATTCTGCGTTTGACATTTGGTATTGGTGGTAGTGGTGGTGGTGCTCCCAGAACCTTATTAATGTCGTTGAAGCACCACAGCACGTCTACAGGCAAATAACCCAAGTGGCGTCCATCTTCTGTCTGGGGCAGTTTTCCAAGTGGCCATGGGATTTGAACCCACATAATTTAGGGCAGTGTTTTTTTTTTTTACTATCTGAGGCTCGTCAACACGCATGCACAGTTTGGGGAAAGTACCGTAGCACTTCCTGGGGCACTCTGGGTACCACCGACATCACAATAATGGCACCGCCTTTCTCACCGCACTCAGCGGGGCACTTCCTGAGGAATTTCCTCCTCCCAATGGATGCCAACCTACAGGGATTGTTCTTGCCCTTATCCTTTTAAAAGCTGAACAGCAAAAAGCAAGGAAGCAGCAACGTACCATTTTAAAAGTCTTTGGTACGACCCGGCCAGGGTTCGAACCACCGACCTCCTAGACTCTGAGCAGACGCTCTAACCATTACACCACTGAGTCTGGGTTAGGGTTCGGGCTTTACCCACACCACCAAGCTCCGCTTTGCAGCATAAGCCAACACGATTGCTTCATTTTGTTTACAGTTTGATAAACAACAGAAATATTTGTGCAAAGTCGATTGCATGTTTGCACATGTTAAAAAGCAGCACAAGTTAAGGTTTTCAGGATCCAAGATATTTTTGAAACTGTTGGTGCAGATATAAAATAATAAAATAAATGAAGCTCGTTTATTTATAAAATACTGCATCTCGAAACAAAATAACTCACAAAAACGCTTCTCCCCTCCCACTTCCGATAATAGAAATGATTTGATCATCAATTATTTTAAAAGTGAGACCTTTTCAAAGAACAGCAGATCAAGGAATGTGCTCATTAAATAGCATCTCATTTGCTTGTACACCTCTTGCGTAGAATGATGGGAGAGTTTGAAGTGACCAACAGATTTAGTGTTTTTGAACATCATGTTCGTTAACAACAGATCGGATAAAGTCTATTATTTGTAGACCAGCCCCCCACCCCCCAACCCCAACCATGCACTGCCCACCCTCCCCCATAACAACCACTACCTCCTTGTAAGTTCTCACAATTTCTCCTCTCCTGTTCTTCCCAATGTCTTCAGTTTTGCCTTTTCCTGATTAATCCATGCTATCTTATCCTCCTTTTATTTATCCTGTTCAGTTCCTGACGCCTTTCGCATGACTCTGACCTGGCAACACGGTCCGATTTGGAGCATTGCGGGTTGTCAAGCTAAACATACGGGGCCAATTCCCTCGATTCGGGTTTTCCCCCTATCTTAGCCTTCAGGGTCAGCAATATTGTTGTTCATTTCCTTACCTATGTTTTCTTTCCTTCTTCTATTTCAATTTCTTACACTTGCTTTACAAAATTTGCTTTATTATTTTCTTCAACTTAAAAAAAATAAAGAAAAAACAAAAGCACAGCAGATTTTCAAGAATAAGCATTCTTACATTTTTACAACATTGGACATGTGATGAGAAGAAAAGAAGAGGAATCGATCAAGGAAGTATGGAATGAGCCAAATGGAGAGAAAAGATCAAGAGGAAGATCGAAATTAGAGTGGAGGGATGTCGTGGAAAAAAATTTCAAGAAAAAGGGATTGAGAGAGAAGATAGGGATGACAGGAGATTGGAGAAGGTGGATACGAGGAGCTGACCCATAACTGTTGGGATTAAGGCTTAAGGAAGAAGAAAGAATAAAAAAAAGAAAAAGAAAAAGAAGAAGAAGAAGTGGAAGACCATGTTATGCCAGTTATTTTGAATCCTTTGTGGCTTGCAGTTCATTCAATTCACCAGTTTTATGAATCACTCGATTGTTTCACCAATTGCATTTCATCAATCTTTCATCATTTGCAAAAGCTGCCGGCTCTTCTTCTTCATAAATGACCTGCAGCTTCACGATGCATCACTTTGTGTCAAACAATTCCCAAGCAAACTGCGACGCTTTGCAAACCCACTCAGCCCATGTAAAACAACGCCATTTATTGGCGCCTTATTTTAGCAACATAACTCATGTCAGTGCGAGGGCCCCGAGCCGAGATACTCATTTGCTCGTCCTTTGCTCTGATGCATAAGCGATGAAATGGGACAAAATTTTATTCGGCGTTAACCTTTTCGCTGGTAAATTTGTCAAGTCACCAAGGATAGAGTCTGAGCAAGGATGTCGAGAATTCAAGTCGACTCACTCGCTCAAAGTCGAAACGCAGCGCGCAGCGGCCTTTTGTATCCTTTGTACCTGCACCCTGCAATTAGGGTTAATGCATTTGTAAAGTAGAAGCCCGGGAAAGCAGAGGACAAAAATAAATAAATAAATAAATAAAAGGACCGTTTTCTTTATGACTTTGCAGACAAACAAAATAAATGCCAAAACTGAAGACACACGGTTTCCATAAATGAAAATAAAAATGGTGATAAGACCGTTCGTCAGGAGAGAATGTGCTTTCTGACAGCTGTTTCCATGACATGAAGCAACACACACACACACACACACACACACACACACACACACACACACACACACACACACACACACACACACACACACACACACACACACACACACACACACACACACACACACACACACACACACTTTCATACCCAGGAAACGTAGTTGCCTTGTTAGGTGATGACTCCCCACAGAACTGCGGGTACAGTGAGCTGGCCGAGAGACCGTGGGAGCAGTCGGACAGCTTTCCCTCCTTTGCTCAGCATGATGAGCTTTAGGGATTTCATCGTCGGTGGATGACCCCTTTGAGAAAAACATCTTCCGAACTGATGCCATAGTCACCGGTCGTCGGAAATCTCTCTCAAAATAGACGGACTGTGTAAAGTTGTCGCACACGAACAGAAACCACGGAGCACAAACAGGGCTTGTGACAGCATTGGAAGACGGCAGCAGGATTATGGGAGGGCCGACATTAAATTACTTTCCAGGCAGTGAAGAATGACCAGGTGGTTCAACAGGTGAGGCAACAAGAGGTCCACGGTGGAATAGTCGTGTAGCGGGAACGCAAATGAAGCATTGTGGGTTTGGCTGGGGGGGGGGGGGAGGAGAGGGGGGCGGAGATGTCAAACAGTACGATGGAGTGGGCGGAGGGAGGTACAAAACATGAGAAGTGTCGATTGGGGATATTTTTTGGGCCCCGACAGAGAAAGACGAGAAGGGTGGGACAGGAAAAGTGCGCAGAGCGTTCCAAGCAAGTTTCGTTATGGGGGTCGTGAGCGTGTGAAACACAGAAATAGAGACTGCGGCAATAAGGAGGTGAACACCCGGCCTCTAGGACTTCAAATGCCTGGAATTTCACTGGAAATTGCTGCAACAATGAAACGCCAAACATTCGCAGGTATTGTGACACATTTAGGGCTGGAGAGAAAAAAAAAAGTTGTTGTTGAGAATGGCAATGGATGGTCCAAGTTTCCAAGATGAAGGTTTATGTCACAATCCATTTCACGGCCAAACTTTACATCGTTTTGGTTGTGTTTTATTCAGGTGATAATACAAGTTCAAATCGACCCTCGTTGTTGGCGAATGCATGTTGGACTGGGAATCCGTTCCGAATCCACCCCCCAGGTTGCATTGTCGTGCCTCTGTGCATTGGGACAGGAATTTGTATTTTTTTCAGGGTGCTGGAGATAACTCGCCTCCTCTTCATGAAGGACACCGTGTGGGATCTTTAACATCCACAGACTAATGCTGGCAGATGGAAGTGAGCTCTTGTTTGGAAAAACAGTCTGAGACCAATTTTGACAAAATAATAGCAAAATGAATCAATCAAAATTATTCTCAAAGACTATGTTTTTTTTTTTTACTATTTGGTTTTGAACATTTTTGAAAACAAATTTACTTTAAAATAAACATTTGAGCATTTTATAGGGAGAAGACACACGACAACTTTAAAAAAAATGTTAATTTTGTACAAATGTATGAGTCTCACATGCTTCCCAAGGAATGGGAGAGGGGGAACGAGAGGAGTCCTCAATTCAGATATGGAGAAATTTCCTTGCAGGTTGTGTGACGTTCATGTGTTTTAAGGATTGACTGAACGGCAGACGATTCCCAGTTTGCGGCTGGTTTTGGAAGCCAGAGTTGCAACGTGGTCAATCCAGGACGAGTCATGGCTGATGGTGTGGCCTGGAAGTATAAGAGACTAAATCTCTTCCAACGGTTGACCATGGAAATAATTAGGAGAGCTTGTTCGACGATGTTTTTGAAATGACTTTCCAGGATTAAAGGACATGTTCCATTTAACAGAGTCGAAATAATTTAGAGAGTGAGGAGTGAGGAGTGAGAGTGAGATGCAGCTGTTGTCTGCCTGGCAGAAGGATGGGCTACAGTATGACACTTATAAAAAAAGAGAAGAGAAGCAGCGGAAAGATAATTTACATAAATGAGGAACAAGACTGGGCCGAAGACTGCCTCGGGTCATAAAATCCTTGGGAGAGAGGAGAGGGTTCCACTAATAGTAATGTGTTCACTGTGCAGGTGAAGGAAGGCAGAAAGCCAGGTATGGAAGTGGCCTGATATGCCAGTCAACAAGCTTAGCAAACAGAGCAGAATGCCAGATTGGCAAATGCCCGATTATGTCCAGAGATGGTCCTCCTGACCTCTCGTTTTGAGATTTCGGAACTCCAACCATGAATAACAAATAAGCATGTTAATAGTTGAGTGACGGGCAGAATCCAAACTGATGGTGTGAAATTATATTTTTTGGATCTTCAATTTCACCTTTTGCTGCCACGGGTTCATTAGTTACCAAAAACGTTGTTGCACATGGAAAATTAACAGCTGCGGTTTTGGCTTTTGTCCTGATTTAGTTATTTAGGGGGGAAGGGTTCCTTAATTACCAATCTCTCCATGAGAACAACATTCTGTAAAAAGATAGATAACTGGAAAGACTTTCATAAGAGAGAAGGGGGGAAAAAAAACCCCCACAAAAAACAAAAACAACTTGAGGTCGCAAGGTTATATATAGACTGGAAGCAAGCAGCGTGCATGCACGCACGCACGCACGCCTGAATGAATGATAAAATTAATGTACATGTCAAATTATTGTTCTGCGCACAAATCTAAACTAAAGCAATGTCATTCAAAGGAATAATAGGGTTAGACCGATGGATATGGATGACATTATTATCTAGACTCCAGAATCACCCCATGGGTAATGTTCTAGTATTTACAAAAGTACCAAAGACAAGGCAATGAAAGTGTCTCTCTGTCTCTGTCTCTGTCTCTGTCTCTCTCTCTGTCACAGCTAAAACATAAAGCTGAAAAGTGCTGGAGAAAGTACCACCACCATCAACTGTATAACATAAAAGTTGCATCATTCATAGATATTTATGGGAAGCAAAAGTTAACTTTAACATATTCTTTGAAAGTTATTCTGAAAAAGGGAACATTTGAAACAAAACTGAGCATTTAACAATGCAGACCCTCACCAGGGCGTGTCGATCATAGGATATCGAAGAATGAACGATAAATATGCATATCTATATATATATATATATATATATATATATATATATATATATATATATATATATATATATATATATATATATATATATATATATATATATAGAAAATGGTGTTGCGGTTCTGGGAGCAGCATCCCTCCAAAGCAATAGCAACCATCATACAGTGGTCCCGAGACAGTTATTCCATTAATAGACGTTCAGACAGACCCTTCCCTTTGGTCTAGCAGGACAACGGGACAGTGCGTTGTATAAACTTCATAGCAAGGTCTGAGTAAATCTCTGCACTCATTCCTATTCTTTTTCTACTCTTATTCCTGAGGTAAATCCCAACCACGTGCGCCCTTCGCACTGAGATGGATCCTGAGCGAAGGCCAAGCAGGCATTACACTGGACACTCCTCTGCAGAAATAACAGCCTGCCAAACACACGTGCAGCGGTAATTTCCGCCCACTGGACAGAAAGCGCACCCAACACGACACCAACACTGCACGAAACACGTACCGAGGAGATGGAAGAAACGTCACCCTAAATGTTTATAACTTGCAAAGCGCACGTGGCCGTACCCTTTCCAACCCATTTCCAAATCCCCATATAATAATTATATCTATCTCCTTCCAATGTGAATCCCCATTTAATACTTGTGTCTATCCTCTCTTCCAATCTTTTCCCTGAATTCATGACACGGATCAGGGCGGTGGACACACGCACGCCCTGGGGTGGTTTATCATCGCACTGTATGGGGCATGCTTGATGGCGGGCGGACCCATACGCTCACCATGTGTATAATGGCGGAGTCGCGCGCAGCCTATGATACTTTATCATTGTCCAGAATGGGGCACAAATAACCCACATCTTTGGTTGGGTCTGCGCATGGGTTACAATAACATCTTACCATCGGTCTTCACTCACCACGATGGCAACAAATGTCTCCCGCAGAGGGCAGACATCCTCCCGCACCTCCGCCATGATGCAGCTGCTACCAGGCAGAGGCATGTTGTGCGGCCAGATCACTCAGGCCGCGTGGTGCACCATGGAGCAGGCAGATTGAGCAGCGCCAACCGCAGGTCGCCAGGGCACAGCACAGGGTTTGGAGCGAGACGATTCCGCAGCTTGGAACCATCTGGCCAGAAGTGAAGTGGAGTCACTTCAGGTCATGGTGGCTGGCTCGTGTGCTGGCCGGGGCCCAACCAGAGCGCCTGATTCGGGTGACGACCGCTTCGGGTCGTCGCCCCCGCCCCGCACCACTGGATCTATAAAAGGACGGGTCGCGGGGCAGTGGGAGAGTAGTCGTCATGTTTCCAGAGTAGTCATCGTTGTCGTTCGAGTCGTCTGTGTGTCATCATTCCTGCTCACTCAGTTCTGTCGATTAATCTTGCTCGTCTTGGCCTGGAATTCATCTTCAACCATTCGCCTGCTGGCTCCGCCTTCTTCACCAACTCGTTGCTGGCTCAGCCTTCTTCATCACTTCTCCGCCTACTTGCTTTGGACTCTGCCTCTCTCTCCACACATTGGCTTTTGACTCCACCCAAGTCCCTCCCTGCATGCCCAGCGGTCGCATCTCATGCTCTGGACCGACGCTTGCTGCATGAAGCAAGACATGATGCGCCAGCTGTCAGGGAGGTATCGCCCAGAGGAGCACTCCCCCCTCCCACCACCCCCCCCCATCCCCAAAACGTATTGATGGCACGATCGGGCAAGGTATTGAGAGACCGTTAGCCTCATCTCCTCTCCTTTTTCTCTTCATCGAGATGTGTGTGTGTGTGTGTGTGTGTGTGTGTGTGTGTGTGTGTGTGTGTGTGTGTGTGTGTGTGTGTGTGTGTGTGTGTGTGTGTGTGTGTGTGTGTGTGTGTGTGTGTGTGTGTGTGTGTGTGTCTTGGTGCCTGTCCTCGGTAAGTTAAGAGTGTACAATAATTATATCGGGATAACTCTGCTCTGCGTCTGCTTTTATAAGTTGCTTGTATATTGCCACACCTTTCACTTTTCTTGCTATTCCTGCTACAGACAACAACATTAACTGTGCCACATACCTTTCCTCACCTGCCTGTAATAAACCTTTGTGGAAATGTTCCCAGCTCCTTTTTGTCTATTCTTTCATCGATTCAGCATGGTCCTTATCCTAACTTAGCCGGGACTTTATTCCCAACAATTCGTTCCTTTGAGCCCGTACGTCCTTTGCAGTGTCGCTCGGCTGCATCTGATCCGGTAAAGTGATCCGGTTCGGACAAGGTGAACCGAGGGCGTGTTCCCTGGTAATTAGACCACATGGATATTTTTAGGTAACCGAATCAACAAGACGGAGGACTCCAAGTCACTTGGTTAAGTTATTGGCGTTCACGGTCGGTTAGCGACCCACCGCGTCATCCGTGTGTGACGGCCTGCAATTCTGGGAAGTCTGGTGGGAACCCGAGATAGCCCCCCCCCCAACTCAATATGTGTAGATAGATATATATATATATATTTTTTTTTTTGTTATGGTTCTTGGAACCGTATGCATACAAACATACAGTTGTCCCAAAGTCAGTTATTCCGTTAAGTATATGTGCAGATAGAACCTCTCCTTGTGTGTAGTGGGAAGACACTGGAGTGCGTTGCGATGTTTTTTTAGTTAGATTAAT
This sequence comes from Eptatretus burgeri, assembly GCF_056783735.1. Lineage (NCBI taxonomy): Eukaryota > Metazoa > Chordata > Myxini > Myxiniformes > Myxinidae > Eptatretus > Eptatretus burgeri. The sequence goes on along the minus strand of NC_140976.1, from coordinate 59,201,880 downwards.
AAATCATTATATCCCATCCACGACGACCCACGGTACCCTCTGCCCGCTCGCATCTTCATCTCGCTTGAAACTCTCGCATGGGCTGAACAAGCGCGCGTTTGTCTATTCACCTAACCGGCGACTCGCTTCCGAGGCAGAATCTTTGTGTTGTACCTTTTTGGCGAGTCCGAACACACGCGGAGTGGGCGGGCTTCCCGGTATGGCCGAAACACCGCCCAGAAAGGGCAGCCCCATGGAAGCCCCGTCCAATCAGGGCAAACAGTGACGTCGGCTTCACCAAGGCCCCTCCTGCTGAGGGAGATCCACGAATTACGACACCACTTGTTCAAAGGAGTCGGGTGAGCTGGAAAGTGAGTCGTCTTGAGAGAGAAAGTGAGTCGGCTGCATCCGATCCGGAAAGGTGGTTGGTAGTGCGATCCGGATCGGGCAAGGAGTACCGAGGGCATGATTCCCGGTATATGACACCGCGTGGTTAATTAGGTAAATTGGTTCCAGACAAAAAGACCCTACGCTACGCGGTTGAGGTATTGGCGTCCACAGTCGGTTAAGCGACCCGCCGCCTCACGGAATTATCCATGAGCGACGGCCTACAATTCCAGGAGTCTGGTGGGAGACGACGTAACTTCCCCCACCTAGCGGTCACTCTCGCCACCGGTCCCCTGTCCACAATATATTTTGTTGATCTCGAGTCCTCCCGTCTATGGGTTAACCGGATTACCTAATTAAATCAGGTGATTTAATTACCGGGGAACATGCCCTCGGTACGCCTTGGCCGAACCGGATCACTTTACTAGATTGAATGCAGCCGAGTAACACTGCCAAGGACGTAACGGCAAAAAGGAACGGATCATTGGGAATAAAGTCCCAGCTAATTAGGATACAGACCATGCTGGATCAATGAAAGAAAAGATGAAAATGAGCAGGGAACATTTCCACAAAGGGATTTATTAACAGGTAGGCAAGGAAAGATATGTGGCACTGTGAATATAGCTTTTATTGTTGTCTGTAGCAGGAATAGGAAGAAATGAGAGGTGCAGCAATATACAAGCAACTTACAGAAGAAAACACAGTTATCCCAATATAATTGTTGTACAATCTTAACATAAAGGAGGACAGGCGCCAGGGCACGCACGCACACACGCACACACGCACGCACAAACACACACACCTTGATGAAGAGAAAAAGGAGAGGAGATGAGGCTATCTTTCAATACCTTGCACGATTGCCTGAGGGGGCCACAAATACGTTTTTTGGGGGATGCTCTGCTGGGCGATACCTCCCTGACAGCTTGCACGTCGTCTCTTGCTTTGTGGCACTTCGTGCAGCTAGCATCGGTCCAGAGAATGAGACGCTATCGTCAGGCATGAAGGGAAGGACTTGGGTGTTTCCAAAAGTCAATGGGTGGAGAGAGAGGCGGAGGCAGCAGGTAAATTGGTAAAGAAGGGCGGAGCCAGCAGGAGAATGGGTCCGTTGTCGATCCCAAGCCAGACAGAACGAGCCGTCAGGAATGAAGAAAGGAACGATGGGCAGGAACGATACACCAAGAACGACGAGTAGAAACAACACACCAGGAACGACGACGACTACTCCCCCCGCTGCCCCGCGACCCGTCCTTTTATACATGCGGTGGTGCGGGGCGGGGACGATGACCCGAAGCGATGTGTCATCACCCGAATCGCGAGCTCTGGTTGGGCCCTGGTCAGCACACAGGCCGGCCGCCATGACCGGAAGTGGCTCCACTTCACTTCCATCCAGATGTTTCCAAGCTGCGGAATCATCTCGCCCCGAGCACCGCGACATGAATCGCTTTGCACCGAAACCCGTGCCGTGTCCCGGCGACCCGCGGTTGGCACTGGTCAATGTGCCTGCTCCATGGTGCACCACGTGGCCTGAACGATCCGGCCGCACAGCATGCCTCTGCCTGGTAGCAGCTGCATCGAGGCAGAGGTGCGGGAGGATGTCTGCCGTCCGCGGGAGACATTTGTTGCCGTTGTGGTTAGCAAAGACCGATGGCAAGAAGTTATTGTAACCCTATGCGCAGACCTGACCAAAGATGTGTGTTACTCATGCCCCGTTCTGTACGACGATAAAGTATCACAGGATGCGCACGACTCCGCCATTGTACGCGTGGTCAGCACGCAGGTGCACCCGCCATCGAGCATTGCTCGTAGAGTGCACGCGGATCCGCCATTAAGCACGTGGCCAGCGCGCAGGTCCGCCCGCCATCGAGTATAGTGTTCATAGTTCTCAAAGGCGGTGGGATGCACGATGCCAACCCTGATGTGTGTCAGGGAATTGAGGGAAAAGTTTGGATATAATTATGTATGTAGAGTTGAGATGAAGAAGAAGATAGATATAATTATTAAATGCAGAAATGGGTTGAAAAGAACACACCTCGTGCGCCCTGTACAGTGGGGGGAGGTTGTTTATTGTTTGCTTCTATGGTTGGCCTTTGCGAAGACGCATACGTTGAGTGTGTGGCTGCAGTTTTTGCAGGCGGCTGTCTGAGTGCAGTGCCTGTTTTGATTTATTTCAGGAAGAAGAGGAAAAGAGTAGGAATGAAGATGGAGATATAAAATCAGACCTAACTACAAGATCCACACAACGCACTGTCCCGTTGTCCCGCTAGACAAAAGGGAAGGGACTATCTGAACGTATATGAATGGAATAACTGTCTATGGATCGCTGAATGATGGTTGCTATTGCTTTGGAGGGATGGGGTTCCCAGAAGCGCGCGCGCACACACACACACGCACACACGCGCGCACACACACGCACACACGCACACACGCACGCACGCACGCACGCACGCACGCACGCACGCACACACACACACACACACACACACACACACACACACACACACACACACACACACACACACACACACACACACACACACACACACACACACACACACACACCAAAAAACCCAGCAGCTGGATTCACGCAAGTACAAGTCTTTCTGGTAGAGCAGAGTCAGGCCATACGTTAGAATCTTTCTTTTGTCTGCCAAAGTTCCACTGAGCTCCTGTGATGCTTCTCAAAGCAGCAACAGATTGAACATTTCTGTACAAATCAAGAGCCATAAGCATGAAACGTTTTCATATTAATCTATTTTTGTAACTAAACGTTAAACACTCATACAGCATTGGTGGGGACATTTGACCGACAGCCCAGAGGTTGTTGTTTAAAATCCAGCTGAAGGAAGCAGCATCATGGATTTGGATGCTAATCTTCAGGGAGTCGAGTTAGTTTCACAACTATAGATGGAATAAACACAACGTTGATACAGGTATTCTAACCACCGTGTGAAACAAGCTTTGATTCAGGCATTCTCCTTAAATGGAAGTAAAAGCAGGCTGTTGAGGGTGTTGCTCTTTTGCTCAGACAAAGGGTTAATGCCAGAAACATCAGCTTCTCCTTGATTCCCACGGTGGTCAGCATACCTCAATAAACGTTGTCGATTCCATCCATTGTGCTTCCTGTTTGCTGCTGAACAACCAATGCTGGACTTCATGATCAAGACTAGTTCTCCATTCTAGTTTCAGCACTACTGTGCCAGTACTATATTTTCAGGAAAAACTCAGCTGGCTCACTAATGACTTTCAGTGGGATAATCTGCCTGCCCCACCTGGAGTCATCTATATCTGATGCTAGCCCACTCACTGTGGTCAATTCGTATTCTCTTCCCTTGTTACAGAAGGTAATTCTGAATGACTCAAGGTTCAACCTCTCTCCTGGACTTGCAACTTAAACTGAATGAAGAAAGGGCAGCAGGAAGGAAAACCTACTCGGGGATACCTCACCCCCTGCTGGAAGGACACCAACATTACAGTTTCGAATTACAGTGACAGTGTGGATTGAAAAATTCAACTCGCAACAAGACAGCTCGGTGGTGACTCGACCAACAACAAGGTTATATTGCAAGTCTTCAGTTTGATTACGAGATCTTCATGAAAGACTGCTTCGTTTAAGTACGCTCTATGAATGGCAGCTGTTGTCACTCTTGCTTTTTATTTGAACCACACTTAAGAGTTTAATGTGGGTGTTGAACAGCATTTTGAGTTGATGAAACATCAGCACAATCCTCCTCATATTGGACCTATTAGTAATATATATGCAGCAGTTAAAGCTGTTCAGGAACAAAGTTTAAAAACCTCAACTGTGTGAACTCCAGGAAATACAACACAGCAATCCAAAGAACATAAAATGAGGTATGAGACGAAGAATGTTCAAAGTTGAATAATCGTATATATAATATATATGAATGTATATCCACGAGCAGGGGTACCCGGCATTGCCCGGTGCTGTTCCAATCCTGTTGGCATTTTGAAGAAATCAAATTTTGTTTTAAAAATTTTTTTGGTGGGGGCAGAAAACACTTCCTTACACCCACTAAAGAATGGGGTCTTGGAGATCATTTAATATTACCTTTTACAAAGATACAAAAGCTTCGGCACAAAAGAGATTTTTTTTTAATCCCAAAAGTTTTTTTTTAATTTTCAAAAGTTCCCCCCACCCCCTAAAACAATCCCTGGCACTCACTGATGAACCCTTGAGAGCGACGAAGATCCATTTGGCCATCTGAGAGAACAATGGCGAGAAAGACAGAGATAGGCAGACAAACAGACAAACACCGCTCTTATCGTATCGATGATAATAATAATAGTTCATTAATTCAATTATAATTAATTAATCAATTGAAAGGAAATACCCATGAAGAAGGGAATGATGAGACTGTCGTTTCTACACAGTTTGCTGTGTTCGGTGAAAAAAACAACCAAACAAAAAATACATTTTCATTTTGATAATTATTTATGATGCATACTCATATCCATATGCTTACAATGTTTGTTAGGAAGTTAACAACAGTGCTATCAAATATATAATTCCCAGTGGTGGCCATGTCCGTGTTGTTCAATGCCAATACAAACCAGTGGCGTTGGAAAGGCATCACGCTGTCGAGTAAAATAACCGTTTTGTTGTTCAAAAGTGCTTTTGCATCTTTTCCCCTCAACCAGAGCCAACTGCAAATCATTATTATTATTTATTTGTATATTTATTTTTAACACCAGATAATACTTCTATTTTTTTAGGTAAACACTAGCAAAGTACCCGCCCATGGGCGGGTACAGTTATCTGTTGAATGGCGTTGGTCCCGTCTCGATCGGAAGAAATTGACGTTATCCGGTGACCTTGATCCCGTGACCTTTGACCTTGACCTTGACCCCCTTATGTCCGTTCCCAAGGATCACATATGCCAAGTTTCATCTCATTCCATCCAACGGTTTGGCCATCTATAAAGGACAAACAAACATGAAAAATTGACGTTTTAGTCAATTTATGACGTCATAACTCGAAAACCGGAAGTCGGAAGTGAATGTCGTCAATCAACTGTGTCATTTAATTTTGATTATCTGTCGAATGGCGTTGGTCCCGTCTCGATAGGATGAAATTGAGAAATTGAAGTTACCCGGTGACCTTGACCCCGTGACCTTTGACCTTGAACTTGACCGCCCCCCCCCCCCTCCATGTCCGTTCTCATGTCCCAAGGATCACTCATGCCAAGTTTCATCTCGTTCCATCCAACGGTTCGGCCGCCTATAAAGGATGAACAAACACACAAACAAACACACATACAAACAAACATATTCTATTTTTTTAGTATAGCAGATGAAACATGAAAACGCTCACCTGTTTTGAGGTATCTTAACGGATAACATGGTAAATCGGATTACCGCATGAGCTTGTTTACTGGACATGATTATGGTGGACATCAAAACAATCATATTACAACATGCTAAGGGGTTGACTTTGTATGACTCTCTACTTTGGCGCAGTGCTGTCTTATGTGGTCTCATCAGTTTACTGGCAACTTTTGTCTTTTGCAATCAATGGTTTTGAATTTCCTCAACTCGATTTAGGTGAGTTTTTAAGGGGGGGACCTTTCACTTTCACCTTGAAAACACCGCCGTAAGCTATAGTTTGTTGTTCATTCCATATCGTTGTCCTGACATAAAAATCAGGCTTTCCAAATGTACATCAAACACACACACACACACACACACACACACACACACACACACACACACACACACACACACACACACACACACACACACACACACACACACACACACACACACAATAACTGTGCAATGTACAGGAATGATCCATACCTCATCTTGGATAAGGAAGTGACATGGGCATATTTCCAAACTTTTTCTGCTTTTTAAAAAATATATATATATTACCTTTAAACAAAACCAATTTTTTTTTTCTTTTTAACAGATCCAACAAATATGGACCAAAAAAATTCTTACAAATCGGATTTCTCTCCAAAAAAAAAACCAAAAGAAGTTGCACAAAAACAAATTGCTGGTGGACCCAACAGATCTCTTTTTTTAAAATGCAGTTGCAGCTAAACATCTTAATTGCTTCTACAAAGTATCTTCCAGGACAACAAACAAGATAGGCCATGGTGTTGGCGTAAGATCTTAGGATCTTGGGTTCAAGCCCCTGTTTTTTTCATTGAATAAACACCAGATGGGTTAACTCAGTCAGTCATCCTTCGGAGGTTGACAAAATGAGTACAAGCTTATTGGCAACAGGGGGCATTGCATCAGTAGCATTGTCACACCCGCAGAGAAAAATGATGCAGCCGAAGGCTGCATACGAATAAATAAAAATATAACAAAGAAGCTGGTGAAGAAACAAATAAATAAATAAACTATCCAGCAGTCCAAAAAGGAAAGCTAAAAATTTATGTGAAAGATGATCACACGTTTCCCATGGGCAAAAAGAGCAAAAGGGCATGAGAATGTAATTAATGGGAGGATGATTAATAAGAGAACTTTGCATGCTTAGTCACCAAGGAAGCAGAAAAATTTACTCAGTGCTTGAAAAAAAAACCTCAAATGGGTCACAGTTCAGCACCAAAAATGAAAACCACAATCAACTTACTGAGTGGAAAGGTCACAACACCGACTGTGAATGCTCAAGCAGGATTGTGAGCAACGAATAAAACTTTCCTAAAAGTTGTCCACAAAACACTGACAAATAGAAACACCAATTCAAATTTAGATTGGCCATATTCCACAAGAGAAACACTAATCCCAGCCGGAGGCAAATTCCATTTTTATCCCACTTAAAAATAATAACAATTATGAAAAAAACCACAACCACAACCATATCATGTGCACTTTTCAGTGGGTTATTCAGTGGGTGTTTCAGACAATAGAATTGTTCAAACAGAATGCACACAATTTCCGACATGAAAACCAGTCACAGCTTCCATTTATAATTACAGAATTAATCTTTGCAAATGCCTCGAAATTCTGATTTAGTTATTATAAATACAAATAGCCTTATTGAAGAGCAGACAGAGTGGTACATGGATGTTAGCAGGACTGGAAGCTTGGGTATGGAAGGATGATTTGTATGCGTGTTGTAATTGTGATGTCTACGAGAGGGTATAGTCCTCATCCTTAGAAGTAATAAAAAAAATAAAAACATCGTGGTGATGTCCCTATATACGAAAGCATGGTGAAAAGTAATGTCTCCTTCTTTTTCTCCAAACTAGGTAAAGATATTCGAATGAAACAAAGCGGAGTGCTGCAAATTAGTTCTTCCCACCACTGGGTGCGAAGTTTCACGATTCTGATACTAGATGTCTCAGTTCTACGTTGGTCAAGATGGCAGAGGACAGCACGACAATTTCAGTGCAGTGAAGATTGAAGCGCTGGAGATGAGTCAGGATGACTGGCTGGAAATGATTGGAGATGAGAATTGGGTACACCATTACAATCCAGAGTAAGAGACGGTCAATGGAGTACCGACACAAAGGATCACCAGCCCTGAAGTGGCTCAATCAGATTTCCATCTCTTCCCCAAACTTAACACCTTCGTTGAGAACATTTTTTCTTCCGATGATGATGTCAAGGCCACTGTGATGTGCTGGTTATGGCCTAAGTCACATTTGGCACGGCAGCCGTAGGGTCTACAAAATCTACAGCCACTAGCAAATATAAGGCGGCCACAGTATTTCCATGGTCACACAATGTAGCAGTCACATAAGTTTTTTTATTTTTCGGGGAGCCACACGGGGTATTTCGAAATTGTGGAGACCGAAAACTTGGGGGTGCCGTACGGTCTTTGATTTGATGTCGCACGGTGACCTTTGGGCGTTTCTGCGACGGCCATATAATTTTCAAGGCAGACGCAAGGTGCCCGCAAGGCGACCGCAGGGGGGCCCTAAGGCGAAAGTGCGGCTAGACCGACAGTAACGAGTGGGTTATCTATTTATTTATTTTTTTACCAGTTCTTTTGTTTCGGCTTGTCGAATTGCGACGGCGAACGTAGAAATGAAAAAAGTTATAACTCCGTGCTACAATTCCACGGCCACCCGACGGCCTGTAAAATATAGCCATACGGCGTAGGGCCACCGAGGCCACCTCAGAAACTCTGCGGCCGCCGCACGTTTGTCAATTCAGAGGGCGTACAGCCGCCGTATCCTCGCCGTAGAGCAAATGTGACTTTGGCCTAAGTTAGCAGGACACATTTCTATCAGGAATGGCATCACAAACCCACTCAAATGTTGGTGGAAATGTTTGGACCACCAGTGGTGATTATGTTGAGAAATAAATATGCACCACATTAGAATAAAGATTGATGTTGATATGTGTCTGTTTCATGCAAATATCTTTACCTGTTTTGCAGGAAAAAGAAGAGGTATTACTCATCAACACACACTCATGTATATATATATATATATATATATATATATATATATATATATATATATATATATATATATATATATATATATATATATATATATATATATATATATATATATATATATATATATATATATATATATATATATCTTTCTTCTTCTTCTTCTTCTTCTTCTTTAGGCTGCTCCCGTTAGGGGTTGCCACAGCGGATCATCCGTATGATCCGCATAGTGATTTGGCACATGTTTTACGCCGGATGCCCTTCCTGACGCAACCCTGGTCGGCTCTTACGACACAGGGATATGGTACACCTATTTTAACCGGGGTATATACCGGCCCAGTATACTGGTACTCATTTCGCCGACCTCGGAAGGATGACAGGCTGAGTCAACCCCCTGGTGTATTAATTCAGTGGCCCAACGGGGCTTGAACTCAGGACCTTTTGGATCCCAAGCCGCTGCCCTAACCACTGTGCCAACACCAGGCTCATATATATATATATATATATATATATATATATATATATATATATATATATATATATATATATATATATATATATATATATATATATATATATATATATATATATATATATATATATATATATATATATATATATATATGAAACCCTCCAATATCGCAGGGGTTAGGTTCTTGGAAAATTCCACAATAGTTAAAACAGCGATCCTGGAAACCAAAGCCAAATAGGAAAAGGGGGGGATCGGTTCCTGGACTTCAAGAAAATATCGAGGAAGGTCAATGGAAGCCAGAAATAAACACAAAAATACAATAAATACGGTGTAAATTAAACAAAAACACAAGAGTTTTACCTTTTTAATCTATTCCAAAACAGCGAGGTGGGTGAGTGTAAACATATTACGTACTCTGTCGTACTGTACTGAGCCTTAATCGAAAACACAAGACTAAGCTTGTAGATAATGATGCTGCAAGAGCGAGGATGGTGTAGGTTAGAAAGATGTGGACGTACAACTTGCGATGGTCGTTGGATCATTGGGCGCATGACGATGTCAACTGCTGCATTGCCGCATCGAAGAAGGGTAAAATGATCCTTAGCCACCTTGATAAACAGCAGATCTTCCCTGCTTGGAGAGGAAGGTACAACATGGCATCCTCTTCCAAAATAATCCTGTCTCTTCAGCATTAAAAACCTGCTCCGGCATAAATCCCTTCACCTCGATCAGTTCCATGAGCAATGGTTGAACTGGAGTCTTCGGCCCCGGGTGCCTTGTGAAAATGTTGGTAAATCTGCATTTGTATTTGTATTTGGACACCATTAACTTGGTTTCTACTCGATAGGGTCCGGCGATATACGACATACCGGTATAATTTTCACATCGATGTACCGGCATTGGAATTCTGAATATACTGATAGACTGAAGGAAAAAAAAAAAGAAGAAACAAACAAGCAAAAAAACGGAACATCACCAGCAAATCGAAGAAAGATGTTCACAATCTTTAAATATCGTACGTGGACGACATGATTTTAAAAGCTTTGATGGACTTGGCTACATCTGGAACATTGAAAGATATGACGTCAAGACATACCAAGAAGCAAGTACAGTAGGCTTTAACTTTTAATCCTCAGCATCAGAGCTCTGTACAAGCAATTGTGTTTTTCTTTGCCCTCGTGGCGGTTTTTAGATCCTCGTGGAGGATCTCCAAGTCTTATCCACATTGTTGTTCTTCATCTTCTTCTTGTGGACATTTTTGTTTCACAGCCTACAGTTTTCATCGAAACTTCCTGAAACTTGGCATATATATGTAAAAATACCCTGCGCAGACAGTAACCATCTCCGATTTTGAAAATTCCTCCGAGAAAAAAGTTATGAGGTCAAAATATCTCCGCTAATGGAAATCGCCTAAAAAATTATCTCCGAAACTAGGCAAGTTTTTAAAATTCTGTTTGCGGGAATCGAACAGGGCATTAGCAGAGATGAATTGCCGCACATATGATACATCACTATGACGTCGTATCAATTTTTATGACGTCATTCCTATTTTTTGACATTTTTTGTTTCACAACCAAGAATTTATCGGATCTTCGTGAATCTTGCCATGTATATGCAGAAAGCCCATGCGCAGGCAGTAACCATCTCCGATTTTGGAAATTCTTCCGAGAAAAAAAGTTGACATCATAATATCACCGCTAATGGAAATCACCTATACCATTATCTCTGAAACTAGGCAAGCTGTTTGAATTTTGTTTGCGGGAATCAAGCCGGGCATTAGCACAGATAATTTATCGCAAACCTGATACATCACAATGACGTCATATTCGTTTTTATGACATCATCATTCAGAGGACGAGGATCTTAGCTCATTTGAGCCTGTTAAAGCAATTGCCAATTGGTTATATTTATATGAATTGGAAGCGCTTTAGAAAGCCTGAGCAGATTACTGACATGGCAATCTGCATCAGTCATACCGGTGGGATGTGATTACCAGTATAGTGATCCTTTATAGTCGTACCGACATGGCGATCCACGATAGTGATGGATACCGGCCTGTGTAGATTACCAATACTGATCTCGCTTTTAAACAAAATGATTTTAAATACAATTTGAAGTTGGAAGTAAAATAACCTTTGTGATGATGAAGGAAAAAAAAAACCCATGTAGAAATACTTCGCAAAATTGGTTATCTATATGGCTCCTCTCTCATTCCTAAAAGGTTTGTGATATCCTCGACTCTCGATAGGCTTTGCACACCAACTTGGAAGTAAAATAACCGTTCTGATGATGAAAGAAAAAAGCCCCATGTGGAAATACTTTGAAAAACTACGTGTGTCAATGATGTGTATGTCGTATTTGAATATGTAATAGACCATTGAACCATGACGTAGTTTTGGAACCACATATAAAAAACACAAATGTTTATTTTAATACCAGTTTATACCAGTATGAGCCCCCCGGTATATTGATACAAGAAAAAAAAATATTGATACCAACGGAGCCTACCACTAGATCTTCTAGATCGAGTACTACACAATCTCCATGTCAATTCCTCTTCGATGAGGAATCATTATTAAATTCAGTTTCGGTCCCACATGCTGGTCTGATTACTGCAATTAACAGTGCGCAAAAAAAAACAACAAAAGGTTCGTAATGAGAGGTAATTGTACAGGCGGACGCAAACAATGACTCATCTCAGCTCAAAAACCGTGATTGACCAAAATTAAATATCGCGGCACAAATCGTACAAAATGTCAGTTCTCAATGAAAACCAGGAAACGTCACCCCGAGGATCTTCCAACTCTTCACATCAATGCTTTTTCTTGTAATGGAATGTAGCTCCTGCTCCGAACCCCATCCATTTGAACTCCTGGAATGTGGAACAGGCAAACCCCAGGGCAACGGTGGCAGGCACAGGACCTGCTCCTCTCTCATTCCTAAAAGGTTTGTGATATCCTCAACTCGAGATAGACTTTGCACCTCAAGCTCTCTTTCCATAGGCCCATCCTAATGATCCAGGCCCATCGGTTCACATGTATTCCATGAAAGAAGCGCTTTTATGTCTGTTCAGACCAAACTCAAAGTACAACTACACCATTTCCATTTATATTTCTCTCATCTCTGCAATCCCCATCTATTTTGTCCCTCGACCCTGCTGTTTGTGTTTCCCCCTCTCTTTCTGCTGTTCATTTTGTTATGTTACGGTCTGATCCATTCTATGTTCTCGCTAATCCACACACCTTGACACTGTGTACAACATGAAATATAATAAAAATTCCTCATGTCAGCTAAATACATCTTTTTTGTCATATCCATCTCATCAGTGTTCTTTTTTCCCCCCACTTCCTTCCTTCCCTTCTGCCCTCCCCCTCCTCTCTGTCCTCCCCCCTTTCTTTCCTTCCTTCCCTTCTGCCCTCCCCCTCCTCTCTCTCCTCCCACCCCCCCTCCTCAACTCCCCTACCACCTCCTCTCCTTCCTTCTTACTGTTCTTTTTTCACATTTTCCCGTTTCTTGCCACTCCACTGCAAGTACGCAAACAAATCTTACACCTTACATGTTTACTTTTCTGGATAATAACATTGAGACTCATGGGAGAGCAGGATTGACTTAACAGAAGTGTTTCTCAAAATGCCTCAACACCTGTATCTGGAACAGAACATGGAACAATAAAAAAGGGCCAGTTTACACAGGACGAATAGATTAGACAGAAAATGCTGTCAGACACCAAACGTGCTCGCTTTGCCCTCGCTCGAGCAAGTTGTGGCTTGAATGGCATGCAGCAGCAAAGTGAACCCCGTGGAATCTCAACAACTCAAAACCTCCCAGTCTGCTCATTAGAAATATCACTCGGCACGTTTTAATTCCATTATTGAAAAAAATTAAATTGAATTAAAACATCAAACAGGGTGCACAGGAAAATTAAAGCATTCCAATAATTAAATCAATGAGAAAAGAAATAAATAAATGAGCACAACAAGGATTTTTTTTTTTTTACTTTTACAGAACAGTGATGGTGTGAGATGCCAGACAAGACAACACAAACAGAGATAGTTTAAACATCAGGAATAAGTGGGCATCGCGTCAACATTCCAGCACACTGGCACAATATTCTCCGCACTGCATCAGATCCCAGCATCTACTCAAGGTTGAACGGATTCAAAGAATGGGCAACAATCAAAACGGAGGGCTTTCTTATCACAAGTAACATATTGCACACTTTCTTCTGTGATGCAATCTATAAATAAACCAATGCTTGTCAGAGAAGGAAGGAATAGTAATAACAGTAAAAGGACAGTGATGGAGGTGTTGGCACCACACGGCAGTGCAGGAGAGGGTTATCGCAAAATGAAAAGATGGAAGGATGAGTTTTTTTTTTATAAAACCTAACAAATTACTATCATCTCTTGAACCTGGAATTTTTATATCTGGGTGGACAGCCATGATAATATCCGCCAACAAAGACGGCGGATAATGAGGAGTCTGAACCGCTGGGATTACGGATTTCCTGGGTCAAAACGAAAATCGAGGCTTTCAATGACATCTTGGATGCGCTGTCCTGTCTGTGCCTGTTTGTAGTGAGCATGTTGAGGTCATGGAGAGATTCACTTACCTTGGCAGTGATATTCATGTCTCTGCTGGCTGTGAGTCAAAGGTCAATAGACGTCTGGGTCGGGCCTGAGGAATAATGGGTTCATTGGATAATGGGGTGTGACGCTGCCGGTACCTGCGCGGGAGGACGAAAGTCTAAGTCTTCAGGTCCTTGGTGCTTCCAGTCTTGCTCTATGGATGTGAGACTTGGCCTCTGACCAAGGATCTGAGATGGAGACTTAATTCCTTTGGTACCAGGTCTCTTCGGAGAATCCTTGACTATCGCTGGTCGGACTTTGTGTCCAACGAGCGATTGCTGAGAGAGACTCAAATGAGATTTGTTACCTGCATAGTCCGTGAGCGTCAGCTGCGGCTGTATGGACATGTGGCTTGTTTTCCTGATGCTGATCCTGCTCACCAGATTCTCTCAGCGAGGGAGTCTCCTGAGTGGAGGAGGCCAATGGGCCGACCACGTGCCTCGTGGTTGCAGCAGGTTGATAGTCATCTCAGGGAGATGGGGATGGGCCAGGCATCTGCCTGGGGGATGGTCAGACGGAGGCACCTGGAGTCCCGGCGGAAAGTGGACGCAGCGACGCGCTGCTCTGGCGCATGCTCCCATACCTGACCTGACCTGACCTGAACAAAGACTGCTAGGGATTTCATTTCAGTGTTCCACATCCTCACCATCTGTTGAGCAAGACTGAGGCATGGGACTGTCCTGGTTTTGTTTGGTTGTACATCAGAATTTTATTCTCCTCGATCGGCCAAACATCTTAGTAGCAGGCTCACAACACAGTTGAGTGCACAGTATTGGTCAGTGGATACAGGGAACAATCTTTTTGTTTCACTTCATGAAAAGTGCTCCCCCTATAAACCCTTGAAAAATGTATATACATACAAATGCCATTCATCACTTCCTCCTTCAGGTCGTCCCCCATCCAAACGCATATCTTCTACTCCAAATGACCCTATTCCCAAGAACTCCCTTTTCCAGGTTCTTGTGATTTTCCCCCTCTCCCTCAGCTCTTTCTTTTCATTTGTTAGTTTTTGAGTGTTTTGTTCCTTTCTTGTTTCATCCCCACTTTCCCCTTCTTATTATTTCTGTTTCATTCAACTTGTGTGCAGCTTGTTGACCCCCACATGTTCCCCCCATCCCCTTCATCTCACCCTCATTCTGCTGTTGGTGTTTCTCCATTTTCATTTTGCTCTACCTCTTCCACGAGCATCAATCACGTATACAAATAAATAAATAAATATGGTGATATATTTCATGAGTCCCCCAATGTTGATTGCATATACGAGAGCAAAGTCGATGACACACCATCGCAAGTTCTGACACTTGCCACCTAAAGCAAAGTTGAAAAAAAAGTTCCTGTTTTGAACCCTGTGAGCCTAAATCCTCATCCCCTGGGGCATGAACCCAAGGGTCAAATCCAAAAAAATTTACATATTTAATGTGTCCCCGAATATTGATTGCATTTCCAAAGTTTCATTTAAAAATGTTTTAAAATGTGCTCGAACTTGCATTTTTCAGAATTTGAACTTTTGATCTCGCCCCAGGGGGCACGGCCAATATGATGTATACTGCTCTTGTACCTCTTGCATTTTTCGGTATTTGAACTTTTGACCCCACAGCAAGGGGCGGGGGAAAAATGATACTGCTCTTGCACCTTCTTGCCATGTGTTGATCATAACTACCAAGTTTGGTGAATTTCTGCTAAAACGTTTAGGAGGAGATAGCGTGACAGACAGACCCGATTACAGTATCTCCCGTTAATAATTTTATTCAAAAAGCGTGGGGATAAATATATGTATTATTATAGTAAGACCCACCCACGTCTCTCACCTGTGAATGGAGGGAATAACCAATCAGCTCTCACCTAATCAATTAAACCCAGGTGGCTCGGATTTTATATTTTAAAAAAAATATATTCACACACACACAAATACAGAAAAAATATATATGTATGTATATATATATATATATATATACATATACATATACATATATATATACATATACATATACATATACATATACATATATATATATATATATACATATATATATATATATATATATATATATATATATATATATACATATATACATATATACACACACAAAAATACATACACATACAGAAAACACACACACACACACACACACACACACACACACACACACACACACACACACACACACACACACACACACACACACACACGTTTTAGAACACCCCAATTTTTCCAGTTTTTACTGAAATTTAAGCAGTGTAATGTTTCAATGTACTCTGAAATTAAAGCATAGAACAAATAAACAATTGCTGATAAAAAAAGAAATGGAATCATTTTGTTGAACTAAATTTAATCTAAATGTTTGACTCATCAAAGTAGCCACCTTTTGCAGATACAACAGCTGAACATACTAGTGGCATTCTTTCTACAATGGAAATCAAATATTGTTTGGAAAGTTTTTCCCAACACTGTTGCAGAAGTTCCCACAAATGTGTTGCATTTGCAGGTTGCTTTGCTTTCATCCTTCTGTCCAGTTCATCCCAAAACAGCTCGATGGGGTTTAAGTCTGGAGACTGTGCTGGCCATTCCATTATTTGAAGCCTACAGTCTTGTTCTTTTCCTCTCAGGTAGTTCTGACATAGACTGGAGGTATGTTTTGGGTCATTATTTTGCTTTAGGATGAACCCCTGACCAACTCGGCATAGACCAGAGGTTATTGCATGGCGCTGCAAAATGCTGTGGTTGCCCTTTTGGTTCAGGGTGATGGTCACTCTGTGCAGGTCACCGACTATGGATCCAGCAAAAGAGCCCCAGATCATCAGGCTTCGTCCTCCATGTTTGACAGTTGGTGTCACACAATGATGAACCATCCTTTCGCCTACTCGACGGCGTAGAAAAACCCTGCGTGATGAACCGAAGATTTAAAATTTTGATTCATCGGTTCATAAGACCTGCTTCCAGTTTTCAGTAGTCCACTGGCGGTGCTTCATGGCCCAGGCAAGCCCCTTTTTCATATTTTGCTATCTTCGAAATGGCTTTCTTACTGCCACTCGACCTGTCAAACCTGCAGCTCGAAGTCTTCTCTTCACAGTTGAAACTGAGACTTCCTTACTTTGACCAGTGTTAAGCTGTGCTTGAGGTTGCTGTCCTGCGAGTCACTTATCACATAAGCTGTTCACTCTCAGAAACTTGTCTTCTGATTGTGTTGTGGCTTTGGGTCTGCCAGACCTGTGAACCCCATTTTTATCACCAATTCCCCTAAACACTGCCAATACGCCATTATACGGTAGCTGTAAGTTAAAAACACGTTCAGTAAGTTCTGTGGTCATCCGGAAGACATCAAATACGTCTACATACGTCAATATGCGTTGCAGATACATTACTCATAGGTTCAAAGCACGTTACTCATAGGTTAGAAATAAGTTTCGGGTACACTAAACATTACCTTGACGCGTTTCGACTGATGAGTAACTTACAAGTAACGTGTGTCGACGTGCGACAACGATCGCATAACGTGCCAACAACTTATGGCCAGCGTATGTGGAACGTGTGAATCATACGCTGGCATACGTCGAAAAATTTTGAGCATGCTTAAAATTTATCGACGAGCTTGGCGTACTACTACGTATGCCAGCGTGCCACAGTGTGCTTCAACGTGCTCTTAATGTATACAAAACTTACCCATAACGTATTCAACATGTGCCAGCGTTTTAGACAATTTTTTCATACGTCGGCATATGCTGGCTAAAACGTCAAGGTGTGACAGGGCTTTTAAATATTGAGCGGCAGCCTATTAATAGGCTACGCCACTGATCGTCGGCGATGTGCTGCCGCGCTATGCACAAGTTAGACTATCGTTGGGCATAGGTTGTGAACGCCGACAACACGCGAAGCATTCGTTGGTACAAGTTATCTATAAGTTATCGAAACGTTCTGTGTACATTACTAATACGTTATGCATACGTCCAACTCGTTATGAATACGCCCAAAACTGAAAAAAAACATCAATAGTTTAGCGTACGCCAGCGTTTTACATACATTTTGATACGTTGCCATACGCTGGCTAAAACGTCAAGGTGTGACAGGGCCCTAGAAGGCTGCTGCTCGACGATTCAAATCATAACAGCACTAGGCATCGAAGTGTCAACATCACCGTCATGCCGAAGAAAACTTCGAAGAATGCTGCCAAGAAGTCCCCTGGCTGTGGCCGTGGCCGTGGACGCGGACGCGGACGCAATGAGGATCCATCATCACCCACACCCTCCCCATCAAGCTCACCACTGACGGAGAGGTCACCCAGTTCCTTCTCCTCCGTTCACCTCTATTGGCATGCAACTGGTACAGTGTCAAATCGATGAGGTCAAGTTAATGTTGGAGGACAGTTAGTAGGTATTCTCATCTTAGCCTTGCCGGATCCTCCATCTCTCGGATAACATGGACATCTGCTCACCATGGAGTCTGGAACACTGACGCGTTCCTCCTGTGAACCCCATTTTTATCTACCAATTCCCCTAAACACTGCCAATACACCATTATACGGTAGCTGTAAGTTAGAAACACATTCAGCAAGTTCTTTGGTCGTCCGGAAGACGTCAAATATGTCTACATACGTCGATATGCGTTGGAGATACATTACACATAGGTTCAAAGCACGTTACTCATAGGTTAGAAATAAGTTTTGGGTACGCTAGACATTACCTCGACTTATGAGTAACTTACAAGTAACGTGTGTCGACGTGTGTCAACGATCGCATAACGTGCCTACAACTTATGGCCAGCGTATGCGGAACGTGAGAGTCATACGCTGGCATACGTCGAAAAATTTTGAGCATGCTTAAAATTTGTCGACGAGCTCGGCGTACTACGATGTATGCCAGCGTGCTTCAGCATGCTCTTAACGTATACAAAACTTACCCATAACGTATTCGACGTGTTCCAGCGTATTCGCCAAATTTTTCATACGTCGGCATACGTTGGCTAAAACGTCAAGGTGTGACGGCGCCTTTATCAACAAAAGTTGCGACACCTGTCGGAATTGTTTGCATCAACTTTCAAGGCTTAATTTATTTCCATTGTTGCAGCACAGCGGCAGTTGCTAACTTGTTCCCTGAAAAGGGCATTTATTAACAACTCTGAAATTTACATTATTTTTCAGTTTTTGGTAACCTAAACTTTTTTTTTTAACCTCTGGCAGTTTACCCCTTCGCTTTGTACCATTTCAGGTTATTCACTCGACTTGAACTGCTTAAATTTGAGTAAAAAACTGGAAAATAGGTGTGTTTGAAAACTTTTGACCAGTAATGTATACAGTATGTATCGAAACATGAGGAGTGTGACGAGCACTCCGTTGATCTCCATTGGATACAGTCCACAACAAAGCGTTGCCTCCAACACAGAGGCCTTGGCCTGGTGACTCTGTCAAACAGACAAAGATTACATTGTCAACATGAGTTAAACATCAAACGGGGCCACTGATCTGGATTTTAGGCTTATTTGCCCTCATCAGGATGGCACCAATAAATATCTAACCAATGATGACCACATTCATCAGACGCACCTCCTGACTGTTATGGTGAGCATCGCCACGGACTACGTCTCACGGTAAAACCGTATAATCCGCACATCATTGGTGAGATATTTATCAGTATGCCACATATTTTATATATATATATATATATATATATATATATATATATATATATATATATATATATATATATATATATATATATATATCTTCTTCCTCTTCTTCTTTCGGCTGCTCCCGTTAGGGGTCGCCACAGCGGATCATCCATATGATCTGCAGAGTGATTTGGCACATGTTTTACGCCGGATGCCCTTCCTGACGCAACCCTGGTCGCCTCTTGCGACACAGGGATATGGTACACCTATTTTTAACCGGGGTATACACCGGCCCAGTACGCTGGTACTCATTTCGCCGACCTCGGAAGGATGACAGGCTGACTCAACCCCCTGGTGTATTAATTCAGTGGCTCAACTGGGCTTGAACTCAGGACCTTTTGGATGCTAAGCCGCTGCCCTCACCACTGCGCCAACACCAGGATATATATATATATATATATATATATATATATATATATATATATATATATATATATATATATATATATATATATATATATATATATATATATATATATATATATAGGAAAGTTACATGCCCAGACCAGGAATCAAACCCAAGTCATCTGGTGTTTTCCCTGTTTATTTATATTTATTGTTCGCCTGTTCATTTTCATTGTATTACTATGCACCCTGTGGTGAATAATAGCCGCCATGGAATTGTTCCCCCAAGGGGGAAGACCCTCTCGTGGACAAGTTGTGGCTGCTCCTGTGGTTGGCAGTGTGTGTCCCGGAAGCAGCAGGGGGGGGGGGGAGATTGGCATCTCTCTACATGGGGGGAATTGTGCGCTTCGCCTGGAGGTCACCCAGATTGCTCAGGTGGCAGAGCACATGTTCGGTTCACCAGTGGACCTGGGTTCGTAATGTTTCTACATACATAATTTTACAACACACACACACACACACACACACACACACACACACACACACACACACACACACACACACACACACACACACACACACACACACACACACACACACACACACACACACACACACACACACACACACACACACACACACACAGTATTTGCAAGACTGGTAGAGAGCTTAGCTTAGGTTTGGATTGGATGGGATGGGTGACGACTGTCTGTCTATATACATGTTGAGACTGTGATATCTGTCCAACCATTTCCATGATACAGAATATCAATAAATAAATAAAATTAACACACATGCACACGTGCTTCCTTCCTCAAAGGCGAACACATTCATCACGAGTGCATGACTCGAGCCAACAATTTATGTGGGGTGTCTGCAATGGAGTTGGTCGAGGTCTGGGTTCAATAGCTAACAGTACCGGACTAACCTAAAGACAAATGACATTTTGCTTCAGTGGCAGCAATGAGCGATGTATTTCCTGGAGCGTGGTCTTTAAGATGGGGGAGGCAAAGCCAACTGTCATACATGCAATTAGGTTGTGGATATTAAAGCAGTTGTCAAATTTATCAAAATGAATAGGCCATTGGGTACCAGTACTATGGCGAGGGTCTCTGTTTGTGGTTGCTGTTGTACAATTTGTATTAGTTGCAGGACCGAGGAATGCTGGGATAGTGACATAGTACAAGCATCAATGAGCTCCTGTGTCCAGGTTTCTTTACTCCCTTGTACTAAAGCATCAACCATGGAAACTATGGCTTCAAGCAACCAACTTACCAAGTAATAACGAAAATATTATTCTTCTATTTTTTTTCTTCTCTTTTTTTCTTCTTCATCAAAAGCCAAGAAGGTTTGTACCAAGCAAAAGAAGATTCATCACGTATGTTTTCACAACTCAAACTGGTCATTTTTTCACTCAATGTATTTATCGTCCCTACGCTTCAAAAATAAATGGAGGGATTTTAGAATCGGCTCTGTCCAGCCAAGCTGTCCGTCACGCTATATCCTCCGAAACAGTTGGGCAGAAATTCACCACACATAGTAGTTATGATTACCACATAGCACAAAGGTGCAAGAACAGTGTCATTTTGGCCTCTGCCCCCTGAGAAGGGGTCAAAAGGTCAAATATGAAAAAAAATTAATTGCGGGCACATTTTAAACGAAATTTTGTATGTGCAACCAACATTGGGAGGACACATGAAATATGAAACAATTTTTTGGGGATTTGACCCCCAGTTCATGTCCCAGTTGGACTTGGGAGTCACAGGGGTCAAAATAGAAGATGATTTTTTTTTTTAACTCAAAATTTGATATTGGGTCATTCCTGGTGGAAATTTTGGGAACTTTCAACTTTGCTTTAGATGGGAAGCATGGGGATTTGCGATGGCGAACAGTCAACTTCAATCTAGTTTTGCAGTTATAAATACGTCAAACTAGTCGAATATCTAAACTCTAAAGTGTAAGGAAACGGGACGACATTTTCTGACGAGACAACTTCTACATCAAGTGGTAAAGTCAACCACCATAATTACCGCATTTGGTTCCCAAACTACGATGATTGAATCTTTCACACATCATCGTGCACCAGTATGACGAGGCTCCCCGCCACTATGCTTTGAATGCGTGACGGTTCTTGAATGAGGTCTTCCGAGACAAGTGGATCAATTGACGTGGACCAATTGCTCAGCCCCCTCATTCACCCCATTGGACTACACTCTATGTGGTTATGTAAAACGGTTGATGACTCATCAAAACCACATTATTGGGATGAACCTAGGGCTATGATCACAAACACAATTCATGAAATTACTCAGCAGTAACTGGAGAATGTTTTCAACAGGTTGGAATATCAGATTCAGAGATATATTACGAATGATGGCGGTTATGTTAAAGCCTAAAATTTTGAACTGTATCGAATAAAATAAAAATAAGCCGGGAGGCGACGATGGTTCGTGGGCATTATTGAGGAAGCCCTATCGTAAAAACCTATCTCTTCCGTCAAAATTGACCAAATCAAATCGGATTTTTTTAATATATTGTACTTATGGACATTCGCACAGCTTCTAGGAAATGAAATTGCGAGAAAAAAACTCAAGAAAAAAAAAGAAAAAAATAACAAGAAGCGAATACTTCGATATCACACCGCTGGGGGCAGTAAAAGTCTAGGTTAAGAATGATGAAACAATTTTGCAGTTATAAAATTTAAATGTAGACACGGTGAATTAGCATGCATGATGGGAAGAGTTGTGACGTTGGACAAATTTCTATTTATAGCCCTCAGATCAAAGGGACGTACTCAGCCATAAGTGACAGAAGACACAGGACAGAATAGCCAATTATATAACAGCGCGATGTCGCCGCGCTATAATAAATAAAAAGTTCAAGTGGGCGTGGGACGCCCCTCATACAAAAAGATACAACTAGACCATGATATCTAGCTTGTGTCCAAGTTTCATCAAGATCGCATCAAACGTCACGGAGCTATGCTCTGGAGAGAGTCACAAATAGACAGACAGACACAACGAAAATAGTGGTCACTGCTGGCACCCGCAAACCAAAAATTAAAAAAAAAAAAAAAAAAAAATTTATGAATTACACTTTCAAGCACCATTTATATCAGTTGCACAAGGACTTTATGAACAGTGTGTGTGTGTGTGTGTGTGTGTGTGTGTGTGTGTGTGTGTGTGTGTGTGTGTGTGTGTGTGTGTGTGTGTGTGTGTGTGTGTGTGTGTGTGTGTGTGTGTGTGTGTGTGTGTGTGAGTGTGTGTGAGTGTGTGTGAGTGTGTGTGAGTGTGTGTGAGTGTGTGTGTGTGTGTGTGTGTGTGTGTGTGTGTAATGTAAATAAATATATAATTTAATTCAACAAATAATATAAAGCCATAACGATTAATCAAAACAGAAAAAGCGAACAAATAAATAAATAACAAGTGGTGTTTGGGCACAACAATTCCCACCCATTTAAGGCATAAAGTTATTTTGGGGATAGAATTTAAATTTGATACATCCTTAACCTGAATGTTGATTATAAGGAATAGAATAAGGAATATTTTAGTCTTAGTTTGAAGTCAATCAAACCATTTTTGACGAAGTTATGACCGTAAAATGATTTTGACCTTTCAAGGCAACATAAGGTCAAAGGTCATGGTGTCAAATGAAAGCCAATAAAGGACTTTATATATATCTTCCACAGTGAACACGCATATTCCTAACATTTTTTGATTTATAATGGATGCCCATGACCCCCAAAACTTCGGACCCTGTCACCGATCTTCACTATAGGAATGGGTAGGATTATAAGTGACAAATAGAATAATGTTCACTATAAGTTTAGTTTGAAGTAAATCATATCATTTTTGACAAAGTTATGAACGAAAAACTATTTTGATCTTTTCGTGACCTTGACCTTGACCGAATTGAACCCAAAAGTTAATGGGGTCGTCCAAGGTTCATTGCCCACCTGTGGATTAAATTTGATAGTGTTTGCGAAAGCCGTTTTGCCGTAAAGTTGCTCACAGACAGACAGACAGACAGACAAATAAATAAAAACAATGTCACCCGCTGGGTGACCCGTATCTTGCCAAAAGGTGACCACGTGTGACTTCTTTAAGGTCACACTGAGGTGAACAGAGCTGTTATTCACCAGGAGCGACTCCTTGAGGAATATCTGCCTATGAGAGATTCTGATGAGAATCGTTCTACAGAGTAACCATGAAAAATATGCGTTTGCCTCATAACGTCACCAAATGACATCATAATGTCTCAAGCTTGACATATCTAGAAAGCACTCATCGAGATGTTCAATTTGAGGTACTACATGATATGGTTCCTAAAACTTGAAAATTTGACCTTGGGGTCAAATATGTTTGACCTCAGGCGCTAACCATGAGGGTCAAGGCCAATCGCCACCAAAACTTAATCAGCTGAGCGCCAGACCATGAACTATATTCTCATGAAGTTTGAAGACGATCCGATCAAAATTACTCAAAAAATAAGGGTTTCGTCGATTCCCCTGATTTGCGACAGTGACCTTGACCTTTGACCTTGACCTTCAAAATTGTGCACTGAAAGGGACCTCTATAGGCCTCTGATATGCGAAGTTACAAAAATTTCCAATGATAACTGTGCTCTGCAGAATTTTTCATACGTGATTACAGACAAACAAACAAACAAACAAACAATTGGTAAGATAACAAGCAGACAAACAAACCGGACGATTACAATATCCCACTCCCTCCCTCCGGGGGGGGGGGGGTAATAATAAACAAACACAAATAATAATCAAACTATGACGTAAGCAAACACTAAACGGCCCATGCCACGCGATGCGAGCCAACTGGGCACTTGTCGTTTCGTCCAATCATCAGCCTGGAAGTGGGTGGGGCTCGGCTCGACTATGTCGACCGTTGATTGGACGAAACTGCACAGCACACTGTGTGTGAGCGTTATCAGTGGAAATGTGCAGGTTATAACCAGAGAAACATACTTTGCAGATTCGGTCGATGAGGGAATGTCGTGTTGGTGGTGAAAAGGGAGGAAGGAGGGAGGAGGATAGAGAGAAATTATCAGGAAGATCCCCAGATAATCAAGGTGTATAAATATAGGATCATTACCGGTCAACCTTCATAATCAAGATGCAAATCGTCCCATGAACATCGCAAAGGCCGGAGGTCGGCTCTGCCTGCCCGGAACACCACAGGGAAAAAAAGCTCAAATGGATCCGACTGTGAAAGAAACGCGAGAACAGTCAGTAAATGGAGGAAATCAGGGGGTTCGAGAGCAGGCAACGCGCCATTGAGTGAAGATTATCATGTGTGGAGCTCACCTCGCTTTTCGAGAACAGGAGGTACCACACGATCGCCCTGATTTCTTTACACACTTCCTTTCTGCTGCCTGGCCACACACGGGAATCGCCCGCACTGCGCATGCGCCAAATGCACTCTCCGCTAAACAATCTTACTGCGCGTCGAGCGCTCCTCAGCCGGACGGGAAACGTCTGCTGCAGCGTCGGATTAATTTTAACAACTTTTACACTCTTGGCCATGAAACGAGTCAAAACGTCCAATTTAAAGAGCGGCCTCAGGTAACTTTAACAAAAATAATATTAAACGCCTTGTCGGGGTTGCGGCCGCTACACCGCTTGATCCCCTCACATCGTGCGGAAACAAGAAAGAACAACCGCATTCAATGTCTTTAGCATTTCCTGCAGAATGTGAAATGTACGCATTGATTTACGTGAAAAATAATAAAATAAAATAAAAATAATTAATTAAATGAAAATGAGATATTACAATTATTTGTTGTAATTGTATATTAATTTTTTTTGTAATTATTTGTTGTAATTATTTGTAGGAGGGAGATCGGTTGGTTTGGTCTACCGAGGGTATGTGCCATAATACGAATCAGCTTATTGTGGTATTAAAATTTGTCAAATAAACTGGGCAAACTATTTAAGGTAGGCCTGAACTTGATGGCTCCCTTTCACTGACGACTGTATGGGTTAGTGGCATATATAGAGCCGCGCGGCTCTCAAAACGCCAGTCAAACACAATAGATGAAGAAGAAGAAGAAGAAGAAGAAGAAGAAGAAGAAGAAGAAGAAGAAGAAGAAGAAGAAGAAGTAGAAGAAGAAGAGGCAGTAGAGGAGGAAGAAGAGGAATAAGGTTAAGGATTCCTCAATCATGGTCATTCCATCGCACAATCGAAGAAGAAGAAGAAGAACGTTAAGGATTAATCAATCACGGTCATCCCGTCGTGCTGCCTCATCCCGCATTTTCTTAAAGGTTGCGAAGACCATCGACGTATTCCACATTTAATGAGGAATAACAAAGAAATGACAAATACAGTGGGAAATCGACACAAAACAGTGAATTCGTTTATTCGTTTAAAAATATCTGTTTGTTTATTTGTTTATACAAAATATTTGTTTATCTTCAAAAAAAATGAAGAACGACTGAATCAAATACAACAAAACTTTGCATGTTGCTTCAGGGTACCGCAAGTATGGTTTGTGTGTGGGTCACGTATCTGGGGGGAGACCAATTCTCTCTGTGGAAATGTTTATGGTATAGCGCCACCTGGTGGTGGCCAGTCCGGTATTAAAGCGCCACCTGGTGGTAGCTAGTCCGGTATTACAGCTCCACCTGGTGGTAGCCATTCCGGTATTAAAGCGCCACCTGGTGGTAGCCAATCCGGTATTAAAGCGCCACCTGGTGGTAGCCAGTCCGGTATTACAGCTCCACCTGGTGGTAGCCAATCCGGTATTAAAGCGCCACCTGGTGGTAGCCAGTCCGGTATTACAGCTCCACCTGGTGGTAGCCAGTCCGGTATTACAGCTCCACCTGGTGGTAGCCAGTCCGGTATTAAAGCGCCACCTGGTGGTAGCCAGTCCGGTATTACAGCGCCAGCTGGTGGTAGCCAGTCCGGTATTACAGCTCCACCTAGTGGCAGCCAGTCCGGTATTACAGCGCCACCTGGTGGTAGCCAGTCCGGTATTACAGCGCCACCTGGTGGTAGCCAGTCCGGTATTACAGCTCCACCTGGTGGCAGCCAGTCCGGTATTACAGCGCCAGCTGGTGGTAGCCAGTCCGGTATTACAGCTCCACCCGGTGGTAGCCAGTCCGGTATTACAGCTCCACCTGGTGGTAGCCAGTCCGGTATTACAGCTCCACCCGGTGGTAGCCAGTCCGGTATTACAGCTCCACCTGGTGGTAGCCAGTCCGGTATTAAAGCGCCACCCGGTGGTAGCCAGTCCAGTATTACAGCTCCACCCGGTGGTAGCGAGTCCGGTATTACAGCGCCAGCTGGTGGTAGCCAGTCCGGTATTACAGCTCCACCCGGTGGTAGCCAGTCCGGTATTACAGCTCCACCTGGTGGTAGCCAGTCCGGTATTACAGCTCCACCCGGTGGTAGCCAGTCCGGTATTACAGCTCCACCTGGTGGTAGCCAGTCCGGTATTAAAGCGCCACCTGGTGGTAGCCAGTCCAGTATTACAGCTCCACCCGGTGGTAGCTCGTCCGGTATTACAGCCCCACCTGGTGGTAGCCAGTCCGGTATTACAGCTCCACCCGGTGGTAGGTAGTCCGGTATTACAGCCCCACCTGGTGGTAGCCAGTCCGGTATTACAGCTCCACCCGGTGGTAGCCAGTCCGGTATTACAGCTCCACCTGGTGGTAGCCAGTCCGGTATTAAAGCGCTACCTGGTGGTAGCCAGTCCGGTATTACAGCGCCACCTGGTGGTAGCTAGTCCGGTTTACAGCGCCACCTGGTGGTAGCCAGTCTGGTATTAAAGCGCCACCTGGTGGTAGCCAGTCTGGTATTAAAGCGCCACCTGGTGGTAGCCAGTCCGGTATTACAGCGCCAGCTGGTGGTAGCCAGTCCGGTATTACAAATCATATTCTATAACAACAAGCTCAAATGAGCGAAGATCCTCGTCCTCTTAATGATGACGTCATATAAACGAATATGACGTCATTGTGATGTATCAGGTTTGCGGTAAATTATCTGTGCTAATGCCCGGCTTGATTCCCGCAAACAAAATTCAAACAGCTTGCCTAGTTTCGGACATAATGGTATAGGCGATTTCCATTAGTGGCGATATTATGACGTCAACTTTTTTTCTAGGAAGAATTTCCAAAATCGGAGATGGTTACTGTCTGCTCGTGGGCTTTCTGCATATACATGGCAAGTTTCACGAAGATCCGATGAAAACTCTGGGTTGTGAAACAAAAAAATGTCAAAAAATAGGAATGACGTCATAAAAATTGATATGACGTCATAGTGATGTATCATATGTGCGGTAATTCATCTCTGCGAATGCCCTGTTCGATTCCCGCAAACAGAATTCAAAAAGCTTTCCTCGTTTCGGAGATAATTTTTTTAGGCGATTTCCATTAGCGGATATATTTTGACGTCATAACTTTTTTTGTCGGAGGAATTTTCAAAATCGGAGATCGTTACTGTCTGCGCAGGGAATTTGTACATATATATGCCAAGTTTCAGGAAGTTCGATGAAAACTGTAGGATGTGAAATAAAAAAGTCCACAAGAAGATGAAGAACAACAACATGAGTCAGAGTGAGAGATCCTCCTCGAGGATCTAAAAATGAGGATGAATGATTGAACAGAGGAGACAGTGATGGGACCAGGGGCCACAGGTTGAGGGTGACGAGGAGGAGAGTTCAGACTGGAGTAAGTAAGGCAGGGGACTTTCACTCAGAGAGTCGTTAATGGATGGAATGGTCTCCCTGGAAAGGTAGTGGCAGCAGAAAAAGTAGATAAGTTTAAATTAGAATGAGTTAAGTACCTGGAAGTATTGGGGATAGAGGGGTAGAGGGATGTTGGCAGGACCTTGAGGTAGTTTGAGTATTGATGGATAATTGTGTGGTGCATCTGTGTTGAGTGTGATATTTGTGAGAGGGTCTCCTCAAGGGGTGGTGTGTGGTCGTTGTTGCCCATTCCTCACCTGAAAACTACCTTCACCCCTCCCCCCCCTACTACCCCAAAAAGAGATATAAAGAACAATTTCTTCCCCATATTTAATTTTTAACACCCTCTCCCTGTAAACCTGTTACACTGTTTTCATCCCCACTCCCCCAACCCCCCCCCCCCCCATGACATGAAGTCATTTTGACGGATTTATTTAATTTGGTGTTCATGGTGTGTCATCCAATGTCCTCTCCCTCTGTCAGATTTCCTTGATCAAAAGTTTTTGGCCCAATTCTTTCATTAACCCACCGGCCCGTCGTTCGACTAAATCAGTTAAAGCATGAAATTAGCAATTTGTTGAGGATGCCGGCAATAGCTCGCCTGCTCTTCACAAAAGACACCGTGGCACCTTTAATGTCCACCAATGAAAAAGTGTGGCAGGCTCAGGGAAATCAAAAAATTGGTGAAAACATCAATGGGGGGGGGGGGGATTTTTTTTTGTTATAATTATTTTTAGGGACAAATTTAAAATCCCTCCCACTCCCCAAGTTCGACGTCAAGATTGAAAAAGAAACACAAGGCTTCGAGTACACCCATTTAAGACGGCCTGCTTAATAAGAAACCAACTCACCTGCCGTTGCACCGTGCCATGTCAGACCCACGGGTACCCTCGGCAGGTTTTACACCAACGGTTCTCGGGTGTCAGACAATGGAAATGCAGATCGTCCTGATTTCCCAGTCCAGCCCCGACCAGGCAGCTGTATCCAGGACCCGGAGCCAAAGATGGATGACCTTAAAGCAAACACGTCCCGCCTCGAAGGGGGCCACAGGGTCGCCATCCAGTGACGACACAGTTCCTTCCTCCAAGTTCTCCACCCTGA
The DNA here is from genome assembly GCF_056783735.1 of Eptatretus burgeri. Classification (NCBI taxonomy): domain Eukaryota; kingdom Metazoa; phylum Chordata; class Myxini; order Myxiniformes; family Myxinidae; genus Eptatretus; species Eptatretus burgeri. The sequence goes on along the minus strand of NC_140976.1, from coordinate 59,172,229 downwards.
CTGTTCACGTGCTTTTCCTGCTCACGACCCCCTTAAACCCCCTCTCCTTCTCCTCCTCCTCCTCCTCCCCCCCTCCCCACCGAGTCATAGTTCCCCCTTCCAGGATTAAAACCAACAAAACGTCCTGGGGGTTGGACTCGTCTGGAGGAACCCCGAACACACCGCGCAGTTGTTCAAGTCTGAACTCGAACCCTCCTGCTCACGAGGTAAGATGCTGCTCTTTTCTCAAGGAACTGATGAGTTGAAATGACAAAACAAATAATCCAAATCGGAATAATTTATTTATTCGGTTACCGCAGCGCTGTCGTGAAAGCGAAGAGAATGTTAGAACACGCAAGTTGGTTCCATCTTGAAACTTTGTGGCCCAGTGGGTCCGATGCCAGTATGATGTCAATTGATTATTTTCTGATAATTATCTGAAACTAGTGCGTGCCCATACGTGCGTGGCCGTACGTGCAAAAAAAAAGAAAGAAAAAAAGAGGCATTGTGACGTCAATTGTGATGTCATAGCACCGTGTCCTTCCATCGGTTTGGTAAATAAATGGCCATAACTTGGGAACCACTTGTCCGATTGATATCAAACCTTGAAAAGGCACTTCCTCAGGTCCCCAGCAATATATCTGGCAAGTTTCAATTAGATCGGACCAGTGGTTGTCAAGAAACAGTGGTCACAGACAGACAGACAGACAGAGATTGCTGGAATTATAGATAGATAACATCTCCTGATAATGGCTTGCAATGGGCTCCTCATCTATCGGCTGCAGACTTGTCCTGGGAAGGGATGAATTGTGAGAATTTAAAATTCCTCCAAAGTGAACACGTAAGGAGGGTTGATGGAAGGTCAAGAAGTGTGGCAAAGTGCGTCAGAATGAAAGAAGAGAAAGGTTTCGAAGAGTAAGGAGCTCGGCCGAAGCGTTTAATATCGTGCACGTCATACATAGATGGCCCCGAATTAAAGAAATGTGAAAGCTGTTCCACAGTTCCACGAATATTTGGGGAGAAAGTAGTCGTCGAACAGCTTGCGCATCTCGTTCCATCAACTGATGCACATTTGTCCGTCTCTTTTTGTATTTCGTCCTCAGAGCGAACGCCTCGAGCCATGTGGCAAGCATGGCTGATGGTGGCATCCTTGGTCAGCTCCTCCAGCCTCGCCGCTGCACCTACTTCCCTGTCGGTGGTCGAGGAGTCTCCTGCAGGCACGGTCATTGGGAGTCTGTCCAAAGCACTGGGCCTCTCCGTTCGCGAAATGCACCGCAGGCACTTCCAGCTCCTACCGGGACCTCACACCGACCTTGTCAAGGTGGACCTCGCGAAAGGAGTTCTGAAGGTACTCAAGCACCTGACCCTCATAATGTAGGTGGAACAACCAAGTTTAGAACCATCGATTTGAACAAAACGGCTTTTCCCTTTCCGATATTTTGATTTCTGCTTGGCCCTCCGATTGCAAACGGATTCAACTTGAAGAATATTTTCAAATTTGTGAATAACTCGTCGCTACAATTACAGAATCGCAGTCGCTCCCCCATTCTCTCCACGTTAATCTCATCTCGGACAATCTCAGTCGACCGACCATCTTTTAATCGACTGGGTCTCGTATTCCAGGCCGGAGCTGTTGAGTGACATCGCACGCTGCCCCAAGCACACACATGATAACGGCACACCGACAACAGTCGAAGCAATAATTGTCCACCATCGGTCAATGTTTCTGTTTTCGGAGACCTTGCAGACAGCCCATCGTATCATGAGAAATTAAATATTTAAACTTGCCGACACGATGGAACCAAATGGAGTGGTGACATAACTTGCCCTCGCATCAACTCGGTTGGTAGGAGTTGGCTGACGACGTGTGCGACACGGGTGGTTTCCTCACCAAACCCTGCTGGTACAGACGGTGGCAACCAGAACGCGCGATATGGAGAAAACGTTTCGTGACGGTAGCATCCCAACGATGTGCCCTTCTTCAGCTGAGGTTGTTGGTCCCCTACCGGTTTCACCGGAGGGGACTGCAGGTTTGCTCTCCGTCTGTCCATCAGTCAAACCTGTGGTTTTTCAGACTTTTTCCCCCAAACCCCTGAACATATTCGACTGAAACTTGGTAAATGGCTTTATTATGATAGTGACGGATCAAGTTCGAGTTTCAGGACGTTGTGTCAATTTTTCACCATTACGCCCTTTTTGGACTTAGAAAATATCACTTCGGAAGGGGACGTGCATTACCAAGCAATTCTCACTGTTGTTCTTTATTGAAACTTGCTGGCTTCGTAACTGAGCAAAACCATAACAATCCGGTAACTGGAAATTCAAATCCTCAACCTGCTGCGAGAGCAATGGCAAAGCACCCTGTGCATGCTCTATATATATACATATATATTACTAGAGACCAGTGTGACCACTCCTTGGCTTTTTCACAAGATCTTGGCTATTCGTTGTTCACCTTGGCGTCTTGGTTTTCTTTAGGTTTTCTTGGCGTATGGGTTTTCTTTTATCATCGCTTTTCCGAAACCTTGTGAATTCTTGGCTTTTTTCATTGGCTCACCTTGGCATTCATGAAAATGACGAGTGGTCACACTGCCGGTGAGGTCTGCTTACACATTGTAGGCAATAACGAACTGTGCTTCGTACGTAGCTCCGTAATAAATAGCAGCAGTTGCAGCATGACCTCCCTTTGTACGGTGTCTTGGGTCGCTTACCCGCAATGAGCGCAGCAAGGCTGCACTTCTTTTCGGATATTTTCATTTCCGGACGCTTTCCCACGGTTCTGTGATTTTCCCCCGTCGTATGGGCTGCGATGTCCGCCGCCACGCCAAATTTCAGCTTTCCACGTCACCCTGAAGGTACCGAACATCAATATCGATAATAAGTGAGTCAGTGTGTGTTGTTCGAATGAGATAGAAATATAATTTACAGGCTAAAGTACTTGCAAGTGAGTTATGATGATCTGTAAGCTTCTTTTCAACACCGATTGTCAAAAAGAGTTCCAAGAGATAGCCGTGTGGCACGAGCTTACCATCTGCGGACGAGACGTGTATGAAATCGAGGAGGAATTCAGGTCCACTGCAACCTTTCCAAATTGCCTTGATTGAATGTTCACACGAGGAACTTCAATGCAGAAGTTCAGTAGGCCCATCAAACCTGTGTAGCGGTGCAAACACTAATATAACCCCTCTAACCCAAATGCGCCGAGATACATATTCAGGCTTGCAACTCTTTACGGCGCGTCTGACCCACAGGTTAATTCCAGGATCGACCGAGAGCTGCTGTGTTCGTCACGCACCTCGTCGCCATGTGTGCTTCCACTGGAAGCTGTACTCGCTCAGCCTGTACGCTCCCCAGCGCGCCTTTCCCTCTACATCGTGGACATCAACGACCACAGCCCAACGTTCCGATCACCTCATGTCACCCTGAGTATCAGCGAAGGAGCATCGGAAAGCTCTCGATTCCCTCTGCAGGTAGTTAAACGCCAGTTTAAGTATTCGATGTTAACTAATCATGGAAACTGGGTGGCCAGGACATCTCATCTCCCACGGCTAACAATGTCAAGCAATAATAGATGATGAGTATTTCATGGCCGCAATTATTCACACCTCGTGGGAATGGCCGGGGAAAGTTTTTGGCCCAATTCTTTCATGAACCAGGCTGCCCCGGACCTGTCGTTCGACTAAGTCGGTTAGAGCATGAAATTCGTAATTTGTTTCAGGTGCCGGCGATATCTCGTCTGTTCTTCACAAAGGACACCGTGGGATCTTTAATGTCCACCAACCTATGCCGGCAGATGGGCCACCCAGTTTAAAGTCCATCCGAGGGACGGCACACACATTATTGATGGCTTGCCCTGCCTGTGAAACACCAGGACGATAGTTAATAGCTAGGCTGAGATTTGAACACAGGCAAGATGGCTCAGAACAGTGCACACACCTCTATGCCACTCCCCCAAGCCAAGCAGTAATACATTGGCACATAAAATCATTGGCAAACAATAGCTATGTGAGGGGGTGTCCCCCTATACCCCATGCCCCAATGCACCCTCGGTGCCCCAAATGCTGTCTCGGCAAGTCTTTGAGCACACAAAATTTCACATAACATTACACTTTCATTTGCTGACTGCCATTCGGTAAGCAGGAGACCATTTGTTCAAAACCACTCTGGTCATTCATCTGAATTATCCTACTGTTGATTGCAATTGGTCACTGGTTCCTACGCCAAGACAATTATTTTATTATGGACCCGAGGCATCAAAAAGCTACACGTATCGAATAAACGGTTTCAAATGGAGCACCCCGGCACCATAGAGCATTTAAATTGCATCAGACGTGGCAATGAATGTGAATTGGTGCTCCCAGCTTGCCGGCTCAATGATAGAAGATGCCACGTCATCCCTACCCCGGTTAGAATCTCATGCGGGTGTGGGCAACTTGCTAGTTTTAGAAATGTACAATTTTATCATGAAAACTTAAAGATGTCTGTACCTAACGTGCTCCACACTTCTCGTTACCAAGGGTGCAGTGGACCTTGACGCCGGTCGCAATGGGCAGCTCAGCTACACACTCACAGGAGCTCCAGCATTCAAGTTGGACGTCCGTCATGATGGTGGCTCCAGAGATGGTGCCTTTGGTGGGGGATCTTTAGAACTCGTGCTCCAGCAACCGCTTGATCGTGAAAGAGAACCTCAGGTTCTTTTAACGCTGACTGCTTATGACCATGGGGACCGTCCACGATCATCCAGTTGCAAAATAGTAATTTCCGTCGCTGACATCAATGACAACGTGCCTACCTTCGAGCAGACTGTCTATAAAGCCAACAGCTCCGAAGGAACGAAACCGGGCTCCACGTTGATACGTGTTACTGCCACAGACGAGGACGATGGAGTCAACGGAATTGTTAAGTACACCTTCGCTTCGCTAACTGAATTGCATGAGCGTCGCATGTTTGCCATACATCCACAGACAGGTGAATTGACCTTGCGCACACCACTGGACTATGAGAAAAAGACCTCGCATGAGCTCTATATTGAAGCCAGCGATGGTGGACTTGGTGGAGTACCTGCCTACTGCAAAGTAACCATCACTGTCGAGGATGAAAATGACAACACCCCACAAATTACATTTCCATCTGAAGACAACAACAAGCCTGGCTCGATGTCCATAAGTGAAGCTGAGCCAGCCGGTTCTTTTGTGACGTTCGTACGGGTCGAAGATCAAGATTCTGGAAACAATGGACGTACCTCACTCCGCTTTGAAAGCCACGTTCCCTTTCGGCTCCGGCAGCTCCGGCGGGGCGATTTTATTATTGTGACAGAAGGACAACTGGATCGAGAAAAGACAAGGATGTACAATTTGACACTGGTAGCTGAGGACGAGGGAACTCCTCCACTGCAAACACGAACCAGCTTACAATTGCACATCACAGATGGAAATGACAACGCACCACGATTCGACGAACCCTTCTACGAGGTTTCCGTTGAAGAGAACAACGTACCCAATGCTCTCTTGCTGATAGTCGCTGCTCGAGATCACGATGAAGGGGACAACGGACGGATTTCCTACGAGATTGTCGAGTTTGGTGACCAAAGTCCACCTGCGTCCGAGTTAGTGGCTGTGGATGGAGAAAGTGGTGCTGTGCGTGCGATTCGCTCGTTTGATCGTGAGAGCATCCGTGCCATTTACTTTATGATAAAGGCGGAGGACCGAGGCGAGCCTCATCGCAGTGCCTCTGTTCAGGTCACCGTTGTGATCAATGACGTCAACGACAATGCTCCGAAGGTGAAATCTCCCCAACTTCGAGCTGGAAATGCTACAGTTTATGCCCTCAAAGGATTGCCAGCAGGACAAGCAGTCACAGTTGTGTCTGCAACGGACCCAGACTTTGGTGACAATAGCCGCCTGGTTTTTCGACTTTTGCGTGGAAAAGGCAACCTCTTCCAACTCGACAGAGACTCTGGTCAAATTACAAACGAGGAGGACTTAAGTGGACCCGAGGGGGAGAAATACGAGCTTCTGATAGAAATCTCTGACAAGGGTGTTCCCCCTCGCTCCACTCTTGCCTCTCTTTGCATTGTACTTGTAAACTCACTGCCACAACCTCAAGTTCATGACAATGAAGATGATGCAACCACACATTTACTGGGCTTGCCACTGATTCTGATCGTTTCACTGGGCTCCGTTTGCATGCTGCTGCTTATAATCATGGTCACGGTAGCCTTGGTGTGTCGCCGAGAGAACAAAGAGATGCGGACGTACAACTGCCGCACAGCCGAGACATTTTACAGCAAACCACCTTCGGAACTGGCAACCAATGAGGCTAACGTGAAAAACGGTGCCGTTGGCAACATTTCCGACACAGCAGTTGACAACGAGCCGCACGGTGACAAACTCTGCTCCTGCGTACACACTTCAGTGGAACAATCCAACTTGCTCCCGACCCGAAATTGGATCAACGAATGCCTACAATCCTACGGGGCCAATTCACCCCAGAGGTGCTCCCCATACCAGCTATACCCCAACAGCTTACACCATTCCAGGAACAACTGCTGTGACAGCAAAGTCAATGATGTAAGTGACTGATAGTTCGCCAGTTAGGAGAATATTGGGCCATGCTCGAATATACGACGTCACCTGTAGATCAACATACGTCATTCCATCCCACTCACCACCTTTTCACCCAACTCCACAAACAAAATCTTCATGCATCTCATAAGGTTTTCATAAAATGATGAGAAATTTTCTTCTTTTTTGGCAAAGGCCTTGTTGAAGCTAATGCCATATTATGTTCACAGGTGAAACGTGATGGGCACTTCCAGAGACCATATGAAGGCACCAGGTGAGTAGATTGAAAACAGCAACAAAAAAAGTATATAAACGTCTCTTTATACCAATGAGGAATACCTTCTGAACTTTTTCACAACTGTTAATATCCTCAACAAGACACCCACCCGATGAGAACCCACGGAAAGCCAACATTTGGGAGACACAACGAGAAAGGCCCACCTCGTGAGATAATTATTGGCACCAGAAAAGCGAACGTGCAACAAGGCAATCGTGATGCTATTATTTAATAAATAAGCAAGCATCATTAATGTCCGCCTAACTGCTGCTGGCAGACAGAAATCCCGTTTAACGTCCATCCAAGGGCGACACACATTGATGAATCGCCGTGTCCGCGAAACACTAGGGTGAGAGTTTATAGCTCGGCCGGGATTCGAACCCAGGTAAGCCAACTCAGAGGAGAGTGTGCATACCTCCAAACCATCCTGCCAGCCCTCTCAAAAGACCTAATGTGCGTGCATTTAGACTCTCGGGTTATTCTTACCACTCACAAAAACACAGTGCAATGTCACTGCAGATAGTCCACCACAAAGGGCTGTGGCAAACCTCTCTTGCGCGGTCTCTCTGCGGCAAACCACAATTGGCGATGACAGGTATAACAGCTTGTGGACCTGCGGTGATATTAATTGGAAATTTGTTATATTTTAAAGTATGGCAAATCTATATCATAAGAACATCGTTTCAATGATAGAAGCCGAATGAGTTGCTCCTTAAATTCTCAATATCTGGAAAGAAACTTACAAATCTTGAATCAGATGTTCAAAACACCCAATTTCTGGAACTGAAACACCAATTTCACCTCCATAGGGCTGCAATGCAATTTGTTTTGGACTTCGTTCTTGGTAACCCACTTTCTTTTATATTTAACAGGCGTTTGAAAGGGAGAGAGATAGATGGTTTGAGCACCAAAGACAGTGGGAGAGGAGAAAGCGACCCACGGGACAGTGAAGGAGGAGAGAGTGACCAGGATCAAAATACCTCGCTGTGTGTGGGATACCACTGCCAGGCACACAACGGTCCTTCAAGACTCTACGGTATGGTTTGCTTGATTTCAACAATTCTGCATCCTCTGGACACTTCATGGTAGATTTGCGTCGAGTAATCACGTTGTGTTTCTCTGCAGTTCCCAAAAGTCTGACGCCAACCTGGGAGCTGCTGGGTCATGCGGCTGAAGCCCGCCGAATAGCCACGCCGTCGCCAGCTACCTTGAGTTCCCCTGCTTCACCAACAGCAGTACGCAGACCAAAACACAGGCTCCATCTGTTACCTCTTACTGTGCCACCTGCAACATTGTGCAGTCTCTCTGCAACGTCTCAACCACAGCAACCACGTCCAGCACCCCTTGGGACTTTCATTGACGAGTGCATGGCTGCGTACGGTGCCAACGACTCGTCGTCCATCATCGACAGGAAATGTGGAAACTCGGCAAGGCTCAAAACGATGAATAAGTTTGAGGACCTTTCTTCCTCAGACGATGGGGACTCTGAAAAGTCCGTGATGGGTCGGACAAGAGGCCGGGGCTCACGACCTCGTCCTCAAAAGCCTGCTCGCACGTCAAGAACGAACAGCAATGGCGAGGCAAAATACAGGATGTCCGAGGTGAATGGTATTCTTCGTCATCTCGGAGACAGGGGATGTAGCAGTCATGCAAGCATGCCATGTCCTCCTCATGGCAATGCGGATGTCGAACAATATCCCTAACATACCTCTCTCCACAAAGCTCGTAACAGCCACAGTATGGTTTTCCCCCCAAGGAAGATGGACACAATCTTGGAAAGGCCTTTCCCTTGTTCATTTGTTCGTACGTATGCAGAACAAGGCTGAGGGTTTGGCTGTGCCGCTGATGCAATGCCCTCTGCTGGTTAGGGCAGGAATTCGGAATTTGTTCATGGTGCTAGCGATAGCTCACCTACTCTTCGCGAAGGACGCCGTGGGATATTCAATGCCCACCAATGAATGCTGGTAGATGGGGAGCCTGTTTCACGTCTATCCGAGGGATGACGCACATTGATGAAACACCAGCATAACAGATGTATAGCTGGGTCAGAATTCAAACCCATGCTCGACACCTTAGAGGCGAGTGTGTGTACCTCTAGGCCATCCTGTCAGCCCCTTCCCTTGTACATATTGTATTTAAAGTTTGTTGTACAACTCAATAGCTCGAGTACCAGCGATGGACAGATACTTTGAGCTTTCATTGAAGGTTCTGATGATAGTTACTCTTAAAGGTTCCTTTTATGCTCCTTACGCGGAGAATAGCTGCTATGATCGGAGAAGAGGCTTCAAGGGCAAATCTGGGCCGATACCTGAAAAACCACAAAGTAATAATCGAGATTTGCCCTTCAAAGCTCGACCGAGAGCTCGTTCACAAAACCATCTTGAGTTTGGAATTGATGACTCGTGTATGTACAATTCATTCCTGCAGGTGTACAAAGATAAAGCAACATTAATTATTGTTGGATTGTGGGGATATTTATTGATGATTGATATGGTTCTGTGTATTGATGGTTCAATTTGGCGAAACGGTTTATTTAAAGTTCATGATATTCTGCTTGAAGTACAACAGAATATTTTCAGGACACGCAATAGTACAATAAAAGAACTCTTTTGTGTTTGCAAATATTGTGACAATACTGTGCAACAGTTTTTTTAAAACTTGTGTGTGTATATATATATATATATATATATATATATATATATATATATATATATATATATATATATATATATATATATATATATATATATGTACACAAATCTTAAAAGGGTAGCAGGGCAGGATTCTTGGAACAAAAAGATACGCACAGAACAATCTATACATTCCATAGCAAAACCAGCGGGAAAATTGTCTCGATTTTGACTTCTTTGCGAATGTATATACTCTCACGCTTCCGAAGGAGCATGGAATGATCTCATGATAAAAGGAAAGCAAAACGTTCAAGATTTGCACACCTTGGTGCCTGCGAGGTTCCGCCGTGAAACGGGACGAGCGGGGTTTTCAAAACGCTGAAAGAAATATAAATATACAAAGACTTGTAATTGGGCAACTAAGCAGTTAGCCTTTGACCAACCAGTGTTACCAACCTGAAGTTAAGGTCAAATGGTCGACGCATCGTAAGTAAACATAAATCTTAGTTCTTAGTCGTTTAAGTACCATAAATCCATAAAGTTTCTAAGTATCCATAATTTAATCCTGAGACGTTGGCACAATTACATTCCTTTATGGCCAATTTCAAAAAATTGATATTAAGAAATTATTAAGACTCCGACACCTTGAGAAAAAAAAAAAAGCTCGCAAAAACAAAGGCGACTTGGCTACGATTCCAGTTTTTTTCCCTTTGTGATGTGCTTGGTCAAAGTCTATTATAGTGGAGGAGGAGGGAGAGGAGAATGCACCGGCAAGTTGGTGAAACTTTAGGAAGTGCACAAGGACAGAGACTGGCAGCAGGAAGAGTACTTTACATACCGAGATAAGGATAATGTTTACGAGAGCTCTGATCAGTCTTTAACAACCACGACGACACCTTATACTGGACACAGCGAGAGAAGACACGATCGTAGTCCTCCCGTAGTATCGGACGGAAACTATGTATACAAGTCGATCTGTCCTGGAATGTTGCACAGACGCTGGGTGCCATTTTAATCTTGGGCAGTCTCTCCTTGTACCCCCGTTTGTCGTACTTTAGGATTCACATTCATGTGCAATCACATGGACAAGTAAACAAAAGATAAAATGTAAACAGCAGGGAGGAATGAATACAATGTAGAACATGAAAGTACTTCGGCCACATCAGCTCCACAAGCTTAGATAAGGAACAAGGCACTCTTTTTACGATATGGACATCTTTTTGAACATTAGTCCTAATGTTTAAATTCATCTTCATCAAAAGTAAACTGATACACGATGACATTACAATCTGTCAATTTTTTTTTTTTTTTTTTTTTTAACAGTCATCAGTGGTGATCAAAACATCACCAAGGCTAGTTCCTTATCCCTACTACTCACCTCCCCAACTACAACGCATTGTTCTTGCCTCGATGGTCAACAAGGGATCATCAACATCCCACAGGCAGGGGATTCCGGGATAAGAAAAACAAAAACACAACATCCATCATTTTGCAGATGTAAGATGGAGTTGACCCATATAATTAACTGCAACACTGTCCCAAACGAATACCAGCACCACCACCACCATGTCATAACCTTCGCAACCGTGCAAGCAATGACTCCGTTTCCGTCGAGCCTTCTGCATTCTGACCCTTGGTCCGAGTCTTCCCCTGTTTCTTTGCTTTCTTGCCAGGGTTCTGATGTTCTGAGGACTTGGTGGCAGAAGGCACGGGTTCAAAGGTTCGGGAGCGAGAGCGTTCCAACATCACTCCGGCCTTTCGATCTGCTGCTGTGAGCAAAGAGAAGGGACAAAAGAGAAAGGAGTCTTCAACTTGAAATGAAAAATCAAGCACCAAGAATGATTGTATAACACAAAGAACAGGAGAGGACGAAAGAGGTAATTGCAACAATCACAGTGACAGAAACAGGTTGCTCGCTCACGTGCACACGTACACATATGGAAGGTTTTGGCAATAGGGAGCAGAAAGACAATGGAGACAGAGACAACAGACGCAGTAAGTGACAGAGACTTCGGCTGTAAGGAAGATAGAGACGATGACATTGAAGACCAAGACAAATGCAAGACTGGAGCAAAGGATGAATGACAGCATGCAGTCAAATCAAACCTCAGAACGATTTTAAAATACTTGGTAGTTCCAAAGCATCGGCCATACACGCACGTAGGAATATGATGAAAGCTTTAGCTAAAATAAATAAATAAATAAATAAAGTTTGTACTTCTGCATTCTTGGCCAAGTTTCTATAAAATGGAATACCTGAACTCCAAAAAACAGAAGAAAGCATTCGTCACCCGATGACTGGCAGGGACAATTTGTCAGCTCCTTTGATGCGTGAGAAAAAGATTGATCATCCAAATATGAGGTGAGCAGATCGAAATTTGCGGGGAATCAAATAAATCATGTGTGGGGTAATAATGCAGCTCGAGTGGAATGAAATTCGACGAGTCCTTTGCGTGAAGAATACATAGGTCTGCATCAGCGGATGGATAGAACAATGGATGAAATCAACAGGACGTTGATCGAGGTAAGCAGACGTTTCAGGCATTAACCCTTCGTCGGAGCAAAAGTACCCTTTTGCTCCGACGAAGGGTTAACGCTTGAAACGTCGGCTTCTCCTTAGCATGCCTCGATCAACATTCTGCTGATTTCATCTGTTAGACTTAGGTGGCCTATCTTAAGTACAACTACCGCCGACTCGCATTTAATAACTTGAAATTAATATCTTTGGGGAGGTGTCAGTGCAACCTGCCATATAGTGGTCTAATCCCCTCCATACTACCGCTCCCCTCACCCCCTCTTTCAATTACAAAGTTGCCCCTGAATTGGTGACATCTTTGGAGTAATAGACACAAGCAAAGTAAGAAGCAGTGTATATTTCGCCGGCATTTGACCAGTTTTGATGAATGGTAGTAATACATGAGGCATGAGGGTAGAAGATAGGAGAAGAATGGAGAGGACGGAGCTAAGGATTAGGAGATGGATGTGTGGGGTAACATGAAAGGATAAGCAGAGTAATGTGGACATAAGAAAGAGATTCAAAGCTCATACATAGTACTGAGGAAGAGTTGAGAAAGAAAGACTAAGGTGGTTTGTGTACATGGTGAGAATGAGAGATGAGTCTGTCAATAAAGTTATTAGTTTAGTAGTAGCCTGGTGTTGGCTCAGGGGTTAGGGTGGTGGCTTGGGATCCTAGGGTCCTGAGTTCAAGTCCCGTTGGCCACTGAATTAATACACCAGGGGGTTGACTCAGCCTGTCATCCTTCTGAGGTTGGCGAAATGAGTACCAGTGTGTACTGGTAGAGGGGAACTGCATCAACGACACAGCCGCGCTTGCAAGAAATGATAGCTACCCCGGCAGCTAAGCTGCCATATGCAAGAAGAAGAAGAAGTTTCGTAGTTTTGGGGAAAAGACTAAGAGGTTGACCAAGATAAAAAAAAAAACAGCAGGAAGGATGCGGTCAGTAAAGACATGCAGTTGTTGGAGTTAATGCAGGAGGATGCTTTTGACAGGATTAACTGGAGAGGGGCCATCAGCCGACTCACCTCTTAATACGGGAAACTGGTCATTAAACGAGTGGTAGTGGTGGTAGTAGTAGACTGGTAGTGGTGGCCTCTGCTCTAGAGAGTGTTTCATGTCGGTGCATCTGAACAATCCCACACATTTGAATTTCAGCAAATCATGGCTTCGGAGTTTGTGAGCACTTTAACCACCCCTTTCCGAATAAAGGATGAAATATCTTCACATTGGACTATTTCATGCCAAAGTAGCTGAAAACTACTTTATTACTCCGATCCTCATTGGCCTCCGTTTGCAACTACACTCCATAATTTTAATGCTACTTCGTGATCAATATCATTTCACTTTGTGGTCATATCAGCAGTGGAAGTGAAAACCCATTATCTGCATGCCACCCCTCATAGGTTCATCTATATTTGCTTGTTTCTACTCTTACTGTGAATCACCTTGATATTTGTATTATAAAAACAAACTATAACTAGAACTAGGTAGTGCATATATCTCCGTCAGGCTGAACAGCTGACGTTTTAAGTCTCACTGATAGGACGACTCTGCATTGGGGCCTTAAGCAAAATCGAATCGGCTTGTTTTTATCACCTGCCCGACTCATCCACCAAGTTTTGTAATAATCCATCAACGACTTTTTAAGACATTGTGCAATCTATTGTTTTTGGCCCAATCTCTCAATGGTGAAGAATCACTCAAAAAATGCTGGTATCAGGATCCTTATCTTCACCGAAATCCAACCAATTTGTCCTTATCACACACCCAACTTGTCTCCCAAATTTTGTCTCAATCCGTCCATAACTTTGCGAGATATTCTGGTCACAGACAAACAGACAGACAGGGGGTGAAAACATAACCACCGTCCACCATCAGTGGCGGAGGTAAAAAGCATCTTGTCGAGTGCAAGTACAATGCCGGTTAAAGGAACACAATGGATGGCTTTGGAGGAAGCATTACACTAAGGAGTAAGACATTATAAGAATGTTGCACAGTTTTCCATTTTCAATCAAGTCTCATGGAAGGGTCATCAGCATTGAGAAGTTAATTTGCCTTCTTCGTTTGAAAATGTTCGTTTGCGGCGTTCTCGGAATGCTTCTCCGGTCTGTAGGGCTTCCATCAGGTTGTCCATGACGCCCGTGGTGTCATGCTCTGCAAAGTTGAGAAAGAGAGAGAGAGAGAGAGAGAGAAAAGAGGATGCTGAATATTCTGGAACATGACTCAAGCAAAAGCAAGTTGGACAAGTTTTGTAAACATCACCTCCCAACTTTGTGTAGTTCAGAGGTGATGTTCAGGCAGACAGCTGGGCTGTCAAAAAGTCAGATGACGTCATTATTATTTGTGTTATCACATAATAATTGTGACATTAGAAAACCCCCGCTTCACCTCACATAAAACTAACTTGGTAACATCGGCATCCTTAAACCTTTAAACCATCATTGTACATAAACTACCCACAAATTACTGGAGCAAGTTTCACTAACGAGGTTCAATTACTCTAGCAAGTTTACACAAGGAAATACAAGGACATCTAACACAGGTGGAGGCCATTCAGCCCATCATGCCTGTGTGAACACCACACCGACCCATCTACACAAGATACAAGGACGAAAATGCAAATTAAAAATTTTTTTTTTTTAAGTTTTTGTATTTCTTTTTCTTTTTCTTCTTCCCCTCAGGGAAGGGGGCATGGGCATAGTTAAAAACATGCAACATCAACCACACAACCCCCCCATGACAAGACCCCACCAACAGCACTCCGTACACAATCACCGATCAATGCTCAAACTACCGAAAAGTCTTATCAACATCTCCATAACTTCCAGGTACCTATCAAATTCTAATTTAAACTGATCTACTTTTTCTGCTCCCACTACCTTTCCAGGAAGACCATTCCATGCATTAACTACTCTCTGAGTGAAAGTTCCCTACCTTACTACGGTCTTAACTCTCCTCTTCTTTACTCTCAGGTTATAGCCCCTGGTCCAATCACTGTCTACTCTGTTGAATAATTCATTTTCACTTATTTTATCTCTACCTTTCATTATCTTAAACATCTCCATCATATCTCCTCGTAACCGCCTCCATTCTAGTGTATAAAGCCCTATCTCCTTTAGCCGCTCCTCATAGCTGAGTCTACCTCGGCCTGGAATCAATCTAGTAGCCCTACGCTGAATCCTCTCTATGGCATCTATGTCCTTCCTGAATTGTGGTGGCCAAAACTGTACACAATATTCTAGATGTGACCCTCACTAAATTCCTGTACAATGTTAACACCACCTCTTTTGATTTATAATTAATCCCCCTCCGAATACAACCTAAAACCCTCTTTGCTTTACCTATAACTGCCTGGCACTGTGCTGCCTGCTTACCTCCCGTGTCTATTACCACCCCCAGATCCTTCTCCTGTGTGACACGCTCCAAAATTACCCCTTACATCTTGTAATCTCTATTTACATTGTTCTTTCCTATCCCCAACACCTTACACCTGCTCAGGTTAAATTACATCTGCCAATATTTTGCCCAATCGATACAAGTATCAACACTTTCCTGAATCTGTTCACCACCTCCTCTAGTACCCACCTCGCCTCCAAGCTTTGTGTCATTGCAAATTTGGAAAGCTTCCTCTTCACCCCATTATCCAAATCGTTGATGTAAATAATGAATAGTAATGATCTGAGTACTGATCCCTGAGGGACCCCGCAACTTTCATCCTCCCAGCAAGACATCTTCCTACTCACAGCCACTCTTTGCTTCCTACCACTAAACCAGTTTCCAATCCAATTAGCTACATGACCACCACTCCACAAGCCCTCACTTTGGCTAACAAACTCCGATGTGATACCTTATCAAATGCCTTCTTAAAGTCTCGATATACCATGTCCACTGCCTTTCCCTCGTCCACCCAATCAGACACTGCTTCATAGAACTCTAAAAGATTTGTTAAACAGGAACTAACTTTGGTAAACCCATGCTGACAAGCTTGAATTAGTTTGTATGTATTTAAATGGTTCCTCATATCATCCTTAATTAATGTCTCCAACACCTTCCCCACAACTGAAGTCAAACTAACTGGTCGAGAGTTTCCCAATTCTTCTCTGGATCCTTTCTTAAATAATGGTGTTACATTTGCTATTCTCCAATCCTCTGATACCTGTCCTGACTCCAGGGAACTATTGAAAATATCCGTTAACATCTCGCTTACCTGCTCAGCCACTTCCCTCAATACTCTCGGGTGCATATTATCTGGACCCGGAGCCTTATCTACTCTTAGACTACCGAACTGTTCCTTTCCTTCCTCCACTCCAACCAGGATTTTCTGTAAAAGCCCTTCCTCACCTCCTTGATAGACACTCTCAGCTATTGGCGATTCTCCTGACTGTTCTTGTGTAAAAGTTTAAGCAAAATACCTGTTTAATAAGCCTGCCATCTCACTTTCATCACTAACCAGTCTTCCGGTGCTATTCCTCAATGGGCACACACTGGTCCGAACCTGTTCTTTTCCCCTGATATACTTAATGAAAGCCTTGCTATGTTTAATATTCTTAGCCACGTCCTTCTCCTACTCTCTTTTGGCTTGCCGAGTTATTTTCTTAACTTGCCTCTTTTTACTTCGATAGCGATATAAATCTAACTCCAGTCCTGTTATTTTAAACCTAATAAATGCCTTTTGTTCTCCTTAAAAACGTTCCTTATCTCACCACTCAACCACCCTGGTCTCTTTCTGTTTCTAGTTTTCCACCTCATTGGAATGTACTGACTCTGCACTCCACACATTTGGCCCTTGAAAGTTTCACATTTTTCTGATGCTGATTGTCCTGGTGTTAGAGTCTCCCAATTTACATCACCGAATTCTCTCCTCATTCCCCAAAATTTTGCCTTCCTGAAATCTAATAGCCTTACCCTATCCTGAACTCTAACCCTTAACAGAATCTTTGTACACACAATGTTATGGTCACTTACTCCTAAATGCTCCCCTACCTCCACCTCCTCCACCATATTGGGATCGTTAAATAAAAGGAGGTCTAACAGTGCACTCCCCCCCCCCCCCCCCGTGGGCTTATTTACAATCTGTGTTCAAAATAAATCCTGGACTAAAACGAGGAAATCCTTGTCTGTTCTGCCCTTTCCCTGATCCTGGACCCAATCTATCCCTGGCAAGTTAAAATCCCCTATAATCAATACTCTTGCCTTAATACATGCCCTTTTGAACTCTTCTCTAACAAGGATGAATTACTCCAGCAAGTTTCACTAAAGAGATTTAATTACTCAAGCAGGTTTCACTAACAAGGTTTAATTAATCTAGCAAGTTTCATTCACAAGATTTATTTAATCGCGCAAGTTTCACTTACAAGGTTTATTTAATCTAGCAAGTTTCATTCACAAGGTTGATTTAATCCAGCAAGTTTCACATACAAGGTTTAATTAATCGAGCAAGTTTCATTCACAAGGTTGATTTAATCCAGCAAGTTTCACATACAAGGTTTATTTAATCTAGCAAGTTTCATTCACAAGGTTTATTTAATCTAGCAAGTTTCACTCACAAGGTTTAATTAATCGAGAAAGTTTCACTTACAAGGTTTATTTAATCTAGCAAGTTTCATTCACAAGGTTTATTTAATCTAGCAAGTTTCACTCACAAGGTTTAATTAATCGAGAAAGTTTCACTTACAAGGTTTATTTAATCAAGCAAGTTCCATTCACAAGGTTTAATTAATCTCGCAAGTTTCACTTACAAGGTTTATTTAATCAAGCAAGTTCCATTCACAAGGTTTAATTAATCTCGCAAGTTTCGTTTAATCTCGCAAGTTTCATTGACAAGGTTTATTTAATCTCGCAAGTTTCACTCACAAGGTTAATTTGGTCTAGCAAGTTTCATTCACAAGGTTTATTTAATCGAGCAAGTTTCATTCACAAGGTTTATTTAATCGAGCAAATTTCACTCACAAGGTTTAAGCAATCTCGCCAGTTTCATTCACAAGGTTTATTTGATCTAGCAAGTGTCACTCACAAGGTTTATTTAATCGAGCAAGTTTCACTCACAAGGTTTATTTAATCGAGCAAGTTTCACTCACAAGGTTTAAGCAATCTCGCCAGTTTCATTCACAAGGTTTATTTGATCTAGCAAGTGTCACTCACAAGGTTTATTTGATCTAGCAAGTGTCACTCACAAGGTTTATTTAGTCTCGCAAGTTTCATTCACAAGGTTTATTTGATCTAGCAAGTGTCACTCACAAGGTTTATTTAATCTCGCCAGTTTCATTCACAAGGTTTATTTGAACTAGCAAGTGTCACTCACAAGGTTTATTTAATCTCGCCAGTTTCATTCACAAGGTTTATTTGAACTAGCAAGTGTCACTCACAAGATTTATTTAGTCTCGCAAGTTTCACTCACAAGGTTTATCTAATCTTGCATGTTTCACTCACAAGGTTTAGCTAATCTGGCAAGTTTCACTCACAAGGTTTATTTAATCTAGCAAGTTTCACTTTCAAGGTTTATTTAATCTAGCAAGTTTCATTCACAAGGTTTATCTAATCTTGCATGTTTCACTCACAAGGTTTATTTAATCTAGCAAGTTTCACTTTCAAGGTTTATTTAATCTAGCAAGTTTCATTCACAAGGTTTATCTAATCTTGCATGTTTCACTCACAAGGTTTATTTAATCTAGCAAGTTTCACTTTCAAGGTTTATTTAATCTAGCAAGTTTCATTCACAAGGTTTATCTAATCTTGCATGTTTCACTCACAAGGTTTATTTAATCTAGCACGTTTCATTCACAAGGTTTATTTAATCTAGCAAGTTTCACTCACAAGGTTTAATTAATCGAGAAAGTTTCACTTACAAGGTTTATTTAATCAAGCAAGTTCCATTCACAAGGTTTAATTAATCTCGCAAGTTTCACTTACAAGGTTTATTTAATCAAGCAAGTTCCATTCACAAGGTTTAATTAATCTCGCAAGTTTCGTTTAATCTCGCAAGTTTCATTGACAAGGTTTATTTAATCGAGCAAGTTTCACTCACAAGGTTAATTTGGTCTAGCAAGTTTCATTCACAAGGTTTATTTAATCGAGCAAGTTTCATTCACAAGGTTTATTTAATCGAGCAAGTTTCACTCACAAGGTTTAAGCAATCTCGCCAGTTTCATTCACAAGGTTTATTTGATCTAGCAAGTGTCACTCACAAGGTTTATTTAATCGAGCAAGTTTCACTCACAAGGTTTATTTAATCGAGCAAGTTTCACTCACAAGGTTTAAGCAATCTCGCCAGTTTCATTCACAAGGTTTATTTGATCTAGCAAGTGTCACTCACAAGGTTTATTTGATCTAGCAAGTGTCACTCACAAGGTTTATTTAGTCTCGCAAGTTTCATTCACAAGGTTTATTTGATCTAGCAAGTGTCACTCACAAGGTTTATTTAATCTCGCCAGTTTCATTCACAAGGTTTATTTGAACTAACAAGTGTCACTCACAAGATTTATTTAGTCTCGCAAGTTTCATTCACAATGTTTATCTAATCTTGCATGTTTCACTCACAAGGTTTAGCTAATCTGGCAAGTTTCACTCACAAGGTTTATTTAATCTAGCAAGTTTCACTTTCAAGGTTTATTTAATCTAGCAAGTTTCATTCACAAGGTTTATCTAATCTTGCATGTTTCACTCACAAGGTTTATTTAATCTAGCACGTTTCATTGACAAGGTTTATTTAATCTCGCAAGTTTCACTCACAAGGTTTATCTAATCTTGCATGTTTCACTCACAAGGTTTAGCTAATCTAGCATGTTTCACTCACAAGGTTTAGCTAATCTAGCATGTTTCACTCACAAGGTTTAGCTAATCTAGCAAGTTTCATTCACAAGGTTTATCTAATCTTGCATGTTTCACTCACAAGGTTTATTTAATCTAGCACGTTTCATTGACAAGGTTTATTTAATCTCGCAAGTTTCACTCACAAGGTTTATCTAATCTTGCATGTTTCACTCACAAGGTTTAGCTAATCTAGCATGTTTCACTCACAAGGTTTAGCTAATCTAGCAAGTTTCACTCACAAGGTTTATTTAATCTAGCAAGTTTCACTCACAAGGTTTATTTAATCTAGCAAGTTTCACTTACAAGGTTTATTTAATCTAGCAAGTTTCACTTTCAAGGTTTATTTAATCTAGCAAGTTTCACTTACAAGGTTTATTTAATCTAGCATGTTTCACTCACAAGGTTTAGCTAATCTAGCAAGTTTCACTCACAAGGTTTAGCTAATCTAGCAAGTTTCACTCACAAGGTTTATTTAATCTAGCAAGTTTCACTTACAAGGTTTATTTAATCTAGCAAGTTTCACTTTCAAGGTTTATTTAATCTAGCAAGTTTCACTTACAAGGTTTATTTAATCTAGCAAGTTTCACTTACAAGGTTTATTTAATCTAGCAAGTTTCACTCACAAGGTTTATTTAATCTAGCAAGTTTCACTTTCAAGGTTTATTTAATCGAGCAAGTTTCATTGACAAGGTTTATTTAATCTAGCAAGTTTCTTCCACTAAGGAAAACATTTCACATCAGCTAATTAAGTCATCATAGCCATATCGTACTGGGTACTGAGTGGACAGAACATAAACACTCAGGACTCCATAAAAAATGATTTAATTAGCAAAATTGGGAGAAGTCCTTGACCCTTGGACCCCATTATCATGGGTACTCACCTGCCTGGTCGATCCCCTGCAGGTTTTTACGCCTGTGTTGTTTTTCTCGACGTTCCTTCTCAACACGTTCACGAACCTGCTGTGCCCGTTTTATCTTCTCCTCAGTCTCACGTCGTTTTGCGTTCTCGTCGATGGCTTGCTGGAAGCCCAGGGTCACCAAAGGCAAGGTTACGATTCATCCCAAAATCCATGCTCCCCACTCAATTCTACCTTTCCCTCACCTCCTCTTTGTTACTCTTCTCACCTGGAAAGAAGAACGAAACTCGCTCAAGCTTCCAAAGAACTCTTCCATTTCCACTTTTGAGGGATCGACTGTGAAATAAGTCGTAAGTTCTTTGTATTTATGTACAAGGTTCTTCTGCAAGATGTCAAGGCGAGAATATGTATCACATGCGGTCTTCAGGAAATCGTGACAATGTGGCTTCTCGCTCCACAACCCTTCAGTGCCGCCAGCCTCCTTATAGGAGGAAGGCAGCATGAGGACCGATGAGAAGCCAGGGTCAAGGAAATATCAGAAATAGCATCTTGAGTTCGTCATGTTAATCAAGCCAAAAGGTCTAAAGTCTTAATCACATTTTATAATTGGAATGATACTCGGTAGAGCGCGTATCTCCACTCGGCGAAACAGTTTTGGTTTTTCAGCCCATTGATAGGCCGGATCCGGATTCAGACCTGAACCAAAATCTAATCGCCTTGTTCTTGTTCATCCACCAACCTACCCAACTCATCTACCAAGTTTTGTCATAACCCATCCACAACGTTTTGAAATGTCATGCTAGATATCATTTTCAGCCCTTTCTATAAATGGTGAAGAATCACTTTAAACATTTTTAAATTCTCGTATCTGGATCCAGATCTTCAATAAAATCTGATCAATTTATCCTTGTCACACACCCAAACTCCCCACCAAACTTCGTCCAAATCCGTCCATAACTTTATGAGATATGCTCACAGACAAACAGTTAAACAGGGGTGAAAACATATCCTCCATCCACCTTTGGTGCGGAAGTAATTTTGCTTGTGCAGGCTTCTGGATAATCATAGTTACAACGATGTGTGTGTGTACATATATATATATATATATATATATATATATATATATATATATATATATATATATATATATATATATATATATATATAAAAAAAGATTGGGGCGGTTGGGGTTGCACATTTTTAAAGAAGAAGGCGCTTCCAACCAAAAGTAAAAAACTAGATCGACTGCCAATTTGAGCAAAAAAGGGAGAGCAGACCCAGTCTCAGGCAATGTTTCACCAGCTTTGCAGCCGGCTTAATCAGGCACAATAGACTATATCTATTGTTTTCCCAAACATATATCTTCAAATACAAAAAAATATATATCTTCTCATGTCTTCCCACTTATGACCTTCCCCTTTTCAAAAATCTGATTTTTTACTTTCTCAAAAACTCTTAGACTATTCTCTCTTTCCTTACTTATCAATCAATGCAGTTCTTCTATTTAAGGCTTGGCCTCGATGAGGACTATTTTGTCCATGACTGAATATATACATTTATATTTATATACATACACACAAACACACACACACAAAGCAAATGGCTTACCTTGGGTAGCTTTTCATGGTTGCTTTATGCAGCTTCTTCGGCTGGAAGAGCATGGGAGGAGTGGATTTATTTATATAATCCTAGCCACCTGGGTATAATTGATTAGGTGATTGCTGATATGTTATTCCCTCCATTCACAGGTGAGATATGTTCCTCTGTTTTTCGCAGAGGATACATTCCTAGAAAATGCTGCGAATGTCGAATTTGTGAATGGCGGGTAACTGTTTGGATGGAAAAAGGGGGGATAGGTTCCTGGTGGCTCATGATTCATGAGGGGGAAAAAAATAAAAACAAAAATTCCGTGAAAAATCCCGAATAACGCGAAAAAAAAACCCCGTGAATACGCCCGAGAAAAACCAAGCAAATGCCAAAAAAGCCTGCAAAAAAACCACGAATATGCGAACAAAAAAAACAGTGAAAAATGTTCTCTCTCCAGAGGCACTGCAGTAGTCATTATCATGTAGTACTGTATTGCCTTATTGTATCGTATTATTGCCTGTTTTTCCTGTTATTTTGAATTGAGCATTGTATACATTGTATTAATCATTAAGACCTATGTTGTTATTATTATTGTATGCTAAATTATACGTGATTAATTAATTGGAATTATACATCGTACTTGGCTCCCTTTTTGTAAACTGTAAATTTCTTCCGCATAAGGTGCAGGCTGTTTTATTTTCTTCTTGCATTGAAAAAAATATCTTCTGGCTAAACATTTGCACAGATTCCGCGCCTATTTGGCATGAGCTTAGCAGAGTCATGCCTTCTCCCAGCAGATATTACATATATATATATATATATATATATATATATATATATATATATATATATATATATATATATATATTATATACACCACACACACACATACATACATACACACAGACATACACACACACACAGACACACACACACACACACACACACACACACACACACACACACACACACACACACACACACACACACACACACACACACACACACACACACACACACACAATTGATTTTTACATTGTATACCAATTCCCTTGTAATTCATGTAAAGGTACAATGATGTCTCCAAATGTCTTCCCACGTATGCGATTTATGTACAAGCAAGCTCCTACACGAGTATTAAAAAGATGTTAACAAACAATATAAGTTTCTAAAAATTAAAAAGGGCCA
Source organism: Eptatretus burgeri (assembly GCF_056783735.1). Lineage (NCBI taxonomy): Eukaryota > Metazoa > Chordata > Myxini > Myxiniformes > Myxinidae > Eptatretus > Eptatretus burgeri. Next base: position 59,148,821 of record NC_140976.1, on the reverse strand, counting down.
ACCACCTTAGTTCATGGTCGACTTCAAGAACATTTCTCCAAACATCGAGGAAATGTCCACGTCTACGTCTTTGTGGTGTCATGCTAAACATCATTGATCGAATTCCAGTTCCACATTGCCATCGTTTTAACTGATAACTAAGAAATAAACTGTGATGTAATCACTATATTATACCCATCAACCAAAACCTGAAATTTCAGATGACAACTACCAACCAAATGAACCACGTGATAGTTCTGCTCTTCTACACACCTATCAGGAGCAAAATATTTGAAGGAATTTATTGGTCACATGCCATATCCCAAGAATGCTCAAACATCATACTCGGTGAGCTACAAGATTACATTTTCGACTTTTCATTGTGGATGAAGGTGACAATGTGGCCGAAACTTTGGCCTTATGTTTGTCATTGATGAGGGACGGGGTGAATGAAGAGAGGCGGTACGAGTGGGGGTGGGGGTTCGGATTTGGTTGATTTTGTTTTGAGCTTCCAATTCAATTACTAAATACCATTTAAGTATCTTTCTATGAAAGGTGGAATTGATTACCATTGGAACATGGATCCATTAAATGTTAGGCCCCAATGCTGTTCAAAATCATGCAGATTATTCAACTAGAAAGCGAAGAAGGTGAATTGGCCCTGACTATTGCCTGCTCAGGAATACGCGGAGATATCTAACAAAAGCAACGTGGTTTCCGGGTTGCCATCGCAGCAGTGAAAGCACATCTCAGCACCAATGGTAGGGAGTGGCCATTAAGAGCTAAGTATACACGCCGTGAATGAGCGCATTTCCTTGACTTAGGCGTAGCCAGCACAACGCGGTGCATTTCATCTGAGCTAGCAGGGAAAGGTGAGCCCTTCCCTGGCTACTCAGACAGGCGGGAACACATTGGATCAGTGAAAATAGATTAGTATTTCTTCGGCTTTATATTTTCCTTTCTGGGTCACCAACCAAAATTGGTGCCTTCATTAGCAATTTACCATTTGGAAGCTTTCAATGTATTTTCTCAACATATTGTGTGCTTTCCTCGAAGCCATCCTCTAACTCATCCAATGACAGAAAAAGCAACTCAGAATGAAAAGTTTAAATAGGAACCAGGCATAGGTTAACTTTTCATCCGTTTCAAAGGTCATAAAGGATGCCACAATGGTATTGGCATCAGTGATGATGCAAGAATAGCTCTAAAGTATTCCCCTTCCTCCTCTCCCCCAGCATAGAAAACAAAGCAATGACTTTCCCCCAAAAAAGGATATTGTCATCTTTCCCACAAACTTGTCATCGCTGTCATCGGGTGCTGGCGAGACTTTAATTTCATTCTCCACTTGCTGGATTTGACGCTGCATGACGGCCAAACTTTTCTTGAGGTTTTCCGCTGAAACTGCGTGCCCGCACACAGAAAGGAACAACGGGGAAATTGGAGGAAGACATTGTGACATCACAGTACTCCGTTAACGCAAGTTTTTCAAACAAGAATAAGACTGCAATTGTGACAGATATGTTTAGCTCTTGACGGGTCGAGTTTAACCTCCGACGACTTCGTTGCACAAAAGCAAAATGTTGCATGAAAGGTTTTGGAAAAGAAAGATACTCTTAAATTCCAATGCATGCAGCAATCCAATGAAGCTATCTTGAAACCAAAAGATAAAATAAATATAAAGGACAATGAGCCATGTACCTCAATTTCACATGGCCAACTGACAATGCCTATTGCGTTTCAATCCATACACCACTACAATGTTTAATCATAATAGGTCAAACGTTGAGTGAAATACCTACAGGAAAGATATAATTCTGCTTGTTAAAAAAAAAATAAATCTTATTCTCATTTCCCAACTCTCAGCTCCTTTCCTCCTTGCCTTCTACCTCCAGGACTCTCCTCCTCCCACAAACTTCCCCGTCCTTCGAACAATCGACAGGATACCAAGGCATCCGGAAAAACGAATTCTCCCTTCACACGGCAACTCGCACATTTCTGAAACCGAACAAAGCCCATCTCTCTCAGCTCCTTTACAAGCTTCCTCCTCACTCTCACCTCACCACCCACAAAATCTCGCCCTCCAAGTTATGACAAGTCCCCAAATACCCACCTCCTTCAATCCTCCATCACTCACCTTACAAGGCTGGACTGAACAATGAGTTGCGGAGAAATTTCCCACGATAAGATCAAGTGTAGGAGAAAAAAAAAACAAAGAAGAAGAAAGACAGAGGACGAGGACGAAGATGAAGAGCTGTAAGGCCATTAGTGTGTAAGAGCAGGGCACTCTGTTTGTCCAGGGCAATCTGTGACCAAATAATGACGTCATGGCAGTTACATGAAAATATCGAGTTGCATTTGCTGTCACAGCAGTTTCGCCTAACCATCTGGAGCAAGGAACTGTGAAATCTTCTGTCCTTTAGCTGTCCTACTGTCACTTATAACCTCTGAACAAACTGTTAATCCAACCTGTTACATTCTGATCCGTACAAAAGCAGCTTCGTCGGTGAAATATTTACATTTGTGAGAAAGCACAACAAATTGAGAAACGAAATACAATTTTCAAACTATGTATACGTGTTCGCATTATTAGTCCCACCCAGGAGGAGTTGTGAGACTATAGTAATGCCCCTGTCCGTCTGTCTGCGTGTCTGTGTCCATGTCTGTATATTTTCACTTTCAATTGCTTTTTTTACTCTGCAACCACTTGTTTGATCGATGCAAAACTTTAAAACATAGAAGAGATAGGTCACATGGTATGGCAGCCATATTGGATTAAAGGGAAAAAAAAAATTGGACATAGTCTTCTCTGAAACCGCTCCAAGAAAAAAAAAATGAAACTTGGCATGCGTCAAAAACTACCCATGGGGTATAAAATATTGACTGATAATGATGACGTAATGAGAGAAGTGGTACTCTAGCCATATTTGGTCGACACAAAATCCTCATCTGTAAAATTTGAAACTTCAAATATCTGATCTACGGCCCGATGTAAGTGGACAATTAAATTTATGGCGTCGTCGGTCACATGTTCTGGCGGCCACATTGGATTGAAAATAAAAACATAAAAAATATTTTCAGCTGGAACCGCTTAACAGATCGATGCGAAACTTCATTCACATAATCCACTCGCCATGGGGAATATCGTTTGAAATTTTTAGCCGCGTCTCGTGTAGCGAACGTGGCTCGAAGAGAGCTCCGCGTTGTTCTTCTTCTTCTTGTTCTTGTTCTTCTGGTGAAGACAAAACCTTGAGGACTCAGCTCTTTTTCTATACAGGATCCGGATCTCCTTAAATACTAAACACCTGCACACATCCTCGCATTGAGGATGCCATTTGAGAGCGTCTATCATCAACTTTTAAACACATCCGGAGATTTGCTTTAAAGTTTCGAAAAGTTCATGTTACTATTTAAAGATCATTCCATTTAATGTGTTGTAATTTCGTAAATACACGATTTTCTCGTCATGAACAAGAGCCTCCATGACGGGTCTCGATATTGGCTCCATCAAGTCACGTGATGAAACATCGGAAGTTGTTGTTATTGCCTTTAGGACGCGGCTCTTGGACACATTTTTCCTTGTTTTTTTATACCCCTCTTCATTGATGAAATTAATCCTTAATGTGCACAAAAGTGATTGTTAAATACCCTAATAATCAATAAAGCTCCAGATAATGACAAGGTATGTGACATAATAGGGTGCGTGGATGTTATGGGCATGTGGGCCATAACAGCAGTATTTTAATGGCACGACAGGGGCTCAAACTCTGGCCCCTAAGATCTTAAGCAGCTCCCGAACCATGAAGCCAACACCGGGATTGCTCTCAGAAAGACCCGACTATCAAATGATGTCCTCATCCATTCCTTTCGCATTTCCAACGACAACCTTCACTCACGATTCCACATAAAGGAGACTGTGTCTATTCCAATACCAACACTCCTGTTGTATGCCTTGTGAACCTTGAACCTCCAAAATTTGATGTCTTTTGGGTTATGATTTTTCTCAAAAATCACTATTTATGTTTTCTCTCTGTTGTTCTTCACTTCTGATCTGTTGCATTGCTGTTACCCAATTTCACCCCAGATTGGTTTCGATGTCCACACCCTTGGAGTTACTACTCCTCTTCCTCCTCCAACTGCTCTCTCTCTAAACCCCAGTATTGGTACTTTAATAGTGCTCACTCGACTGGATTACAGAAATTCTATTTTGACTTTCCTTCGGAAGATTACTGCCTCTCCTCGGGTCATGTCTCCGTCTCCGCAGAGTGTGTAGCTGAAGTTATTGTTTCAGGAATCGAGGCTTATAACCCCCTCTCTTTCAAGACTATCCTTTCTTCGAATTCCTGGTTCAACCGTTCCTGCTCTGCGGCCAATCGTGCAAGGGACGCGGCATATCGGACCTGGAAAAACTCTTCTTCCGATGATTCACATTCAGCCTTCATCTCCACTCGACATCATTGCAAACATGTTATTCGTGAGGTGAAGCATTCCTTTATTCAAAAGAAATGTGACAACCTCTCATCTTCTTCCACCAATAGATCTTTCTGGTCCTGAGCTAAAAGTATCTCCAACAACGTCTGTCACTCTACCTTTCCTTCACTTTTCCGTTCCGATGACACTATCTCTGTCTCTCTGACCGATAAAGCAACTCTTTTTGGTTCTCTTTTCTCCTCTAACTCTGCACTGGATGACTCCATCATTCCATCACCCCCAATAATCTCTTTTCATGCAGTCAAAAAAAAATACTCCTCTCTCTCTCTAGACATACGCAAGGCCTACGGGCAAGATGGCATTCCTCCCCATGTGTTGAAGGAATGTGCTTCAGAACTTGCACCTGTACTTGCTCGTTTGTTTCATTTTTGTTTGAAAACCCAAACTTTTCCTCCTTCCTGGAAACATGCCTTAATACAGCCTATTTTTAAGAAGGGTGATCGTTCAAACCCTTCTAACTACCGTCCTATTGATCTGACCTCTACTGTTTCCAAAGTCTTTGAATGAATTCTCAATTCCCATTTGCGGAAGCATCTTGAATCTCACCGTCTTCTCTCAGACCATCAGTATGGCTTTCAGAACGTGAGATCCATCAGTGATATAGTTTCTTATATCACGAATGTCTGGTCCCCTTCTCTGAGAGACTTTGGGGAATCCTTTGTTGAAGGCCTTGATATCTCAATCGCTTGTGACAGAGTTTGGCATCGGGGTCTCGTCGACGCTCCCCCACCTTCGGCTTTCCTCTGCTCTCTCAAATACAGATTTCTCCCCGACCGTTCTACCTCCATAAATGTTGATGGTTCAACCTCTCCCTCCATCCCTATCAACAGCGGTGTCCCTCAGGGGTTCTGTCCTGTCTCCGACACTCTTCCTTATTTCGACCAATGACCTTTCTTCGACAAATAACCAAATGCATTTGTATGCTGATGACTCAACATTACATCCCTCTACGTTGTCCACATCCACTCCATCTTCTCTTGCTCGATCTACATCTCGTTTTGTCATGACTGCCTCGATAAATTCGGATTTGGACAGGATTTCTCAGTGGAGCAAATGTAATCAAGTGAAGTTTAATGTTTCCAAAACTCAATTTCTTCTGACTTCTCTGTCTTGTAACTCTTCTCAACTCTCCCATTTCCTTTGAAGGCTCAACAATGTTAACACTCAACACAGTAAACATACTTGGCATAACTGTAACATCAAATATATCATGGAAACCACAGATTGCACAAATAGCTAAGTGTGCCTCGAAGAAACTAGAAGTCCTGTTCAGATGTCGAAGATTCTTCATCTCTGAACATTTGCTCAGATTATATGAAGGATTGATTCATCCTTGTATGGAGTACTGCTCTCACATCTGGGGAGGTGGTAACTCAAGGGTGGACCGTTATGATGTTAGCTTCTTTCCCTTCAACGCAAAGCTCAGGAACTTTTTGCCTTCTCATGTCTTTCCTAACAGCTATAACCTTCCCCTTTTCAAAAGGCAGGTTTTTCCACTTCCTGAAAAACTCGGACATTATTCTTTCCTTTCTTCACTTCTCCATCTCTTCGGTCCTTTTTTTTTGCTTCATTTGAGGCCTGGCTATAACCAGGCCTATACAGTCCATGAATGGAGCCTTTAAATATATATATATATATATATATATATATATATATATATATATATATATATATATATATATATACATATATACATATATATATATATATATATATATATATATATATTGTTATGGTTGTGGAAATTCACAGATCACCATTCAGGTTCCCCAGAGGTCAGTTATGTCGATAAGTGTGTGTCCAGATTAGATTTCCCCACCAATGTATAACGGGATTTGTTCATGTGCCAGGCTGTGCACCTTTGAGGTAGCGTTATTCTTTTCTATCTTTATTTTAAAACAAAAACATCGTCACAACAACGACAACCCACGGCCGCGTTTGACGGTGATCTCCGACACGGCCGCGTTCAACGGTGATCTCCAACACGGCTGCGGCCGCGTTTGACGGCAAGATCGGATCAAAACGGCGTCACCCTCAGAAAGAGCTGGCCAATCGGAAGTGAGAGGGGCGGATCCAGCTTGGGTGAAGGTTCAAAGGAGAAAAGGGGGAGGGTGCTGATTTCGGGTGGTGAAGCTCAGAGCAACCCCTCCCCTTGGGGCTATAAAAAGCCGCATTCACTGGCAGACAAGCAGTTGCAGTTGAGCTGGCGGTGGGAGTGGAGAGACGTCTGGTTGGGGAGAGCGCTTGGAGAGAGCGCTTGAGAAGCGCAGTTGGGGAGAGCGCTTGGAGAGAGCGCTTGAGAAGCGCAGTTGGGGAGAGCGCTTGGAGAGAGCGCTTGAGTTGAGTGGAGTTGGGAGCTCGGAGGCAGTGGAGAGCTGGTTACTTCGAGTTCGTGCTGCGCTGGAGTTCGTGACTTGCGGTTGGCAGTGGGAGTGGAGAGACGCCCCGTTGAGAGCTGGAGAGTTCAGAGTTTGGACAGTTGGTTCGCTGGGGGTTCGCCGGCACGACCAGGAGGCCTGAGTCGAGACCCATTCACTCCTCCAGCGCGTCGTCGGCTAAGCCAGGCCGCAGTGGAGGCCGGTCGACCAAGGGAGCCAGTCGGGGTTGGGGGTCCGGGCAAAGACACCGAGGGTCACCGAACCAGGACCCAGCGAGTCACCATGAGGGTGGCCAGGTAGCCCACTCGGTCTCTCGGAGCCCCTTCGGTCATCCCGGCTCTGAGCAATTATAAAGGCTCACGAGCCCGGTTCTTTCTTTCTGGGGTATTGGATGAAAGTCTGTGGTGCCTTGTCTACCTAAGTAGAACTGATTAAGTGCATGCTTGTGTACATGACAATAGACATCGGCAGTAGGTTTTTGCTCGTGTCTTGTTCCCACCCCCTCCCCCCCCCCCATTCATTGCATATGTGCATTTAAAATAAATACCCCGATTGTTTGAATGTTAACCTGCTCGTTGTGTCACTTTCTGCCATTGACTGCCATGATGCATTCGGAATATTAGCTGGCTGATTATAAGCCGATAAAACGTACATCTGGTCCGACGGGACTTGGCGATATAAAATCACTCGGCAAACGCATATGGAACGAGCTGCTTAAGCGGCTCATTTTCGTGCAGGCTCCGTCGAGGTATAAACTCCCGGCATTTCTGTCCACGCGAACAGTTAAGTATATCGACAATCCGGAGATTGACCCTGTAGCGCGTGGACAGAACAGTTGGCTAGTTTATGGTGTGTTAAAAACACCTGTAGCTGGGTTTCAGCGTTGATCCGGAGGCTGCGACTAGATTGCCACGTTCGGTGGGCGCGCGCGGCCACAATTGGGCTAAAGGCGGTCGTCTGCACGCCGGACGGGCAGAAATCTACAACAATATATATTTTAAACCATACTGAACAAGGGCCAGCCATTTTGACATGCGTGCGGGAGAATTGTTTAATGCAAATCTTAGATGTCTATTTCTCAATGTTGGGCATTATTGGTCAAGCTCAATGAGCAAGTAAGTAAGTAAATAAATAGAAGTCCATTTAACTCACTTGTCCGTAATCATAAATCCCCCATTCACACACACACACACACACACACACACACACACACACACACACACACACACACACACACACACACACACACACACACACACACACACACACACACACACACACACACACACACACACACATACACACACACACACACACACACACACACACACTCTCTATTCAAGCTCATGGGGGTACTTGCATTAACACAACCTTTTACTTGGATTAATTAAAACACGACAACAGGCGACGATGTACAGATTAGCACAGCAAGAAGGAATGAACCTGGAATGCCAGCATCATGAGCTGTGAAGTTTCACGACATCTCAAAATACAATTACTTCTTTGGCTACATCATTATTTCTTCCACAGACTATTAAAAGAAACCTCATCTGTTCACGTCCGACATATTAACCATTTCGCCAGAAACAGCAAATTGAGCTCAATAACAATCCATCATCTCCTCTTCAAACCAACCACCCCTCCAGGATTCAGCTTGGAGCAAAACAAAAGAAAAGTCCAAAACGTCACTCCGTTCTTTGTCGTGAAGGCCACGCTCGCCGTATTACCGGCAGTCCCCACAGCTCCCCTTGCACGGAGTTTTTATTGACCAGTTTGCCGTGCCAGGTGCAAGGCCAGATGGCTTTTACAGCACAATGGGCTACTCGCTTCCAAAACAACATCAGCACGGCCAAAAAGCTCCACTCCGACGTCAAGGGGTCACCTGGGGTCCGGCGTAGCACCCGCACGCACGTAAGATTGTATCCAGTGCATGACTAGGCATATTGACAATCCCATCTAATAACTGTTTTCCAAACAATCCAAAAAAAATACAACAGCACGTGGCTCAACAGGTATGTCGGCAGTGAACAGAAGAGGGGAGATAAAATTGCAGAATAAAAAGGATCTCAGCAAAACAAAATTGGCAAGACAAAGGTCAGACCGCACGAGGAAGAGATGACGTAGATGGGAAGAAAAAAACAGAAAAGGAAATGGAAAAACGAGATAACCTGAAAGCCCGATGCAAGAAAACTGACCTTTTGCGGCACTCTCAACATGAGCGATCTCCTCGGGCATCCGGAGGCAATCCGTGTAGTGCTTCTCGCACATGCTCACCAACATGTGCAGCAGCGTGAAGCTTTGGTCGATGGACTTTGTTTCCCGGAGCTGTACGGACATATTCTCCATCACTTATGGATGTGACGGCACATGGTGTCAAGCTGTTTCTATTCACATTGGCAAGAAGTAGAGCAAAGTTTGCTTATCGGCTTCTGGTGTTAATGTAATTCAATGGCTCAACCAACAATGTGAAGGGGCTGACAAATTGTGTGGAATGTGGATCATTATAATGAAGTGAATGAGGCATCAGTGATGCTCAGCGTTAGCAAGCACATTTCTAACCTGTCCCATCGAGTTATATGTTTACTATAGTGGTGACAGCAGGGGTAGCTGCATCGCAGAGCATGCCAGCTATTCTGTTTGGCATTAACTGGACATGAAGGATCTCACAGGATCTTCACAATACCCTACAGTGTTGCAAACCTGTTAGGGATAGGGTTTGTTGCATTATGCCACCGAGTCTGGTATGTGGTTTGCCATTGCCTACCCAGATATATATATATATATATATATATATATATATATATATATATATATATATATATATATATATACATATCTGGGAAGGCAATGGCAAACCTCCAGGATAACCCCTACCAAGAAACTGCTTCAGCAGCACCGACGCTTTGTACCCGAGTATGGTACATCTGAATCAGAAGAATGTGAAGATGGCCCCCTTAAACATCTTTTTCCTGAAACATCAAACATCCTTCCCCCCCCCCCCCCAAAGCTGTTTAAATGTTTGGTTTTTTTTTTTTTAACTTTTTTCCATAAAAAGCCATCCTTCATGAGGATGGGGTCCAACTTCTATTGAGGAGTGGTCCAACCATATCACCATGCATTCTGACCGTTCGGGCTTAGGATGTGTGTTTGATTGACCATGTACTTCAGCCTTCGGGCTGAGGAGCATGTGTATGTAGGTGCACGTCCCAAGTTTAACCTGGTCTATGATGTGGAGCCTATACAACTCTTTTGCCAGAAGAGCCAATATATATATATATATATATATATATATATATATATATATATATATATATATATATATATATATATATATATATATATATATATATATATATATATATATATATATATATATATATATTGTTGTGGTTACCAAATTCGCAAACCACCATTCAGGTCCCTTAGGTGAGATATCTCGGTAAGTATATGTGTAGTTAGGCCCAAACCCGTTGTCTAGTGGGAATACATGTCATTTATGCGTGCTGCGACTCTTCAGGATAGCCGTTTTTCTTTTACTATCTTTATTTTGGACCAACCGCCATGATTACCACCGCCAACCGCGTCTCAACAGTCGTCACAACATCAACCACCCACAACGCCGCTTCACCACAACAGCCACGACCTTTCCCGTCACACCTCGCAACCGTCGCATCGCCACCGTTCTTGCGCCGCTTGTGGGTACCGGTATTGGACTCGTGCAGGGCGCGCGCCGAACAGCGTGTACAAAACCACGGATTTTCCGCTCCAAAAACGGATCAAAAACGACACACGCCCACTTTTGTTCCGTCCAATCGGTGAGCGAGGGGCGATTTGGCCCCGCCTCCAGGGCGTTGGAGGGCGGTCGCTATATGCAAATTCATGGATCAAAATGCATTCACGCCCACTTTTTCTCGGGCCAATGGGGAGCAAGGTGAAAGGTCGAAGGCAGGGGGTCAAAGGCGAAGCCACGGGGCTTATATAAGCGGCTGCGTTCGTCAGAAAAGAGGTTGGTTGGTCGTCGTAGTCGTCGTGTGCGTTGGAGTCGGAGCGAAGAGGACGGAGCTGTGGAGAGGCGGCGAAGGCAGACGAGGGGGTGCTCGCGTCGTGCCGGGAGCTGCACACCAGGGAGGCCGACGGCGCGACCTGGTCGAGGTGGAGACGCTCGTCGCGGGACTCGAGACAGAGTAAAAATCCTCCTTTCCCCGAGCATCAGCAACCCCCTCCTGTTTCCCCCCCCGCGCTGAGATAGTGCGACCACGGGGGCCCCTTTTCCCACCCCCTACCAGACACTGTCCGCGAGGCCCGCGGAGTTGAGGCACCATCGCCGCTCCGCGTCTCATCACCAGACGGGTAGGCCCGACCCGGTCTCGGCCTCCGGCCCGCCTCATCCTTGAGGGTGTTCTTTTTCTTTGCTTTGGGTATGTGTTGTCGGCGCCGTCTGTGAAGTAGAATTGTATAAGTGTTGCCGTGTGCTCGGTAGTCGGTATTAGCTCTGCATTGTGTCTTCGCTTTTACATTTGCTTTTTGTGTAAAATTGCATTGTGTTTCTCTTCTTTTCTATGTGCTTTTGGTGGAATTGTATATGTGTGCTTTCCCTTCATCGCGAAAAAATGTGCTTTATGTTGAACTGCTTTCCCGCTTCGCTTCGTCATTTCTCTCATTGAATCCTCATCTTGCTTCACGTAAAGGGTTGGTAGTGGGCTGAATACGCCCGATAATTAATCGAACCGTCGAGGCCGACGATAACACCGCTCGGTTATCCCGATAATACGGAACGGGTCGCTTAAGTGGCCCGTGTCCGAAGTCGACCTGCGGCGAGGTGCGATCGCCCGGTCTACCCTCCGTGTGGGTACTTAGGTAGGTCGAATTTGGCGAGCAACCCTATCCCACGCGGGGGGCCGATTGGCTCGATCGCGGTGAGACCGAAAGGTCCACCCGTGACTGGTTCCCGGCGTTAGTCCGAGAGGGTCACGACTGGATTGTCCATCCGGTGGGCGACGTGCCGCGATTCGAGTTACGTGGCCGTCGGCACGCTGGCGGGCGCGAATCCGTAACACTGGTGTCAGGTCGTGCGATACAAATCCATCGCCCTCCTCGCGGCACTGGTATCGGAGAACAGGAAAACGGGCTCTCCTGTCTCCAGCTAAATTCACGGGAATCGGTCCAGGGGTGAGAAAAGCGACCCCCGATCCCCTCCAAATTACGAGCGAGCTAAATTAACCCTTTACGAGAAGCAAGATGGCGTCTCAAGGCGAGCGGGAGCCGGGGGTATTAGAAATGGATGTAGAATGTGTAGGATCCATGGTCCAGGATGGAATCCCCGTGCAGGAAATGTTGGTTGTACAGGAAAACGAACTCGCCCAACTGAACCCAGAGCCCGAAATGGGTGCGGCAGCGGCCGCGGTGTATGACACCCTCCCCTCCCCCTCTCCACCAAAACCCCCCGACCCTTGCCGAAACGGCTCACCCAAGCGCACCCGACATGGCCCAGCGATGCGCCATGCTGGCGGCAATGACAAATGAAATGAAAAACGAAATGAAAGGCATGAACGAAAAGATAAATGCGAACATGAACGAAAAGATGGATGCGAATACACAACAAATAAACGAAAAGATGGATACAAACACAAACAAAATGAACAAGCAAATGAGGGAAGAAATGAAAAAGCTGCGGGGTGAGACGCAGAACATGGGCCGATGCCTGCAGGCGGGCATGAAGGCCGTGACAAAGGAAATAATAATAGTTGAGACAAGGGAAGTAAAGGGTGAAGAGGTGACCGAGTTGGCAGAGACACGGGAGACAGAAAAAATAGAGGAGAGACTGCACGATGAAGACGGGGTAAGTGACGCACACACACACACACGGAGGTAGTGGAGGATAATGGGGGTGAGCTCGCGGAGCGTGGAGGGACCCAGTGCGAGCACCTGGATGGCCTCCTCCAGGAACGAGGGGAGGAAGTATGCCCCCTTGAGGCGAGTCACGACCAGGTGAGTTCGGTCGTGCTTTGCGAGGTTGAGAGGACGGGTGCTGTGGACAGGTGCACGCCGAGCTTGGGGGGGTATAGAGGCCCCGGAGACCCTTGTGGGGACACAAATCCCCAGTGTGGTTGTCCCTGTGTGTGTGGTGCAAGGTGTGAGTGCGTCCCCGTGTGTGGAAGCGACCCCGTGTGTGAGTGGTGTGGTGGCGATGGTGCCAGAGTACGTGCTTCCCAGCACGCCGTGTGTGGATGAAACGGCCAGTGTGGATGAGGCACCGCGGTTGAGTGCCCCCGCGTGTGTGAGTGAGGCACGAGTGAATGGAGCACCACGTGTGAGTGGTATGGGTTATGCAAGGGAGACCGTGTGTGTGAGAGAGCGGTATGTGAGGGAGATGTCGGTTGGCATGCGGGAGCACGCAGCCGCGTCTCCCGGTGTGAATGTAATGGAATGGAGTGTGAGTGTCGTAACACGCAGGTGTGCGTGGGTCGAATGGCGACGACGGCGACATGTGAGGAAAGAAAGCCGAGTAGCGGCTGTAGCTACTTCGGGGACCGTGCCGGGTTCACCCAGCAGTGAGCACGAGGTTCGTGCTGTGCAACGCACGAGACCGCCACGTGCTCGCTTGCGAGAGTGAAGTCCCGGTCCGGAAACGCACGCGGTGGATTTGCCGATCCCGCGGACGGACAAAGTTTCGGCAGGTAAACGGATTTGGACCGGACGGGTTCTCCACGCGATCGTGTGTGTTAAGCTCCAACGGGCAAAGCACATGTGTTCGCGTGGGGAACCCCTCGAGACGTGGGGCTTGTGTTTTTTTTATGCGCACGGTGACGCCATGGCTGCACGTGGGGTTGGAATCCGGCAGGAGGGGTATCCCTGCCGGATGGCACCGTCCAAGGAGGGACGAGGAACACGTGCAGCTGCATGACGTCACAGGCAGGTGTAAAGTGCGCGAGCTCTGAGTTGCCGCACTGGTGTTGGGCATGAAAAAAAAAAAAAACAAGCCTCACTTTCGGGTGCACAGGATTCCTGGGCAAGGGGTGGAAGACCCCCTTGACCTGGGCACAGGATGGAAACTAGTTAGGGGGAAGGGTTAGCTTAGTTAGACCGACTTCATGGGGCAGGGGTAAGTCCTCATGGAGTCCGTGGAATGGATTAGGTAGAGGGATTTAGTGAGCTTTAGGTTGGGAAATAAAATGGGAAATGATTTTTGAGTTAGGAGACAGTGACAGACTTGTGAATGTGTAGCGGGGACGTAGCTTAGCTACGTAGTGTTAAAAGGAACGTGCTGTAGTTTAAGGGACGACGTGGGAGCACGAGTTAGTTAGGGGAGGTAGTTCGAAGGATGGCAGAGTTCAGCGGTGTGTGTGTTAAAGGGTTGGTGAGGTGAGTACCTGTTGGGTGAGTGAGGCCAGCGGGTCTGTGTGAGTGGAGCGAATGGGGAATGCATGGTGCGATGAGTGATTGGGGGGAGGAGTGACTCCCGCCCAAGGGACCCCGGGGTCAGTATAAAGTGAGTAGGGGGTTAGTCAAATTTGAAAAATGGAGGTCGTTTTGTTGTTGGTGGGTGTGTAGGCTCGAAACCCGTTTGGAGGGGTGCAGGAGCCCTGTTGACGGGCTTGGGAGCGTGGCTGCGAAAGGTGAGTATCGCTGAGTGGGTACCCCAGGCACCAGGCTAGTCGGCCGCGGTAGGCCATGGGCCCATGGGGGGCCGGGATAGCGTAGTGGGCACGGGTGCGCCTGCTTGGTGCGGGGGCCCGGGGCGCCATTAGCCGCGTGGGCAGTGTTGTGGGCAAGGGTGACCCTCGGAAAGGGGCCCGGGAAGCCAGCCTGCCACGTGTGCGTTTCAGGGGAGGTGCCATGGGGGGCACTCCCCGGTGTTAGGGAGCTGGTAGGCTCGGAGGCAGTGTAGTGCCCGGGGGTGCCATAGCGGGAGATTCGGCAGAGGGTCGTGCCTGCCAAAGGGAGCCACGTGTCCCAGCCATGAGACCGTGTGAGGGCACGGAGAGAAAATTGGGGGGCGAGGCCCGAAATTGTGAGGACACCAACACAGGCGACGGGAATCTGGGTTGTTAGAACCAATAGTTTAAGCGAGAGGCGCTTGTTGAAAGCCCCGGGGTAGTTTAACAGTTAAATGGTTAGGGTAGATTAGGAAGTGTACCCCTCCGCACCATCCATCCCCTCGCTGTCGTTGTGGGCCGCTGGACCCACTTGGTGTTAAGATCGCCGAACTCTGGGGAGGCCATTCTGAGGCTTCGTTGGGCCTCGGCACAGGACGTTAGCTCTCCCTTATTCCCCTCCGGGAAGGGAACGTAGGGGTTGGGAGTAGGCTAGGTGACAGAATAGGTTAGCCGAACAAAGACGATAAAGGGGGTTAGGGGACGATTTATAGTGGGGGAGTAAAAATAAAAACAACAAAAAAATAAGTTGGGGCTAAATTGGGGTTTGACAAATTAAGGGAGTGGGTATGTACAGTGACAGGCAAAGGCGATAGGTTGGGAGGGAGACAGGTAGGTAGGTCCGAGCCCGCCTTCCAAGTGGCCAGCACCACCGCACTCCCTCCACCAACCTCCACGGAACGGCAAAGGCTGGCCAACTTCATCGGCAGCTGTTGTTTTGCTGCAAGGCCTGTGCCGGCTGGATCGTCTGCAGCTGCTGTGCTGCAAGGCCTGTGCCGGCCGGATCATCTGCAGCTGTGGTACTTCAAGGCCTGTGCCGGCCAGTTCATCTGCCGGCTGTGTTTGCCTGCAGCGGCCTTCTTCTGCGGGCTGTGTTTGCCTGCTGCCTCTGCCTTTGCCATGTCCACTGCCCACGTTCACCAGCCCCGTTCAATTTTTGCTTTGCCCCCCCCCCCCCTGTTCATTGCCATGTGCGCCAGGATCCGCAAGGCAACAGTTTGCAAGCTGCGAGAACTGCCCTGTTGGCAGCGACAACACGGGCCTGCAGTGGCGGCCCGTGCACCGTGTTTGTGTCCATCCATCCATTCGTTGTGCTCATTGCGTGTGCCACTTGAGCTGGCACGGAGACTGCGTTTGTGCAGCCCATGCACCGTTGTGGTTCATGCATGTACACAGCATGTACAAAACCACGGATTTTCCGCTCCAAAAACGGATCAAAAACGACACACGCCCACTTTTGTTCCGTCCAATCGGTGAGCGAGGGGCGATTTGGCCCCGCCTCCAGGGCGTTGGAGGGCGGTCGCTATATGCAAATTCATGGATCAAAATGCATTCACGCCCACTTTTTCTCGGGCCAATGGGGAGCGAGGTGAAAGGTCAAAGGCAGGGGGTCAAAGGCGAAGCCACGGGGCTTATATAAGCGGCTGCGTTCGTCAGAAAAGAGGTTGGTTGGTCGTCGTCGTCGTCGTGTGCGTTGGAGTCGGAGCGAAGAGGACGGAGCTGTGGAGAGGTGGCGAAGGCAGACGAGGGGGTGCTCGCGTCGTGCCGGGAGCTGCACACCAGGGAGGCCGACGGCGCGACCTGGTCGAGGTGGAGACGCTCGTCGCGGGACTTGAGACAGAGTAAAAATCCTCCTTTCCCCGAGCATCAGCAACCCCCTCCTGTTTCCCCCCCCCGCGCTGAGATAGTGCGACCACGGGGGCCCCTTTTCCCACCCCCTACCAGACACTGTCCGCGAGGCCCGCGGAGTTGAGGCACCATCGCCGCTCCGCGTCTCATCACCAGACGGGTAGGCCTGACCCGGTCTCGGCCTCCGGCCCGCCTCGTCCTTGAGGGTGTTCTTTTTCTTTGCTTTGGGTATGTGTTGTCGGCGCCGTCTGTGAAGTAGAATTCTATAAGTGTTGCCGTGTGCTCGGTAGTCGGATAGCTCTGCATTGTGTCTTCGCTTTTACATTTGCTTTTTGTGTAAAATTGCATTGTGTTTATCTTCTTTTCTATGTGCTTTTGGTGGAATTGTATATGTGTGCTTTCCGTTCATCGCGAATAAATGTGCTTTATGTTGAACTGCTTTCCCGTTTCGCTTCGTCATTTCTCTCATTGAATCCTCATCTTGCTTCACGTAAAGGGTTGGTAGTGGGCTGAATACGCCCGATAATTAATCGAACCGTCGAGGCCGACGATAACACCGCTCGGTTATCCCGATAGTACGGAACGGGTCGCTTAAGTGGCCCGTGTCCGAAGTCGACCTGCGGCGAGGTGCGATCGCCCGGTCTACCCTCCGTGTGGGTACTTAGGTAGGTCGAATTTGGCGAGCAACCCTATCCCACGCGGGGGCCGATTGGCTCGATCGCGGTGAGACCGAAAGGTCCACCCGTGACTGGTTCCCGGCGTTAGTCCGAGAGGGTCACGACTGGATTGTCCGTCCGGTGGGCGACGTGCCGCGATTCGAGTTACGTGGCCGTCGGCACGCCGGCGGGCGCGAATCCGTAACAATATATATATATATATATATATATATATATATATACCTTCCTTACATTTGATTTTGAATTGCTAGATAGCTTGAGACCATTTGTAAAAACAACTGCATGCCTTTAACATTACAGCTACTTACAAACCATTTTGGGGTTCGAGGGAACAAATTTAAAGTTGCATCGCACTTCATCCGAGCTTATTACTTCGCAGCCATTCCCAAGTTGCAAAACCTGACTCGCCTGATATTCAAGTATTCATTTCAGGAAAAGAGCAGAAAATTTTCCAACTGAACGGTGGGGACAAAATACTAAGTCAAGTGGAGGTATCAGCCAAACACTGGCATATTATATCACAACTGCCATGTTTTTTTTTCGCTACATTTTTTGCAGGTACGCCATATTAACGGCTGACATGACAGCCCCGAAGCAGCAGCAACAGCAACCTAATCTGGGGGCAATTCTTGCCTGGCCTGACTATAAGCTGCAATCCTGGTGCTATGCAAGGACGCCGTTGCATAAATGACGATGCCATCCTTCCGAAAGGGTCTGTCCTACCTACCGGCATTCATTGGTGGATGTTAAAGATCCCACAGTGTATTTCAGAGAGAGTAGGCCATTGTGTGGCAGTACTTTGGCCAAATTCCTCTCCTACCCCTAACAAGAGCACCTTATGACAAAATGATGACCTAAGTGAAGTCAGCCACAGAAGAGTCGACTTGTCATGGTTGCCTCGCTGCTCCGTCATGCGTTTGGGGGAAATAGGTGATGGAGATGACACAACTTTTATCTGAGGAACTTGGGCACAACTTGCTCAAAGTCAAACTTCCACTGCGGTTTCCCACAGTTTCCCACTGCACAAAATTCACTGCAGCCTCCAAACTTAAAATAGATTTGATTATATTCAAGATTCACTTGAAATTCATGTCAACATTTGTTTTGTTTTGCGCTGGAATATCAAGGAGAATTCTGTACAAATGTTTGACTGGTGAATGAAAATTGCTTCCAATTCATCAAATCGACTCGTGGCAAAGTGGTGCCTGCTACATCATAGGGATTGGTGCTTTAAAGGTCATGTGTGTTCAAAAGAAAGTGTTTCTGAGCACTTTTTACCTTGCTCAGGAATCCAAGCTGGAAACCGAATGCTTGTCCGTGGCGCGAACCGGAGTTCATGAAATTTCCAATGAGCAGCGCGAGCATGAGGACCTGGTGGAGAGACTTGCTTCGCCGCACCTCATCGCAAGCAGTCGTTGCCGTGGCAATGGCCGGCCGCAACGCCCCGGCCTGCTCCTGAAACTGCAACTTGAACAGGATGCACGAGAGCCGAGGCCGTAGCCGACGTATGGAGCTCAGCTGCGGGAGAACGAGAAGAAAGATGTTGAATTAAGAGCTGAACGAGTATGGGGATCACGAGTAAGAGCAGGATCAGTCGCAAATCAATACTGACCACGACACCAAACTGCTCTGGCTCCGAAAGGTTATTGTAGTCCGAACGGAGTTGTGCCAAACTATCCATCTGCTCTTGCTCGGGCAATTGCTGCAACAGGCTCTGGAACGAGATCAAAAGCATTACAATACACCCACTGTCTTCGGTTGTCTTCGTAACCAAGTGGGAAATTAACTTTTCAAAAACTTTATCTCATAAACTTACCAAAAAAAAATCAAACAATATCTACTTTTAATCACACAGCTGTTAAAACCACTAATTCTGCACAAAACCACAACAGCCACACATCTATGACATTCATGACTTGTGCGTTGGCACAAAAATGTGTCCATTGGCAAAAGGTACTCAATAAATAAAAACTTATTATTATTAGCGTTTTAAAAAATATTTACAAAAACAATTCAGAGTTATTCATATTCCTTGTAAACATGCAAATCCAACAATGCCGGAATTTGGAGGATATGCACGAGGAAGTGGCTCAAAAACACAGCGACACACCGAACGCTCCGCAACACGTGTGGAAGGATGCATTGTTCTGCAGCATGGGAACTCAGCGGCAAAACTTCCTGTGTTTTTCCCCTCTCGATAGCATCTTTTCGTTGAGAAAAGCAATTTGGCAAAAATATTATATGTATGTCAAAGAAACACCATCTGCATCTCACAAAGCCAATTACATAAACAGGATTGTCGATGCCTCGGGTCCTGAACCGTGAACCTCATAAGGGACATGCGTGCGTTTCAGATTCTCAGCAGCTTATTCCTGCGTACCTGGTCCTATTTTTCCACGTACCCTTCAAACCACACAGTGATGGCCTTTTCTAATGCATGTTCTGAACTCCGGAGATCGTGGCAAAAGAACAACAGAGGCAATTCTCATTCCAAGCTGATGATCTCTTTCCTTTGGAAGGGTGCCTCGACATTCCAGATTAATAAGCAAATTCTACTGTGGAATTGTAGCATATTCTGACAACTTTCAAGAAAATATAACCAAAATTACTGCAATCCCACACCGTTATTCGAGTTCAGAAGATACGGCACTCATGAAGGGTAAACATCCTGAATTATGAAATTCAATCATGATAGGTGATCAAACAAATGATACCATCCATCCATCCATTGGGACCATACTCTGTGCAGAGCGTTGGTGCTGCCTAAGCAGTCTCCTTGCCTATTGGGCACAATCTTGGACGGGTCGCCACTCCGACACAGGATAATAGCAAGCTGGCACTCATTTTCGCAACCTCGAAAGGATGACAGGCACAGTCAACCCCACCTGGTATTAATTCAACAGCTGAGTGGGATTTAAACTCAGGATCTTAGAATCCCAAGCCCACCACCCTAACCATTAAGCCAACACCAGACATAAATGATACCAAGACAAGAAAAACAATCGGTTATCAAGAAAAAGAGCAATCAGGTATTGCAGACTCTGACCAGGCCTTGTTTTGTGTGGTGTTTGTGTGGTGCGTAGTGCAGACGTAAGGTTATATTCAAACAGACTTTTTTGGTTTTATTGTTTCATTTCATGTTCCAATCGTATCTATTTTATAGATGTGGTCACGTTCATTACTTTATAGATGTATTCACATTCTAACAGTACTTACTTTAGAGACGTGCTCGCTTTGTAATAGTACATACTTTATAGACAATCGGATCAAAAAAAAAAAAAAAAGATAACGTGTATTGCTGGCTACCACCAGGTGGCATTGTGGCCTACGTTAGCACATTATGTGTGGACAAACAGACAGACAGACAAAAACAAACAAACAAACAAACAAACACTGAACTGATGGCTCAAAGCAGTTCCAGCCGAAAAGGGCTCCTGATGACTACACAAGGTGTTCAAGCGTACCAGCTGAAGGATGTCGAACATCCCCAGATGAGTACAACTAGATGAGACATCCTGCTTAATTCCCCATCTGAAGAATTAATCTTCATCGTGCAACACCCTGCTCAGAGGGCCAGCGCAACCACGAGGCAAACTAAGTGGTTGCCTAGAGTGAGAAAAAAAAAATAATGAATGAACTAATCAACAAACTAACAAACAACCCAAATGTAATACCCTCTGGTGAAGGTAATAAAACAAATGCGATTCAAATTATTTACAAACAGAAAAACCAAAACAAACTAAAAATGACACTCGGTGGAGAGCATCCCTCCGCCAGGCTGAACAGTTTACGTGTTGCATCCCACCGAGAGGTTGGATCTGAATCCGGACCTAAACCACAATCGAATCGGCTTGTTCTCGTCACATATCCAACTCATCCACATCGTTTCGTTTGAATCCGTCCACAACGTTTTCAGATATCGTGCTACATATCGTTTTTGGCCCCATCTCTGAATGGTGAAGAATCATTTACAGAAATTATCGGATCTGAATCAAGATCTTCACGAGAATCGAATCAATCTGTCCTCGTCACACACCCAACCTGCCCACCGAGTTTCATCCAAATACGTCCACAACTTTTTGACACGTCCTGCTCACAGAAAAACAAACAAGCAAGAAAGATTTCATGCATAGCACGACACTTGCGAAATCCATAAAACAAATTTGACCAGAAAAATAATTGGTGCTTCAATTCAATGACCAAACACGCAAATCCTGTTCAAATTTCTCGTCAATCGGAGGAAAATTAACGATTTTAGAAATGAGGCCTGTGTTGACTTTTTGACCTTTCGATCTCAAAAATAAATTAGACAATTCGTCATATAAACAGACATAATAACACACGCGACCAACCAATATACTTAAAAAAATCTTCGATTGTCGCAAGTAACAAACAGACGAACAGGGGTGACGACATAACATATGCCTGGTGTTGGCTTAATGGTTCGGGTGGTGGACTTGGGATCCGAGGATCCCGAGTTCAAATCCCCCTCTGCTGTTGAATTAATACCAGATGGGGTTGACTCTGCCCGTCATCCTTCAGAGGTCGGCAAAATGAGTGCCAGCTTGCTGGTATCCTGCGTCGGAGTGGCGACCCATCCAGGATTGTACCCAATCACCAAGGAGACTGCTTAGGCAGCACCAACGCTCTGCACAGAGTATGGTCCCAAGGATGGATGGATGGATGGACATTACATCGGTCCACCTTCGGTGGCAGAGATAACAAGCTTTTTGCTTTCATTGATGCAAATAAAGTCCGAGTCTTACCTGCACCATAGCCTCGGAAATCCTCTCCTCATCCAAGGACACAATGATTTCTTTAATCTCATCGTAACTAATCCGGAATGATCCCAGAAAGATAGCTGCGTGCAAAATTGAACGTTGTTACGTTAAATCCAAAGCAATTTGGACATCCATCACGAAGCAGCTCAAATGCTAAGTGACATTTAAGCTACTTACAAAGGTTTTGTGCAGTCTTCCCATCCAGAATTTTTAATTCCTTCACTTTCCTCTTCTGCACAGCAGCCTTCTTCCCATCAACTTCATCGTCTCTCTTGCCTTGGAAACAAAGACAAACATTCCACTGATGCGCAATCATTCACTTCAATGCTCCTTGCTCTACCCTCCTTCAACATACAAAACTCACCACCTTTGATCGACGACGATATTTCGTAAAAGTTTATTTTTATTTTTTATTTCTTAGTCGGATATGCACAAACACACACGTAGAAAATGAGTTTTCGCAGACTTGTTCTCGATTCTCATTTCGATTGTTATTGAAAGCTCGAGTTCATGGAACACCTGACCCTGTGCAGTCGAGAAAAAAAAAAAAGGACATGGGCAGGGTCAGAGAGCGGCAAATTTGATCGGTCGTGATGATGTAAAATGCCGTAATGTTTTATCCAAGCATTGCAAAAGGGAAGGGTTTTGAAAAGTGCTAAAAGACAATTTGTGTTCTATCGTATTCAAGTATATAAATAAATTGAAATAAAGCTATGGTTTTAAAGGCTATAGAATATTTTTTCAGAAGTTTACCGTTGTTTATGCAGTGTCTTTTACACCACCGTATTTCACAAGTTACATGAGTTATTCATGATTGTTGTTTGTGTCCTTTATGACGTCACTACATACAGTAAGTTTCCTGTTTGGAATGATTTTCAATTTTGATTGAGTGCCAGACAGGCAGGCAAAGTTAAAAGAAATTAATAAATACAACAAGCCGGTAGGCGGCGATGGGTCGCCGAGCATGGAAACTATAAGATATAGAGCAAAATGGATGTCATACAGCGGATGGGGAATCACCTTAAGATTATGCATATCAAATCTCATCCAGTTCCATCTACTGATAACTACTCGGTCTCCATTTGAATGAAAAGTACCGAAAATGCGGTTTGAAATCGGAAATCCCCAAAGTTTGAGGGGGTGCTGTGGGTGAACAAAGATCAAAATCGAAGATCCGGCTTGATCGTTTGTGCACAATGTATTCCAGACGATTAGTGTGAATTTTCATGACCATCCGACCATAACCCGAGGAGGAGTAGCATTTGGCGCGAAGGCACCTCTAGCTCTCGCATATTATCGATTTTTGCACTAATTGACCTTTGACCCCTGACCGAAGCGAAATCGGTCAATATCTCCTGAGGCAAAGTTGTAGTACTCATTGAGTACCATGAACCTGCAAAGTTTCATTCGTATCGATGCACTCACCTGGTCGCTAGGGGACCTTCAATTTTCGCGCATACCCTAATTGTAGGGGGCGCTGCAGGTAAAGTATTCCATTTATAACAAAAACCGGAATATATTTGATAGAGCATCACATATAGATCATTCGTGCCAAATTTTGTAACCCTATGTGGGATAATGGCTTTCGGAATTGATTTCTCGTGAACGGTACCGATTTTGAAGGTTTTTTGGTTGTTGCGAGGGAACCAAAGCATTCCGAGCAACCATCACAATTTCCGAAGCACTAGGTCATAAGATATACCTACCACCCGAGTTTGGTCAAAATCCGTACACGTTTACTACCAATTATGCTGCTGACAAACGAACAAACATCCAAACAAACAGACAGAATTACTGACAATAAGGGTCACCTATTTCGGCGACCCCAAAAAACTCACTCCTCTGCACATGCACAATCAGGATGAGATTCCGTACAATTTTCCAAATTCAGAACTTCTCAACTGCAGGTAGGTGTTCCGATTCGTGTTCAAAATACAACATTGAATTGAAATCAAGTTGTTCCTTCAATCATAAACTGACATCTGTAGACAGACAGACAGACAGACAGACACGAACCAATTGCTTAACCCCACTTTTCACTTCGCATACACGGGGTAATGATGCTGAGAAACTTGTATGCTATATTTCCTTACCCTCTTTAGATTAAGAAATAATTGAAACTTTAAAAATATAATCCAACACATGCCCCCTCCTCCCTACCTCCCGAACCCAACCTCACTCCACAACCACCATTAGCTTTTGTATTTGCTTTTCATCTTAATAGCAACAACCACATGCAAAGGAAGGATATCCGCATGGACAACCAGGATGCAAAAAAGTCATTTCCACAGGATGGAGAGAGTTAATGTGGGAGAGGTTGGAGGGGCGGGGGGGGGGTGTAGGGGAGAGAAGCACAAAAGAGGAGGGGAGTACGGAGGGGAGCACAAGTGCAATGTGGGTTTGGGGAAACAGGTGCTGAAAGGACGCACACTTCAGCAGTAATGACGTCTGCACCATTTGAAGTGTACATTTCAAAGGCATCCTTTGGCAACATCAAGGATATTACATCATTTTAAGGATTGCGATTTTTCCAATCAAATTTTTTCATTCAATCCAAATTCTCGAATGATTCTTGAGATTTGAAGAACCTTTGGTTCGGATGGCCTTAATGACGTTTGTTTTAGATCAAAGCAACCTTCAAGAAAAACTTATCGTGAGATCTGATGAAAGGCATCCTCAGATTTCATGTTAAAAAAATAAAATGATCCAACACGATTGGCAATACAGGTCATAAAGGAAGGTGAGTTAAGGAGGTGGGAAAATGAGGTGAGTCCAGAAAGGGAATTACCACCGCTGATTTTGCTCTTCCATGAGCCTGGGTCACGTCAGACATCTGATGTTCACCTGATTAGCGATCGTTTTTAGTGTCTGCATGTAACCTCTCACCAAATCTAATCTTTCACACGACATGCTGCCATTTTTTGGAGGAAAGAACAGGATCCTTCTGTTTGCATAGGACATCAGCAGGTATCATACATGATGAAGCTAGGTTCTAAACAAGCATATGACCTCTGATGAAACCGTTCTTTCTCCTCACTTACTCATTTTATTTTCACTGACAAAACAGTGGCGACTACTTGCCATACATACAGTGTGTACTCAGCCATATGTGCAGCGAGTACTCTCCCAGATGTGTAGTGTGCGCTTGTCAATATGTGTAGCAAGTAGTCTTCCATACGTGCAGCGAGTGGACTCCCATACATGCAGTGAGCAGTCTTCCATACGTGCAGTGTGCAATGCCCATACGTATAGCGAGTAGTCTTCCATACGTGTGTTGAGTAATGCCCATACATGCAGCGAGTAGTCTTCCATACGTGCAGCGAGTGGACTCCCATACATGCAGTGAGCAGTCTTCCATACGTGCAGCAAGTAGTCTTCCATACGTGCAGCGAGTGGACTCTCATACATGCAGCGAGCAGTCTTCCATACGTGCAGCAAGTAGTCTCCCATACGTGCAGTGTGCAATGCCCATACGTATAGCGAGTAGTCTTCCATACGTGTGTCGAGTAATGCCCATACATGCAGCGAATAGTGCCCACATGTGCGATGAGTAGTCTTCCATATGTGCAGCGAGCAGTCTTCCATACGTGCAGCGAGTAGTCTCCCATACATGCAGTGTGCAATGCCCATATGTATAGCGAGTAGTCTTCCATACGTGTGTCGAGGAATGCCCATACATGCAGCGAGTAGTCTTCCATACATGCAGCGAGTGGACTCTCATACATGCAGCGAGCAGTCTTCCATACGTGCAGCAAGTAGTCTCCCATACGTGCAGTGTGCAATGCCCATACGTATAGCGAGTAGTTTCCCATACGTGCGTTGAGTAATGCCCATACATACAGCGAATAGTGCCCACATGTGCGATGAGTAGTCTTCCATATGTGCAGCGAGCAGTCTTCCATACATGCAGCAAGTAGTCTCCCATACGTGCGTTGAGTAATGCCCATATGGGTAGCGAGTAGTCTCCCATACGTGCATTGAGTAATGCCCATACATACAGCGAATAGTGCCCACATGTGCGATGAGTAGTCTTCCATATGTGCAGCGAGCAGTCTTCCATACATGCAGCAAGTAGTCTCCCATACGTGCAGTGTGCAATGCCCATTTGTGTAGTGAGTAGTCTTCCATACGTGCGTTGAGTAATGCCCATACATACAGCGAGTAGTGTCCACATGTGCGATGAGTAGTCTCCCATACGTGCAGTGAGTAGTTGCCCATCTGTGAGGTGAGTGGTCTTCCATACATGTGATGAGAAATGCCCATATGTGAGGCGAGTATTGTCCCATACATATGATGAGTAATGTCCATTGGTATAGCGAGTATTGTCCCATATGTACGGCGAGTAATACCAATACGTGAGGTGAGTACTTGCCCATGCATGGGGAGAGTATTGTCCCATACGTGCGGCGAATAATGCCCATATATGCGGCGGGTAGTCTCCAATACGTGCAGGGTTGTACTTTCCCATTTGTGGTGAGTACTCCCTCATACCTGTGGTGAATATTTTCCCATACATGTGGCGAGTACTCTCTCATATGTGCAAGTACTTGTCGATATGTGTGGTGGGTAGTGCCCACACGTGAGGTGGGTAGTGCCCACAAGTAAGGTGAGTTCTCTCCCATACCCGCAGTGAGTACTTGCCCATACATGTGGTGAGTACTCTCACATATGTGCAAGTACTTGTCCATTTGCGTGGTGGGTAGTGCCCACACGTGAGGTGGGTAGTGCCCACAAGTAAGGTGAGTTCTCTCCAATACCCGCAGTGAGTACTTGCCCATACATGTGGTGAGTACTCTCCCATACATGCGACGACCTGCCCGTACATGTGGTGAGTACTCTCCCATATGTGCAAGTACTTGTCGATATGTGTGGTGGGTAGTGCCCACACGTGAGGTGGGTAGTGCCCACAAGTAAGGCGAGTTCTCTCCCATACCCGCAGTGAGTACTTGCCCATACATGTGGTGAGTACTCTCCCATATGTGCAAGTACTTGTCGATATGTGTGGTAGGTAGTGCCCACACGTGAGGTGGGTAGTGCCTACAAGTAAGGCGAGTTCTCTCCCATACCCGCAGTGAGTACTTGCCCATACATGTGGCGAGTTCTCTCCCATACATGCGACGACCTGCCCGTACATGTGGTGAGTACTTCCCTAAGGGTAAAGGCTTTTTATTCAACATATAGTGAACAAACAAAGGTTGCTTGTGATGAGATTGTTGACACTTTTTGAATCTCAGCTCCCTCCTCCCCTCCCCCCTCCCTTTTAATGGAGTTTATGCCAAAATTAAAGAGAGCAAGCATGCTGTTTATGCGCACGGAGGAAGTCACTCAATAATATTTGGAGGAAGACCTGGATGTGACTGGCTGAGAGCTTGGTAAACATGTCTGCATGCCACTTAAAACCAAGAGGAGAAAAAAAAATCATAAAACCCACTCCAACCTTCTTTATAAAGTTCTCCACAATGACCATTTAGCTTCTTCTTGAGGTTCATGACATCACTCCATAGGAAGGTCAGCAGCGGGAAGTGGATCCAAAATGGAACGGTTGGGAAGAAACCAGTGATGGTCAGCGATTAGCTGAGAATAATCATGTTTGCAGAGACTCATATTTATACATGTGGGTTTTTTTTGCCATTGTTACCTCCGCCAACCGAAGGTGGACGGAAGTTTTGTTTTCACCCCTGTTTGTCTGTTGTTTGTTTGTCTTCGAGCAGGATATCTCAAAATGTTTTGGATGGATTCGGACAAAACTTGATGGACAGGTTGGGTGTGTGACAAGGACAAGCCGAGTAGATTTCGGTTCGGCTCCGTATGCAATCCGGCCGATCAGAGGGATGCAAAACGTAAATTATTCAGCCTGGCGGAGGTGTTCGCTCGACTGAGTGCCGAGTGCTGTTCTAGTTCACTGATGTTTTGTGGATCGTATGATATTGATTGCTTTTTATTGGGATAGCATGATGTCAACCATTTTCTCCAGGTTCATGTGATAACGGCATTTTGCAGTCCGGTGTGATGTCAACCACGACGTCAACCAAGCGTTGTGAGGATTGAATGGATTTTTTCTTCTCGTTTCAAAGGAAATTCTATTGAGGATTAAAATAAATAAATAAAAACAGCAACATGAAGGCACATCAAAACATGAAAGACCTTCTGGTTCGTGATGAAGGGAACAAGAAAATGATTGCCTTCCTCCTCCAAAATGGCTCATAATTTTGCACAAACAAAATACATTGCAATAAATTTACAGAAACTAATAACTTTACCACCAAGCAGGTATTAACTTTTCTCATGAAGGTGAGTCAGACTTAAAGATTGCCAAGTGAAGTTATAAAATTTTGTGGTGGTGGGCTGGGAATCCTGGTGCTGGCTTTGTGGTTCGGGTGGCCGGCTTGGGATCCTCGGGTCCTGAATTTGAGTCCGATTGGCTGATGAATTAACACCAGGTGGGGTTGACTCAGCCTGTCATCCTCCTGACGTTGGTGAAATGAGTACCAGCGTACTGTTCGAGGGGCACAGCATCAGTGGCACAGCTGTGCTCCAAGAAATGTTCGGAGTGGCGACCCGTCCAAGATTGCGCCAAATAGCCAAGGAAAAACAGATTTGGCAGTTCCAATGCTCTGATCAAGAGTATGGGTCCAAGAAGAAGAATAGGAAGGTGGGGTGGGACTTTGGTTTTAGATGAGGAACTATTTTTTTATCCATCACCCAACACACTGTTGACACAACTGTGAAAGTCACATGTTCAATAACCTAGGTTCAACTGGCTCGTGAGCACGATTTCAAGCTCGCGAGGAGAAAACTGGTTACCGAGGAAGGCGGCTGCAGTTACACGATCACTTTACGTGGCAGGAAGTCCCCAATTGGTCTTTCCGCCGATTCTTCGTGCCGAACGGAAGTCGCTTCCTTCCACACGTCCTTTCCAAAGCAAAGATCAATGGCTCCTCAATCCCAGAGACTCCTCGTCCCGACTGCTTCCCCACCTCGCTTTTCTTGTCCATTCCGGCTCTAAGGTTCCTGCCTCTCCGTCTTCCTTTCCAATTCAACAGACACAGCCGCACTGGTCACAGGATCAACGTGACGAAAGTTGCACACGGAATCTTATCGTGCCGTGCTTGGAAATTGAAGATCACGTGACCGCAATGCTTTCCCCCATCCTTCTTTTTTCCTTCCTTACTCACTCTGATGGTTACAACACCGGATGCTTTCCGGTTTCCACGACAAACGTGATTCTGAAAGCCAAGAGAGGAATCATTAAATCAACAGACAATTCACTATTTAAAGCCAAATCTTACCCTTAGCCTGTGCAAAGTTGAGGGTGAGAGTTGCGAACAGCTCAGGCTTTTCCAGCTGCTCTTCTTTGACTCCAACCCAGAAACAATTGGCAGCCATGTTGTTTGGAGGGATCTGTTGATGAAACAAAAGCAAGGAAAGAATTTTTTATTATTTATATTTTATTTTATTCCAAATTCGCCAAATCAGTTCACTCGTAGCAATCAGACTTGGATTTAGAGCAATACTCAATCGATGTTCATCAAGTTTTAAAATAAAGGATGTGGTGCAAGTCGAGCTCGAGAGGGGTTGAACATTGACATTTTAGCCTTTTACACCTTTAAAGTGAAAATTACAACACATGGTCAAACTGTACCCAGGTTTTACAAAGGCCTCTCGCGTACAGGGCGATGGCTTTACCAATGAGCCATCAAGGCATCGGGATGGAGGTCAGGAGGCTCGACACACCTGGTGAGACTGTTTACATTGATGTACTTCCCCAGAATCCATTTAATGCAGGATGTTTAAACATCGATCATGGTACACTCAGATCGGATTTACTCCTTCAGTTCCTCGACGGTTCTAGGATGGTCGACACGGACAATACTTCAGATATCCACACAGAGGGTATTCAAGAGGTGTGGGGTCCGGTGACCGAATGGTCTTCGCCATAATTACCACTATGTCCAACTTTTGCCACACCCTGTATAAGGAATCCAAGCAGCTCTCCACTCACCCCAAAAGATAATTATATTGTGGCAAATTTCCAAAAAGAATCTCGATCAAAGACGTTTTGTATAAATCTATGTACATACGACAACAGGGTTCTGGAGGAGTTGTAAGGTAGTATCATACATGGACAGCATGTACGTGGACGGTCAGCTATGCTTGGTACGATTACATCACCATGACCGGGTCACTAGACGAGTAAAATAGCGTTAAAAAGGTACAGGCTGCTAACAATGACAGACAGCAAGTGGAATTTGCTAGGAAATGTTTCATATTAAGATTTCTCAATGTTCAATGAAACAGCAACACAAGTCAATCAACAAGAACCGTACTGCATATCCTGATGGCTAAATAGTGTCGGTGTCTTCTGTTTATCGCCGTTCTGAAGCAGAGCGAACCGGGACGACGCACAAGTTTTCATCAACAAGCAAAGTGTTAGTCCTTAAGTATAGCGAAACAACCTCAATTGAGAACGATATTTATCAAAGACTTTAAAATGTAATTTGAACCATGACAAAGCAGCCTGTGGTGGGGTGGATGGGGTGAGACAAATAGATTTTGTGCCGTGGCTTATAATCCCCCATGTTTGTAGCAGGGCTCAGCAAACCATGTGAACTGTGGGATGTTGTAAGGATGAAAATCGTAAGGAGGGATAACATTCACATACAGTACCTTGTTAACATCAACATATATGGTTGGAATTTGACATGGTTTAAAATCATACACCTGGAGAATTGGAAGGATTTCTAACTGTCTGGAGACCACAAAAAATAACCAACTTCTTACATATTAGTATTCTTGGTCCAATTTGTTTCTTACCTGGTGTACTTTTTGTGACACCTCTCAATCATCCCTACTCAGGGTGGCAACACGCGTCAGAGTTCGTCACATAATGGCGTATCACGAGAGGCACTGCACATGTGAAAGCTGCACCAAGAGGAGGTGCTTGCTGTATGAGGTCCAATGAAAGGGTGATTAAGCCGGCTTCCCCATTTTCTTGCACAAGCATTGAGATTATTTGTTTTTGAGAAAAAAATTGAGAAAAAAATCGTTGAGATGTACAGACCCCACGGTTTTTATTTTTATTTTGGCACGCATTGTTGTTGACCACTTCTTTGAGGAGGAGGAGGAGGAGGAGGAGGAGAAGGAGAAGAAGAATACGATCGATGTGGATGTGACTCATTACTGTTGTTCCAAACCGGATAAAACCTGCTTATATTGGCCTAATAAAAGACAATAAGGAAAGTTCAATGCCGAATCAGATTTAACAATGTTGCCTAGGATAAAAGAAAGACGAGGAGTAAATATCATTGTGGTAAAGTCAACCTTTTGGTGAGCGAAGCTTGCTATTGATAAAACCAAATACAGTTTGGGTATGTTACCCATAAAATTGTCTACCCAACACAACAAGTTGCACCGTTCACAGCAGACGTCAGCAGTTTCCTACACAGACATATTAAATGGAGAGCGAGGAAAGAGCAGCCCATGCCTTGTACAAATTTTGGTGGGGACCTTGGTTGGTTATTGGTGAAACTAACAAACAAGTGAAGCTTCCTAAATCACCATGTTCTATAAGAAACGAAAATAACAATTAATGAACAAAATTATTATCAACATCGATCAACACTTGCCTTAATCCAGTTGATACGTTTCATCGGTAAATCCAATTTGTATTCTTTCTTGGGCTTGAGTCCATGTGGAAGGGTTTCTTTAACTGCAACTTTGGCAAGACCACCAAACAAAGGTGGTGGAGGAGGAGGAGGACAACCACTAGGTGGGAGCGGAGGAGGCGGAGGAATCCCAGAAGCTGGTGGCAATGGTGGTGGTGGTGGTGGTGGTGGTGGAGGTGAAATAATGGCGAGGCTTGGGTCAAGAGGAGGTTGTGCTGGTGGACCATTGGTGGTGCTTACAATACCTGCAGCCTGCAAGAAGTTGAAGAGGTATATCGGTCATGCACGTTAACCCATACAGTAATGTTTCCACTGACAACAAAGGAATGATGAGAGTTTCCTAAAGTTGACCAATTAGCATCTTCAGGAGGGACCCACAGTTCTCATCACAGAAATGTCAAAACACCTTTAACAGTGTTCCATTGTTTTGCACCAACGTCATGAAGTTATCATCACCACCATATTTAAGACATCCGACCACATCGACTGCTTTTCAAAATGGCATTTGGTCAAAATAAAATAAACCCCATGTTTCCACTACTTTGTGTTGTAAAATTTACACAGATCACATGACTGGCCACCTGATGCCTGTTTTGCATGATAATTAGGTGAAGATCACTGCTAATGTGTATCAAGTGCAGTTGTGCCTGGGCTTTTCAAAAAATACATAAAGCTACTTTCCTTTCCATTATTTTGAGTAGGATAGAAATCGATAGACATTAGCAGAAAATAATTGATATCTACAATTATAAAGCGATGGCCAAGGGTAAGCCTCCCCCGGTGCCTGCGGTCCAATGATGGCCATATTTTTTTGAACCGCCGCATGAACTTCACCTTAAACATTTTTGGGATAGAGTACAAATTTTAAAAATGTGTCCCCATTTATAATCTATCCATAAAAAAAACACACTGTGTATTTGTATATTTTTCTGTCTCCCTTCTTAAGAATGATTTGAGAAGGGTTTTAAAGGCCAATCTTTTAACACGATTGTGTATTCACTGTGGTCAATTTTTCAGGGTTAAAAGAAAAAAACTAAAAAAAAAATTTTCCATCAAAGAGTAATTACATCTTTTCTTGGAATTGTCGACAGTGGCATGCAAACCGAGCCTCAAAGGCGATGTACAAAAACATTAAAAAACAAAAAAAACATCTTGCCAAAAGGTGACCACGTGTGGCTTCTTTAAGGTCACACTGAGGTGAACAGAGCTGCTATCCACCAGGAGCGACTCCTTGAGGAATATCTGCCCACGAGAGATTCCGATGAGAATCGTTCTACAGAGTAACCATGAAAAATATGAGTTTTCCTCATAACGTCACCAAATGACGTCATAATGTCTCAAGCTTGATATATCTAGAACGCACTCATCGAGGTGTTCAATTTGAGGTACTACACGATATGGTTCCTAAAACTTGAAAATTTGACCTTGGGGTCAAATATGTTTGACCTCAGGTGCTAACCATGAAGGTCAAGGTCAATCCCCACCAAAAACTAATCAGCTGAGCGCCAGACCATGAACTATATTCCCATTAGGTTTGGAGATGATTCGATTAAAATTACTCTAAAAAATAAGGGTTTCGGCGACCTCCATGATTTACCGCAAAGTGACCTTGACCTTTGACCTTGACCTTTATGTGTGCTGAAGGGTATTGTAATAATACTACGATATGTGTATCCACAAGAGTTTTCGATGAGAATTGTGCTCTACAGAGTGATATAAAGGTGAATAAAGGTGAAAAATCCAATGATTACAGACAAACAAACAAAAAAATAAAATAAAACTTACCAAGTAACAGATCTTGCAAAAACGAAGTTTTGGCAAGATAATAACAATAAATACGAGGCGCAGGGAGGTGAAATTCGCTGCACATCATGTGTAATGTGTGTTCATTTACGTCAGTAGGATGTCTTATAAATAAAGAAGATTGAAGCCTCGGCCTCGTGTCAGGTTTGCTTCTGACTTTGGGATGCTCACAAGACTGTGGCGTGGAAATGAAATGTCCCAGAGGATGAAGAAAATAGGGTCACATTTGTACATGTAATGTTTTAAAATAACGCTTCTTGCTATGAAACATCATATCTTCCAGTCTCTGAATATTTCGAATAAAATAACGGGCTTTTATAGTAGTCAATCCATAAAACTCAACATCATGAAAAATAGGAGAAAAATGATTCAAGTTATGATCAAAATGAAACGGAACACCGAGAAGGAACCTGAAGAAGTAAAGAGCAAAGATGGAGTCATCAGGAGGAACATGAATCAGATTCGGTGTTTTTTGTTAAGTAGGTCACAATCCAAAAAAAGATCCGTCAAAGATATGAATCAAATATCAGGTGCAAAACTTTAGTGCAGGTACACTATGATGCAAGAACATTTTGAAAGGCCAAGCGGTCTTTAAGATTCCGCTTTGGCAAAATGGAGCACTGACAAAAATAAGTTAATAAATTAATGGGTTTTTTTTCAGAGCACCATTTGACCTTGATCTTGACCTTTAACCTGAAGGGTTATGATGTAAATTAATCATAAATGCACTTTGCTCCAGGCCATCTATGGAGGGAAATTTTGTTCTGATCAGAAAAATCTTAGTCGAGTTGTGGTGAAAAATGGAAAAATGTCTATAATTGGGCCATGGTCATGAAAATTAGGACAAGGTCAAAATTATGTCAAGCCAGCATATTTTGTATTCCCATTATTGATGTAAAATTTCATTCTGAAAGTTTCAGCTGGCTCCGAGCTACAGCTCGGAAATTGGGAGTTCAGAAATAAATAAATAAATAAATAACCCCCCCCCTAAATGGTGGTTTAGTACTCCTTGGGGTCTAAGAAACTCTGGGGACACTGACTATAGAAACAAGCCCTACAACAGCAATATGCCTCTACTTATCCTATTGGAGTAGAGGGTTGTAGGAGGAGGCTAAAATTTATATCCGAGCTTGCTTGCTTTCTTCATGCAGCTCCGGCCCTCTCCTCAGCACGAAGGCATGGAAAGCTCCAGCCCTCTCCTCAGCAAGAGGGTGTGGGGCATGAGGAAATTTCAGGCAACTGAGCATGCACAGCCCAAGCTCCACCCTCTCCTCAGCAAGACGCGAGTCCGTCTATAACGTAGTTTATTAAAAGTATCATCCACATATTCTTTCAGCAAAGAAGAAAGAAGTTGAACTCCATTTCAAATTCACATTCTATACTCACCCTCCGGGTGGGTAAACAGCGAGTAAAATCATAATAAAAACTATCACCTTTGGAGGAATAGTGTCTATCGTTTTCACTTCAATATAAACAGCAATATTGAGCTTAATGGCTAAAAAAAACAAGAAAGTCCTTCAAAATCCTAAAACAAATAAATAAATAAAAATCATTGGGAGTAAAAGCCCAATGGGAATCTGAACACTTGAGCAGGGCCCCATCTGGTGGTGGTCGGCTTGCAGTCATTGTGCAAACAGGAATGTACTGTACACTTCAATCACATTAAAATGTAGTACCCTACTACTACCCCTACACCCAAAAAAATGAGTATAGAATTGTACTGTTGAAATTGTCATAATTTTTTTTCTTTTTAAACAGTACTAATTTTACTTTTTCACAGATCGACAACGATCAATGAACCACACAATTTTACTCATTTGTTGCCTATTTTGTACAAAATGTGCAAACAATATTTAAATGCTCTCGGCACTCATGCACTGATGCAGAGACCTCTTAAGTTCAAAAGTGAAATGGGATCTTTCGCACCCCCAAGGGAATGTAGAGGAGATAGCTGACATTTTAATCCCCCACCCACCAAAAGTATTGCTATGTTTTGACTTAAACCATGGATGGTGAGACGTATGCCTGGTATTCTAGGGTGGTCGTCATAAAGCGGTAGAAAGGTGTCACCTCATTACATTTAGAAAAAATAGATGCAAAACCTGCCGGAGTGATGGAAAATGAAAGGGAGTCAATGAACTGCATTGTGTACAGACAACAGATGAGATGATACCAGTCAAGCCCTGCAAAAGCACCTTGGCCAGCGGGTACCACCCACTTTCATCACCAATGAGAAGCAGCAAATTTAGTTAGGAAATCGACCAAGAAGCTAACTTGGGACAACATTTTAGCAACCAAGACGTTGTTCTTGGGACAACAAGAGCAACCAAGACTATAAGAAACATATAAGCAACGTTGTTCTTGGGACAACGACCAAGAAGCCAACTTGGGACAACATATAAGACAACTTGTGCAAGCCATAACTACAAAGGGTTAAGTTTGATGTGTTGGGACTTATGAGCAAGTGGCAATGAGGATGAAAGGAAGCGTGGGGTTGCCCTGTGGAGGGTGGGAGGGGGAACTAATTATGGGAAAGAAAACGATTGCATCACCTTTTGGTTCAGCAATGCCTCCAACTCTCGTTCCTTCGTCTCCTTCCGAGCTAGTTCTGCTTGTAGCTCCAGCCGAGATGCCACCTCTGCATCCAGCTGGACAAATGAAAGCAAACCAGATTCAACGTGGACAGAAAATAGAAGTACACCTTATTAAAAAGCCATGTATTATTTTTAAAATCTCAACATTTTTTATTTTTCTGAAAATTATGTGGTTGCCATGCATGCTTCGCAAGACACAGGGCCTCATGAAGGCCACGTAGAATGGTCACATTCAATCCTCGGAAAAAATTCACAATGAACCTCAGGGAACCAATAAAGTATTTATTTTTATACCAGCAAAGGTATCTGGCATTGCCTGGCAACGCTGAGTCCCTCCTCCCATCTCTTCCCCTCCCTCATTCCACCCCCCCCTGGCTCCTTCCACCCCGCACCCTCCCTCCGGACTCCCACCGTACCCTTTTTCCTCCCTATAGGATTAATGATTGGGCTTTCATCTTGGTGGTTTCATGGTTGCAAAAAATTTTTTTGCCAATGGTCAATATTTTCCACAGACAAGCATGTCAGTGATTGAACAAAGTCATTGCTGCTGCATATTTCTATCTTGAACTGCAAAGTCATACAGTACCTTTTGTGAAAGTTCTTCAGCTCGTTTTTCACTCTCTTCCAATTTCGCCCGATCCACCATGCATTCTGACAACGGTAAATACAGCAAGTAAATAACTAAGTCTGTAAGTAAGCAAGTAAGCCAATGAGTGATTACTCAAAATAAAGACCAATTACTGCACAGCAGTCCCAATGAGGAAGCCAGACATGAAAACACACACACACACACACACACACACACACACACACACACACACACACACACACACACACACACACACACACACACACACACAGTACCGGTAAGTATTTACAAAGGCTATTTTATTTGAAGTTATAACCTTAACTTATAAGAAATTGAATGATTTCCCAACTGCCTGGATCATCAGCTGGGAACCATTTTTCATCAAGGTTTCGATCCTTTCAGCCCATAACCTCTCCAAACGGTGGATCCACAACACTTGTCGCAGGACCATGTATTGTGTGTATATATATATATATATATATATATATATATATATATATATATATATATATATATATATATATATATATATATATATATATATATATATATTTGCGAATTCGTGCCCGCCGGCGTGCGATCGGCCACGCGACTCGAATCGCGGCACGTCGCCCACCGGACGGACAATTCTGTCGTGACCCTCCGAGATCTATCGCCCGGAGCCAGTCACGGGTGGGCCTTTCGACCTCACCACAATCGTGCCAATCGGCCACCCGCGTAGGATAGGGTTGTTCGCCAAACTCGACCTACCTAAGTACCCACGCAGATGGTAAACCGGGCGATCGTACCTCGCCGCAGGTCGACTCCGGACACGAGCCGATTGGGCGGCCCGTTCCGTACTATCGGGATAACCGAGCGGTGTTATCGTTGGCCTCGACGGTTCCGATTAATTACCGGGCGTATTAAGCCCACTACGAACCCTTTACGTGGAGCAAGATAGAGATTCAAACGAAGGAAAGGACGCAGCGAAACGGGGAACAATTCAACATAATGCACATTTATTACCCAGCCCACGAAAAGCACACATATACAGTCAAACAGTCAGAATGCACGTATATCAATTTAAAACAAAAACAACAATGAAGAGCTACAACCGAATACGCGAACACACGGCATCACTTATACAGTTTTACTTCACAGACGGTGCCGACACACATTTACTCAAAAGCAAAGGAAAGAAGCCACCCTCATAGGCAAGGGGGCAGACGGGCCTGTAGGCCAATATTTGCGCGGGACCTGCAGGAGCGGCCAGGTCTGCGAGACCGGGGGGGTCCTACCCGCGTCCTCGTGATGAGCCGCAAATGTGGCTGCCCGGCGGTGCCCCGACTTCGTGCTCCTTCGCGGGTTTCGTTGGCACCGCTTGGAGTGGGGTGGGGACGGGGCCCCCTTTTTGCACCATCTCAGCGCGGGGGAAAGGAGGAAATTGTTGATGCCCTGGGGGAGGAGAATGGCTGGCTGGCTTGGGTCCCGCCACGAGTGATCCCACCGCGACCTCGTCGCCGACCGCGGTCTTCCCTGCCTCGGACCCGAGCTCCTTGGCCTCCTCCCACAATTCTCCTCAGCCGACTGCAGAAACAACCTCGACGCCTTCACCTCCCAACTTCACTCCGCTCTCCAACCCGACTTGACTGCCAAAACTCTTTGCTCTTCCAAACTGACTCTGCTCCAAAACTCTCCACTACGATTCAACTTGCACTCGGCGCTTTATAGGCCGGCAGGAGAACCCATATGCAAATTTCCGGATCAGGATGAGCTCGGGGCGGAGCTACGCTCACCCATTGGACAGAGGAAAAGTGGGCGTGAACCTCCCCTGACCCTAGAATTTGCATATTTCAATTTCACACGGAAGTGCCTGGAGGCGAGGCCAAGCCGCTCCATGCTTGCTGATTGGACGGATCAGAAGTGGGCGTGTAGCATTCCTGATCCGAATTTTCCCTCAGAAAGGCCGCTACTTGCACTCGCGGCTCGGTGCGCATCGCTTGAACGAGCCCAAGACAGCCCGACGCTCAGTGTTCACATGTGATGCGGCAATGGCCGTAGAAGGAGAGAGGTGAGGGTGGTCGAGGGTCATTGGTGGTGGTTTGATGGTTATGGCGGTTGATTCAAAATAAAGATAGAACAGAAAAACGCCTAACTCAAAGCATCGCAGCCCGAATGAATCACATAAATTCCCTCTAAACAACGGGTTTGGGGCTAACTACACATGTACTTACAGTTATCTCACCTACGGGACCTGAATGGTGGTTTGCAAATTTCCACAGCCATAACAATATATATATATATATATATATATATATATATATATATATATATATATATATATATATATATATATATATATATATATATATACATATATTATATATATACACATCAGTAGATTACTCAACATCAATGGACCCACAACCTCAAAGTTGTGTCCAGACAATCAGTCAACACAGCAATACCTTATTCGAACTTATTTAATTATTACTTTTATTTATAGTATCACTACATATGAATAACTTGAATCATACATCACTTCATATGATAATATATTAAGTGATAAACACTTTACTTTGTCGAGATGTCCATTACACAGCACCTTCATCTAACCATAGACTCAAACTGTCATTCAAACTGTCATTAACAATCCATTTTTACATGCTGCACTGCATATCCCAGAAACCAACAAATTATATTAATGCTTACTTATAATGTATTTGTTTAATTAATTTTTTTATTATTTATATTATTATTATATGATTATTACCATCTAAATATCTCCTGTATTTAATGTATATGTAATATGTGTGTGTGTATATATATATATATATATATATATATATATATATATATATATATATATATATATATATATATATATATATATATATATATATATATATATATATATATATATATATATATATATATAGTTACGGTTGTGGAAATTCGCATAACATAAAGAGTCCTCAGGTGAGATATATCGGTAAGTTCATGTGTAGTTAGCCCAAACCCGTTGTATAGAGGGAATATGTGTGATTCATCCGGGCTGCGACGCTTTGAGTTAGCCATTTTTCTTTCTCTATTGTTATTTTCGACCATTAAGCCGCCAACAACGCAAACAGCCACTACCTTTACAACTCCATCCCGCAAACAACGCTTCACCGCCATTCCCAAAAGACACCCGCCAACCACCAAACCACCACAGCAAACCCCCCCACCACCTTCGCCTTTCTCCTTCCACAACCATCGACCCCACACCACCAGTCAACACCAAATGTCGTGCTGTCCAGGGCCCGTTCAGTTATTGATGCCGAACGCGTCGAGCCGCGGGTATGAATGCGTTCCTCTCAGGGAGAAATTCGGATCAAAAAGGCTTCATGCCCCCTTTTTCTCCGTCCAATGGGCGAGCGTTGGGCGGTATGGCCCCGCCTCCAAGCGCGATGAACGTGGATTCTTTACGAGAGGAATTCGGATCAAAAGAGGTTCACGCCCCCTTTTTGCCGCACCAATGGCTGAACAGAGGGTGGCATGGCCCCGCCTCCAATCGCGTTTACACCAAACTTTTGCCAACCAAACTGCTTGCGCAGAGCACGCCGGAGAGGGCTCGCCGACCACGCCAGGGGCACGGAGTCGGGGCACAGCGGCGCGGACATTGCGGCTTGCCCGCCATCGCGTCACGAGGACGCGGGTAAGACCTTCTCGGTCTCGTGGACCTGGCCGCTCCTCCAGGTTCCACGCACATTTGGTCCATGGACCTGTCTGCCTCCTTGCCTGTGAGGGTGGCTTTCTTTTCTTTGCTTTTAGAATGAGTGATGTGGCGCCAAGTCCCGACAAGTAGAACTGTATAAGTGTTGTAAATAATTGCCCTTTTAGTCGGTCGTATTGCTTTCATCTTGACTGTTATTTGTTGCATTTTGTCTTGACTGTAATATACGTGCCTTCC
Organism: Eptatretus burgeri; assembly: GCF_056783735.1. Classification (NCBI taxonomy): domain Eukaryota; kingdom Metazoa; phylum Chordata; class Myxini; order Myxiniformes; family Myxinidae; genus Eptatretus; species Eptatretus burgeri. Next base: position 59,108,433 of record NC_140976.1, on the reverse strand, counting down.
GTGTTTCCGTAATAAATGTGCATTGCTTGTTGAACTGTTTCCCGCTTTGCTTCGTCTCCTTCCTTTTATTGAATCTCCATCTTGCATCACGTAAGGGATTGATAGTGGGTTTAAAATGCCCGGTAAATATATAATCTGAACCGTCGAGGTCGACGATAACTCCGCTCGGTTATCTCTGCAGCACGGAACGAGCCGCTTAAGCGGTTCGTGTCCGGAGTCGACCTGTGGCGTGGTACAACTCCTCGGTACGCTACTCGCGCGAGTACTTAGGTAAATCGACCATTCGGCGATTGGACCCTATTTCGCGCGGGTAGAATGCGGACTGAGTTGTGGTGAGGTTAAACCCCCACCCATGACTGGCTCCGGGCGGTAGTTCCCGGAGGGTCACGACTGAATTGTCCGTTCCAGTGGGCGAGGCGGCCACTTTTGGCTACACACGGTCGTTCGCATGCTGGTGGGCGCGAATTCGCAACAATGTTTAATCAATAATATTATTTGAAGAATTTACCTCACCAAAATAATTAATTATTATTCTATCAAATGCAATGCAATAGGAACTTGTTCACATGAAAACCAACCAAACTTAAATAAAAGGTGACAATGGAGTCAAATATCCTCTGTTTAACTTCATGGGAAAAAAACCTTCTCGGCACGTTCCACAAAATCATCCTTTACTGAACAAATTCTTTCAAATCTAAGTATCTGAGATGAAAAGACATTGTAACCCATTTTAATTGGTACATTGCACCATGGAAAGGTGAACAAGACTACAGGGAAACTGTAATCATCAACTTTATGATATACACTTGTACTAAAACCATTCTGTCCAATTCTAACCAACAGGTCAGGTCAGATCTGTGACCTGCTACAGAATCAGAATAGCACTAAGTTCCTTGACTTTGCAAGAAGTCATGGACTTAGAGTGGCTGGTTCATGGTTTCAGCACCCACAAGCTCATCGCTGGACTTGGTATTCCAACGCTGGCGGTGTGGCAAAGGAGATTGATCATGTCCTCGTTGACGGTCGCTGGAGGATTATCCAGAACTGCAGGGTCTACCAGAGTGCTCAGTTCCTCAATACTGACCACCGGCTTGTTGTAGCAACTCTAAAGCTGCACCTGAAATCCTGGAGAATGGTACCATCCAGCCTAGGCTGGATGTTGGCAAGCTCAAGGATGAGAGAGTAGCTGAGGAGTTTGCGAACAGGCTGAGTGGACATTTGGGGTGTCTGGGTGCTTTGGGGGGTCCTGAAGAGTTATGGATTACCTTCAAGACCACCGTCCTTGATGTTGCCGGTGGATGTCTTGGAACTCACCGCAGGGCAAAGAAGAATTTTGTCTCTCAAAGGACACTGGATACCATTGACCAGAGTCGCAGGGCCAGGCTGAATGGCAGAGCTGAGCTGTTCAGGGAGCTGAGGCGTAAAACTGTACGTGCACTGAGGGTGGACAAGGAGGCCTATGTGCGAGGAATCTGTGAGGGGGTAGAGCATCACCTTTGGAGAGATGATTCTCGTCCCGCTTACAGGGGAATTCGCGCATTACGTTTTTTTTTTTTTTTTTTTTTTTTTAAAGAAAAGAATGCTCTATCAAATCTGACACATAAAAACTTATTAAAAGAGTTTAAAACCTTGTCAATTACTTTACATAGTGAATCCCTTACTTGTACTAAATCCACATTTGTATATAAAGTTGTAAAATCAAAACTTCATAAAACTTGATATTGAGGCATCTAATTCTATCTAAGAACTCGAAAGAAGAATGAATGTTCCAGAAAGTGTTAATACCAGAATTCTTCTCAATTGCTAAACAATATTTCCTGAACTGATCCTGGAGAATTTGTAATCCTGAGTTCACAATAACCGATACCTGTTTGGTGGAACATTGCCTGGCACCCACTATAAACCTATACTTGTACGGGTTCTTATGAATAGAAGCTGAGGGATCCAGAAAAGCTGAGGAATACAAAGATTTACCTCTTTACATTTAATACCGAAATTATAACTAAAACCTCCTGATGCTCAGAGATAATATGTTGGACTGACTTATGACAAGGAACATACTTCATGTGCTATTTCCTATACTCGTGAATGTAACCGTGTGAATGCCTAACTCTCTTAATAAAACCTCTACGTAAAACTTTTTACAAACCACAACACTAATTTCCCTAAAAATAGAATGAAGCCGAAGCCGATCTACATGCTTGCTAGAATAATCACAAATTAAGAACTTGCTGATCCCATCAACTTTGGGAGTAGATTTCTTCACCAGAACCCTACTATAAAAAGCTTTGATCAAAAACGAACACGTCATATGAACCTGCTCAACTCCGGACATGTTCGTCTTCCCCCAAACAAGCTAATACTTGTTTGGAACATGACCTCAGAAGAACATAGAAATCATAAAAAAAAAACTTTCCTTCATAAAAACCTTTAAGTTTATCAATTATCTCTGAAATTTCCATTTTTGGAGTCGTACGACACCAACTATGATGCCCATGACCTCTGGGTCTCCTTCTGATTGGATTAGCAAAATACTCGTGACCAAAAACATTACCTTGAGAAACTGACCCAGTACTTTGTACCCTGTCATTCAGGCCCAAAGGAGAGAGCACACATAGTGCCCCGATCCAAAAATCCTCTTTGCGTCCTAACTCAACATTGCACTCCTCTATATTATCAAAATCATTAACATTAACCGAGTCCATAATTTGAATCGAACAATGACTAAAAACATGCTCAACTTCCTTGAAATGATTATATAAATATGTCTCAATACCAGACGATACAGCAGACCGACATACGTCCATTAAAACGTTGATGTAAACATTGAGAAGTTTTACTAACATAAGTGAGTGAATACGTCAATGAGTGGGTGAATAAGTAAGCCAGCGAGTGAGTGAATGTGCAAGCCAGCGAGTGAGTGAATGTGCAAGCCAATGAGTGAGTGAAAGTGCAAGCCAACGGGTGAGTGAAAGTGCAAGCCAACGGGTGAGTGAATGTGCAAGCCAACGGGTGAGTGAATGTGCAAGCCAACGGGTGAGTGAAAGTGCAAGCCAACGAGTGAGTGAAAGTGCAAGCCAACGGGTGAGTGAAAGTGCAAGCCAACGAGTGAGTGAAAGTGCAAGCCAACGGGTGAGTGAAAGTGCAAGCCAACGGGTGAGTGAATGTGCAAGCCAACGGGTGAGTGAATGTGCAAGCCAACAGGTGAGTGAAAGTGCAAGCCAACGGGTGAGTGAAAGTGCAAGCCAACAGGTGAGTGAAAGTGCAAGCCAACGGGTCAGTGAAAGTGCAAGCCAACGAGTGAGTGAAAGTGCAAGCCAATGGGTGAGTGAAAGTGCAAGCCAACGGGTCAGTGAAAGTGCAAGCCAACGAGTGAGTGAAAGTGCAAGCCAACGGGTGAGTGAAAGTGCAAGCCAACGAGTGAGTGAAAGTGCAAGCCAACGAGTGAGTGAAAGTGCAAGCCAACAGGTGAGTGAAAGTGCAAGCCAACGGGTCAGTGAAAGTGCAAGCCAACGAGTGAGTGAAAGTGCAAGCCAACGGGTGAGTGAAAGTGCAAGCCAATGGGTGAGTGAAAGTGCAAGCCAACGGGTCAGTGAAAGTGCAAGCCAACGAGTGAGTGAAAGTGCAAGCCAACGGGTGAGTGAAAGTGCAAGCCAACGAGTGAGTGAAAGTGCAAGCCAACGGGTGAGTGAAAGTGCAAGCCAACGAGTGAGTGAAAGTGCAAGCCAACGGGTGAGTGAAAGTGCAAGCCAACGAGTGAGTGAAAGTGCAAGCCAACGGGTGAGTGAAAGTGCAAGCCAATGAGTGAGTGAAAGTGCAAGCCAACGGGTGAGTGAATGTGCAAGCCAACGAGTGAGTGAAAGTGCAAGCCAACGAGTGAGTGAAAGTGCAAGCCAATGAGTGAGTGAATGTGCAAGCCAATGAGTGAGTGAATGTGCAAGCCAATGAGTGAGTGAAAGTTCAAGCCAGTGAATGACTGAATAAGTAAGCCAGCAAGCAAATGTATCTGTATGCCAGCAAATGGGTAAAGAAGCCAGTGGTAAGTGAATGTGTGAGCCAGCAAGTGGATGAATGAGTAAGCCAGTGAATTGATGCATGTATAAGCCAGCGAGTGAGTGGATAAGTAAGCCAGTAAGTTCATAAATGAGTGAGTGAATGAGTGAGTGAACTAATCAGCGAGTGGGTGAACAAGTAAATACTATAAGTGAATGAGTAAGTGATAAAGTGAGTGAATAAATAGGTACATAAACAAATAAATAAAACTGAATGAACAAACACATAAACAAGTGAAATTAAATATAAACCAAAACTAAAAACAGACTAAATAGAATGCAATTCTATGCAGGGGGGGGTGGGTGGGGGAAGGAGGTTGGAGGAGGAGGGGGTGGGGGGATGGGGTTGAAAAGGTGAAAAGATATTCTTATTAAAGCGCCAAAAGCATTAAAAGTCCCCAAAAAGGAAAGGGAAACATCAAGTTTACAAAGTGACTTCATTTTTGAAATGGGATAAATGCCAGCCGACCAATGAGTTCCAAATCACCAATGAGATGGTCAACATCGAGATGGAAGTGTTTCCCGTGTCGGAAATCCGGATCTGAACCTCCGCGGTGCAGCACGATTTGCGAGATGCATTCATCCACGAGCCGGTAGTACTGAGTCCTGGAACAGGCCACGTGACGGCATGCGTACAATTCAAATTGGGTCATGACCCAGCAGCCAGTTGTTGATTACAAAGTTAAACTAGAGGGCACTCGGTGAAGTGCATACCCCTGTCATGCAAAAGAACATATCTGTCCCAATACATTTTTGAAATATTATGCTAAATATAGTTATTGGTCCTATCTCTCAATGGTGAAGAAGTACTTAAAAAATTAAATAATTCCCGCATCCAGATCCAGATGCGGATCTTCACCAAAATTGAAACAATTTGTCCATGTCACACATCTTTAGAACTTGCCCACAAAATTTCATTCGGATCCGTCCACAACCTGAGATATCCTGCACACAAACAGACAGACAAAGCAAACAGACAGACAGACAGGGGTGAAAACATAACGTCCATCCACCTTCTATGGTGGAGGTAATAATGAGACCTTTTTTTTCTTTTCCTCACATGCCTTCCTTGTCTCCACTGCACAGGCTGACCAGGCTCAGTGGATGCTGAAAAATTTGCATCAAATAATACGATGACAACATCCAAATGTTCAATGGAGGAAAACACTTAGTATTTCGAGTCAACTCAATCAACCTCATCAACCCTGTCAGCTCGGAAGTGGGAATGCATCACAAGGAAGGTACGCTCATTTTCAAACGGTCCAAAGTGTTCTTCGTGACGAGACAGTGTTACATTTTGAACATTACACCAACTGGATGCTTCACCAAGTTTGATCAATAGTTCATAAATATAATTCAAGGAGACATTTCAAGAAAAGACACCTCAAACTCCTGAGCAAAGGAAGTTTCATAGTTAGGGAATTTTAGCAAATTGTATTGACCATCTGTGAAAAAATTGCTTACCAAAAATTTTCTTCACCAATGTATTCATCTCGGTGTCTACTAACACCTATCAATTAGTGCAAACCCAAATCCTTGCGGAAAATTCTGGGGAGCCAATCAAAGTTCGGGTGCTCAGAGGGCCTGCGCGAAAAAAAAAAAAAAAATCAGAAAATTAACTTTTGCCAATATTGCCTTGTGGGATGTCTAACTAGGGGTTTATTGGGGTGCTGCATGATTCCAACCGTTATTTTTGAGAAAAAAACACTCCTTGATCATATAAAATGTATTTTATTGACATTTTTAACAGAACTGTGCTCAATGGAAATGTTGCTTCGTCAACTTTTACAACCTTATTCATCAAACTCCCCAGTATCTTCCTCACTCCTCTTGTCATCCAGCTGGTTTATGTTCAGGCAAGAGTTACCATGACAGATGCCGCAAGCAGAAATACACTTGACTCCTTGCTTTTTACAGCAGCACCTGAGTGAGCTGCAGTCCCCCGCACAGTTGCAGCTGGCAAACGTCAGGAAGTAGTCTGGTGCAATGGGGTCTGTAGAAGGGTCTGGTGCATATCCTTGCTCAGTGAGTTGCCATCCATAGTCCCGGGCATCCAACGATGGACTTTGCAGCATCAGCCAGTCTCTAGTCTGGAGGTAAGCTCGGAGAGAGTGCTGTGCTGCAGCTCCTGTTGTCGGGGGGAGTTTCTCAGGTTTTATGCTCCCAGTAGCAGCTCGCTTGCTGAAGATGTCGAATCTCAAGTCTTCCAAGTCTTTGGAGGATTTCCCATGGAACATGAGCATGAAAAGATCACAGCCTGCTTTAATGATATCACCTTTCTCAGCTCGGATGTCCATAAACACGTCCATTGCCCTCTCTGCTTCATCAGTCTTGCAGAGCTTGCTTAGCAAAGTTGGTTTGCTAAACCCAAAAATTGCAGACACTGTATCGCAGCCAGAGAAGCTGTGTAAGTAGATGAGATACCTCGGGTATATCTCTGGGGGGGCCTCACGGATCTTTCCGACATCGTAAGATGTTTCTTTGGCTGTCGTGAGGAAGATTGGATGGTCTGCAACAAGATGAATCAGCATAATCAGGACGTCTGTGTCCTCAGCCCTCACCTCTACAGGGGACTCTCTTGCCTCATCTAGAGCTGCGCGGACGATGGAGGTGTCGGCATCATCGGAGCATTGCTGTACACTAATTCCATTCCTACTAAATGTCTCAGCAAGGAGCAGAACGAGCTGGGCTTTGTTGTTCTTGTTATCGAGGAACTTTTCTCTTGCAATGATGATTTTGAGATCCAGACGAATCTGAATGTCACAGCATGCATTCTTTGTTCGTCTCAAGTGGTCATGGTCCTTGGTGGAGCTGCCATATCCGTCAAAGACCACCGTTATCCGGAGGCGATGGCTCCCCATGGACTTCACAAACTGGAGGTAGCTCTCGGCAACATCCTTCCAAGTAAGGTTAGCCTCCCATTTGACATTGTGCAGGAGCCACCCACCATCAACCACAAGGCTTGTGCAGGGGGGTTGTTCGACAGGTGCCACACATACCTTCAGGGACCTTGCTAGGGCAGCCTTGTCTGGCTTTCGCAACCTTTGATTTTTGTCAAACACAGACATCGGTTTTGGCGTCAACTCAAAGCGCGGAGCTTCTTTGGTCTTGACGTCACGCTCACTGATGACAATGAGGCGGTTGAATAGCTTCAGCGAGTCAATGACCAGCTTCTCGCCATTGACTTTGGGTCCAGATCTGAGGCTTGCAAGTGATTTGACCTTGTTTTTGGTTACCATTGCATCCACAACAGTTTTCCCATCCATCTTGGACTGCATGGCTCTGCCAACTTTTTCTGCTTGATCAGTGTTGACTTGGTCTTCGGGTGTGCTGCTGAACCCAGTTGAGAAGGACACCAGAGTCTTCTTGTCCCGTGTGGCATCGAAAGGGTTAACTTCCTCCAACCACCCAACTATGGTGTTGACAGCATCGTTATCTCTCTTCATTTGGGCTCTTTTAACGTCGGTGTGGACAGGTACCCTGCATTTGACCATGCTTCTTTCTAGCTCTTGGTGAATGAACGAGAAGTGGTTCAGACTCTGAACCCAAGACTTATGAGAAGACTCATTCCGAAAGCGGCCTCTGTTTAGACCACTGGAGGATTTTGCCTCACGCATGAGTGTGGTTTCTATCGTGACGTCGATCCATGTGCCGGACCATTCATGGTCTGAGAACCTGACTACATGGTTGCCGTACAAAGTGAACTTGGATAGAGTTTCCTGGAACATGGGACTCTCCTGTCGCTGATGCATCAGCTGTACATACAGCCTTGCTCCCTTTGCGTACTGATGGTGGCCCGCTGCTGCGAAGGTATTGAGCAGCATTCCAATGATGCAGCTTAGATGACCTGTGTGGTCTGGGCATGCTCACTCCTGATGAATACCTTGATGAGGTCGATTCTGCCATAGTACCAGACCCAGAGTGCTGGTGTCCTTCCTCCTTCAGCTAAGATTTTCAATCTCTCTGCCATCCTCTCCTTGAAGACAGTGACTATCCTTGGTGCATATGTTAGATTAGAGGAATTTTGATGAACTGTTGCCTCATCATTTGAATATATTCAACTTCTATTGAGTCCGGTACACAATTATTTTATAGCTAAAAGCTCTTAGCTAATGTCAGCTAACACAGAGAATTCTACTGAGCATGAGCACAAGTATAACCAACAATATAGCAGTGGTTTCAAAAATGTTGTATGCTGGTTTCAGCACAATTTTAATAATCTGAATCAATTGAGCCAAGTTAACGCAAAAACAGTCTGAGATATCTAAAAATGTATCATATCAATATTTTACGGCCAGGGATTCATTTTTCCTCAAATCTAATGGTTGGAATCAATTCAGCACCGCAAAAAACCCCTAGTTAGACATCCCACAAGTCAATATTGGCAAAAGTTAATTTTCCCGATTTTTTCGCGCAGGCCCTCTGAGCACCCGGACTTTGATTGGCTCCCCAGAATTTTCCACAAGGATTTGGGTTTGCACTAATTGATAGGTGCTAGTAGACACCTAGATGAATACGTAAGTGAAGAATTTTTTTGGTAAGCATTTTTTTCACAGATGGTCAATACAATTTGCTAAAATTCCCTAACTATCAGAAAGGGCACACACGTTATCCATTTGCGTCCCCGACGGCTCGATTTCTGTCTGTTGGCAGCCTGCCCTCTGTTGGACGAATGGAAGAATGGACGGGTTCAATCCATACCTGGCAAAGAAATCACTGCGAATGAGCAGGAGGTGTTGCAGTAACGAAAGCAGGTATCCCGCAGCAGGCGAACCCTTCACCAGGTTCGTGATCACGGTGAAAACCTCCTGCACGTCAGTGTCTCTTCCGTTAAGGAAATAACCATCATCTTTCATATTTATTTTGAAAAACGAATTTCAATACACTGTACTTTTTTGTTAATTCCTTACGCTTCCGTGGCGACACAAAATTCCCTTACAATTTTATGCACCTTGTGAAGATAACCAGGCAACTGCACAACCGCCGACGCAGAACGCTCACTCAGGATTAAAATACACAATTGTGTCGAAGCACGATTCTGAATTGCATTCCAACACATGCCATCCTACAAGTACATTGCAAGGTATGCACGGTGCGATTTGATAAAACGTATTATACATCAGAGCGATGGTCACTCCCAAGATGGCTGGACCAATAGCATATATCATATATATTCTCTCACACACACACACACACACACACACACACACACACACACACACACACACACACACACACACACACACACACACACACACACACACACACACACACACACGCCCATAATCCAAATTGTGTATGTTTGTTTATTTGTCTGTTTGTTTGCCTTGCATGCAATTCTAAACCGCTGGACAGAAGAGATCAAATTTGGAGGATGTACTTGAGTTGTGCCGAGGAAGGTTTTAGGCATTAAAACAAATCATAGTCACGGCGATTCGGGAGGGGGACGATGACGCCAGTTGTCTATGTTAATGTGCACCATATAGCGCCAACCAGTGGTGGTGGGAGAGGTCATTACAAGTCAGCTGTGGAGATGACTTGTAATTTTGTCTGATACACGTGTATGGCATCGTGCAAGTGCTTTACCTGCCAGTGCCAGAGGGAGGGGGTATTATGCTCTGTCAAGAAGCAAGTGCTTCTAGCAAAACAAAGATCTGCCGAACAGAAACTTTCCTCCCCCAAGACATCTCTGACTCCCAAGTATCTCTCCCTGATTACTCCCTCCTCCGGTATGACAGACCTGAGCCTTATCCTGTGGGAGGAGTTGCTCTCTTCATTAAAGACTCTTTTTCCCTACTCTCCATGCACTGTCCTCACTCCTCCACACCCCCAAGAATACCTCTGGCTACGGCTTCCCCTCCACTCCCACCTCATGTTTATATGTGTACTGTACCGTTCACCAAACAGTGATGACTCCATTTACACTTCACTATCCGAAAACATGGACCAACTTCTCTCCTCTCATCCAAACTCTCTCTTCCTCATATGTGGTGACTTCAATTGTCATCATGCCAGTTGGCTAGGTGTAGGTACCTCTCTCACCTGTCATGACACTTCAGCAAAAGACTTCTGCGACTCATTGAGACTGAAACAATCTGTCAATGTCCCGATCCGGATCTCAACCAAAGGTACTCCATCTCTTCTGGATCTGATTTTGACAAATTTCCGTGAAAATATCTGCTGTTCTTCCTCCGCTCCAATCGGTTCTTCTCACCACGTCCTTGTCAAAGTGGACATTTCTCTGGCTATTATCAGAGAACCACCTCACTGCCGTCGAGTAGGCATTTCACTCAAGCCAACTGGCAGGGTCTCCAAGCAGCCATCAAACTTCTAGACTGGTCTCGCATCGCAACTTTCTCCAACATCAACTCATCCTGGGAATTCTTTCAAAGAAATTTGCTCTCTCTCATGCACAGATTTATCCCCTGTCATCTTCAGTTGTCCTACACTTCCTCCCGCCCTTGGTTCATGGAAGCTTGTGGCGAGGCAGTTGTCCTGAAACAACTTTCCTTTGCCTCATGGAAAGTAAACCCAACTGAGGATAATCTCAGTTCCTTCAATAAAGCTCAGAACAAGTGTGTATCTACCCTCAGGAGAGCCAGAAAAGAACATCTTTCTAAGCTTAAGTCTGAACTCTCAAACCTCTCTCCCTTCTCCAAATCCTGGTTGCGTCAAATCAAATCTGTTTCTCATGTATGTTCCCCCTCCATCCCCTCCCTTACCTCAAATGGCCGCACTGCTGATACCACAGGTGAAAAGGCTGAATGCCTAAACTCGGTGTTTGCAGCTAAATCTTGAGTCCGAAACCCATGGCTTTCTATACCCACCTTACCCAGTCACACCCAAATGTCCCTGGACTCTGTGTCCTTTTCTCCTGACAAGGTGGAGAGCTTGCTGTCAAACCTTGACTCAGATTCTGCAACCGGTCCAGACGGCATCAGCCCACGTGTCCTAAAAACCTGCTCCTCTGCACTTGTTCACCCTCTTTCTGTTCTATTCACCCTCTCATTTGCTCAAGGTCATCTGCCATCTGCTTAAAAATCAGCAAACATTACTCTCCTGCATAAAAAAAGGTGCAAAAACAGATCCCTGCAACTACAGACCAATCAGCCTTCTCCCAATCATCAGCAAGGCTATGGAATCCATCATTGCTTCAGACATTAAATCCTTCATCTTCTCGAATGACTTGGTTTCCAATCATCAATTTGGTTTCAGACCAGGTCACTCTACCCTGGATATGTTGCTTCTGCTCTCCCAACAATGGATGGAGGTCCTCAATGCCAGACGTGAAATCCGAGCCGTATCCCTGGACATATCGCGTGCTTTTGACACAGTCTGGCACCCTGCCATACTCACCAAACTCACTTCCTATGATATCCAAGGCCGTCTTCACTCATGGCTCGCAGACTTCCTCTCTTGTCGCAGTCACCGTGTCACCCTAAATGGAGTTCTTTCATCCCCCCTTCCTGTCCAGGCTGGAGTTCCTCAAGGTAGCGTTCTGGGCCCCGTTCTTTTTCTGATTTTCATCAATGATCTCTCCGACTCTCTGGAAAATCCTCTTCATCTCTTTGCTGATGACTCCGCTCTCTGCCGTACCATCTGTCATCCCTCAGACCGGTAAGCAGCAGCTTCTACGCTCTCTGTAGATCTGGATAAAATCACAAACTGGTCCAACACGTGGAACATGTCTTTCAATCCTGACAAATGTCACACTCTCACTTTGTCTCTCTGAAAGGACCGTCTGGAACCCCCCCCCCTGCCAATCTACTTTTTCAACAACCCTTTAGGTCCTTTCTTTCAAACTTCTGCGTCTCACTATCTGCCATGATATTTCCTGGGAAAGCCACATTTCCAACCTCGCCTCCAAAGCCAGGCGCCGACTGGGAATCCTCCGGCGTGCAAAATCCTTCCTCGGCCCACTTGAGATCCTGACCACACACAAAGCTTTCGTCCACAGCCTTATGGAGTACTGCTCTCCCCTGTGGGGAGGTGCTCCTGCCTCTCACCTTTTTCGGCTTCACGCTGTGGAAACCAAGGCATTTCGGATCATTGGTATCTCACGCGATGAGGCCGAGTCTTTGGGCCTCTCACTCTTTCATCGCAGGCAGGTCGGTGGTCTTTCTGTCTTCTGCAGTCTCCTCTCCGGTCTCACCCCCCCCGCCTCTGCTCTGCCCCCCCCACCCCAGCCCCAGCCCATATTCCCGCAGGGCGCTCAAGGTCCGCCAACAACCCCCTTCTAGTGAAACTACCATAAATCACGAATCACTGCTCACCTTCACTCTTTCATTCCTCTTTTTTCCCGCCTTTGGAAGAAACTCCTTCACTCTGTTCAATCCGATGCGTCCCTCCAGGCCTTAAAAACAGCTGTTCACCACCACGTCTTATCTTCCATCCAAAACCTCAATCTTTTATACCCCCGTTAATCCACCCTCAATCCACCTCCTTCAAATTCCCTGCTTTCCTTCCTGAAAGTCCTTGTAGTGTCCATCATGTATTCCCCAAGTTCCCCGCCACATCTCTATCCCTTCCACAGATCTCCTAATGTCTCTGTTCCACACTGTTTTGTCCTTCTCTCTCCCGCCCCTCTTGTATCACGCCCCCTTGCTATGTGTTGTGTGTTCGCTCTCATACGAGCCTCGACAAGGTATACAAAAAAAAAATCCCATACTGTGTGAAATTAAATTGAGATGTCAGGTCTCACGGTTTTTCCCTTCAAAATGTTTCAGATGACTTATTTTCCAATGGCATCAAGCAACTCACCCACTGCTGGGGGGAAATACAACACCGGCTAGAAACTACAAAGAAAAGAACAAACACCTGTGCAGAGCTTTGCTGCTACAGGAACATTCTTTCAAGGCTGAGAGAAAACTTTTTGACCTGCCTCCCCTCGTATTTAACCCTCAATATAATAAACATGTCTCATGTGTCTCGTTTAACTATAAAAGCGTCACGGATGAATTGCCTTCAATACCATGAACATCATCCATGTCAAGAGGAAAATCGTTCTCAGATTTTAAAGCGTGAAGGATATTACAACTCAATTCTGACGTCTTGAAAATGATGCGACAACTCAAGCCGGTCGTCCTCACCAGCGTCCTCAAAAACCCTGAGCTGCACCTCCAGTTCCTCATTGGCGGCCTCCTGCAGGGACTACACGTGCATGGCAAACCAAAAAAAAAAAAAATGAAAAACCCTGTATGATGAAGTATACACAGGAAATAATGGTGAAGTCCTTCTCTGATACTCTTATGGACCAAAGAAGCAGCGAATGAATGTACCGGGAGCAGGTCTCGAAGGCCACATCGTAGAAATTCGCTTCGTAGATGTACCCGGAACTCCAACTCATCCGGGGACGTCACGAGGGCATTGATAAACTGCATGCAAGCTACCTGTGGTGGTCACAGAGAAACATTTGTGATAAGCACCCCATGGCAAAGTTTGAGGTGAACATGTATTACTCTGTGCGGTAAAGTAAAAAAAAGTAAGTGAAATTGTGTCTGCAACGTGAAAAAGAAAGGTAGGGAAGGGTTAGTGTTATCACCTTTAGAGACAAGCTTTGGGGTTCTGCAAGACCCTCAATAATTCTACCAAAGCGCTCCCGCTGCTCTTGCTCAGAGCAATCCGTCAATGCAGCCAGGACACGTTGATATCTGTGTAGAGCACAACAGCAACAGAAGATACAACTAAATCAAATGTCACAACCCGAACTCAGGATGGAACACGTTTCTGGATTCTCAACTCTGAGGTTTACGTGTAGGACATCGAGACCTCATTTTGTAAACCGTCCCTCCATTTAATTTACTAATAGTTAATCAAAAGGACAAACCAGGAAAAACAAAGATGAAGACCTATACTCCAACTTTTATAGTTTTTGAGTCAACATCAAAGATTTCTGTGCAAAGAGAAAAAAAACAATTATATCTTGTAATATTTCAGTGGTAACAGGATGGCCTAGATGTATGCACACTCATCTTTAAGCTGTCTAGCCTGGGTTCAATTCCTGAACCAACCATAAACTGTCATCCTGGTGTTTCATCAACGGGTGTGCCTTCCCTCGGACGGACGCTAAACGGGAATCCCTTCTGCCAGCATAAGTTGGTAGATGTTAAAGATCCCACGGTGTCTTTCAGGAGGAATAGGTGGGATATTGCCTGAACCACAAACAAATTACAAACTCCCGCCATAGCGTCCTACGTTGGAGCGGAAACCCATCCAGGATTGCAACCTGAGCCAAGAGACTGCTTCGGCAGAATCGACACTCTGTCCGGAACATGGTATATGGATGATTGTAATATTTAATTTTGAAAATTATTTCAACCAGACTCGGCGGCATCATGGTTAGAGCGGAGCGTACGCTCTGAGTCTGGAAGGTCACCGGTTCGAACCTTGGCCGAGTCAAACCAAAGACATTTAAAATGGTACGTACTACTTCCTTGCTTGATGCTAGGTATTTAAAAGGGATAGAGAACAGTCGAATAACCATAGGTTGGCAATCATAGCACATAGCTTTGATTAGTATAATGGCCTCCTTCAACATTGAAGGTCCTTGTAAGGGAACTATTTTGATTATTACAAGCAGAAAAGCCTGCCAAAAATGACGGGTGACCCATTTGTATTTTCACGCCATTCAGCCTTTAAAACTCGTGCTAAAACCGATATTACAAACAAAAACCTTCAGTTATCACACAAATTGCTCATCCCCTTTATTTGGGCAATGTATAGACAATCCACCGCTGAAACCCAGATTACATACGTGAAGCAAAAACATGCATAATACTTATGATGGGCGACCCTTCTGTATTTTCACACTAATATGCCTTGAAAACGTGGGCTAAAACTGAAATTATGTACAAACACCTTAATTTATGACAAAATTACTCATACCTTTATTTGGACGGTGTATAGGGCACACGCAGCTGCTGCAATCGCTCCCGAAAATAATTTTAAAAAAATAACCCGGGTTACATACATGAACCAAAAACATGCGTACTGCTTATGTGCATGTAGAATACATTGTGGTTATATAGCTCGGATAATTCCAATTGCACTGGGCCATGGGCTGACACCAAAGGCTTGAGGTCTAAGGCTTGTGAGACCGGTGTGTCTTCACAAAATGGCAGATGTATGTTTTGTTATTTTCAGGCCACAATTGTGGGTGTAGTGAAGCCAGGTCTCAGTGGTTAGGGTGGTGGCTTGATATCCTAGGGTCCTGAGTTCAAACCTCGTTTCCCGCTGAATTAATTCACCAGGGGGTTGACTCAGCCTGCCATCCTTCCGAGGTCGGCAAAATGAGTACCAGCTTGCTGGGATGACTGAGTCATTCGAGTATCCTGCGTCGGAGTGGCGAACCGTCCAGGATTGTACCCAATAGCCAAGGAGACTGCTTCGGCAGCACCGACGCTCTGTACAGAGTATGGTCCCAATGGGATGGGGGGGGGGAAGCCGGGTGTCCAACCAATGGGTTCAGAGCAAACATACATACCCACATATGCCATAGCTACATTATAGTATGATGATTGCAGTAATTTGCCAGCAATTGCCAGGGTAGGCCCTTCTTGAAGAACATTAGTGTGACAAGAATATTACTGCCACCCTGAAGAGCATTCATAGCCAGCTGGGTATTGAGTCGACAACCAGAGAGGAAGTCGCTCGGTTTCGAGAAGCGATTACTCCAATACTGCTTAATACTGCTGCCTTCTACAGCTTTTGAACGTACAGTACCAACCCTGGTGCCAGTTCAGTGTCCTGACCACCTCGTTCGCAAGGAACACGTCACAGCTGAAATAAGCCAATTCCATTTTGGAGTCAAATACATCACAAAGATTAGAAATATAAAACATTTGAAAAGTTATCTCAAAGACGGTGCAAGCTTGTGGGTAAAAACCGAGTAGTCCGAAATAGATGACTCGGTCTAACCAGCTGTATAGAAATACCAAAGATGGAATACCAAAGTCTAACCAGCATGGAACAATATTGTTACGGCTGTGGAAATTCGCAGAACACCATAAAGGTCCGTAGTTCAGTTTGATCGATAAGTCTGTGTTCAGTTAGATTTCCCCACCGTTGTTTAATGGGCTTTATTCGTGTCACGGGGCTGTGATCCTTTGAGTTAGTGTTTTTCTTTTCCTATCGTTATTTTGGACCAACATCCACGATCGCCTCAAACCACAACAACCACGATCAACACCAACCACGATCGCCTCAAACCACAACAACCACGATCAACACCAACCACAACAATCACATTTCAACCACAAACCACAACAACCACGATCACCTAACCACCTTCCACGCTTCACCAACTGCTGATCCCCTTCTCCACACACCACATCACAACTCTCTCCGCTCATGTAAAACATCTCTACGAAGCGAAGGAAAAACAAAGAAACATCGATGGTGCGCGGATTTTCCCGCCTGATTCTCCCGCCTGTTTTCCCTGCAACGGTCTTGTGGGGCCCGTTCGGTCATCCAGGCTCCACACCATAAAGGTCTACGGACCCTGTCTGGCACCCTTGTCTTTGGGGTAGCCTTTTCTTTTCTTTTGAATGAATGTTGGTGGCGCCGTGTCCTGTAAGTAAAAACTGTGTAAGTTCTGTACATAAATTGCTTGTAGTCGGTTGTAGTGCTTTTACCTTGCTCGTGTCTTGTCCCCTTCCCCCATTGATTGCATGGCTGTACATACGTGCATGTGAGTAAAATAAATGTGCTTGTGTGAATGTAAACCCGTTCGTTGTGTCCTCCTTTCTCCCCATTGGAACGCCATATTGCATCTAGGAATATTAGTTGGGTTTTAAATACCCGTTAAATAGAATCGGATCAGGCGAGGTCGGGCGATAACACCCGCTCGGTTATCACTGCAGAACGGAACGGACCGCTTGAGCGGTTCGAGTCCAAGCCGACCTGCGCCGAGGTACGGTCTCCCGGTAGGCTATCCGCGCAGGTACTTAGGTACATCGATATTCGGCGATTGACCCTATTTTGCACGGGTAGAAAATTGGCTAGGCCGTGGTGGGGTTGAAGACCCACCCGTGACAGGGTTCCGGCGTTGTTCCGGAAGGTCACGACTGAATTGTCCGTCCGGTGGGCGAGCGGCTACTATTAGTGGAAAGCAGCCGTTCGCACACCGGTGAGCACGAATTCGTAACAATATAAACCAGAGAGTTGGTGTCAAAGCCATCCAATGCTCGCCTGTTTATACATTTATCGTTTTTAAAAGACTAGTCTAATAATATTTTTTTATAAAGCATTGTAATGAAGTCTGATCCAAATAATTTTAAAGCAATATATGTATTTGTATATTGTAATCAGTAAAAAATAGTGTGGTAGATAAAAACATTAGAAAGGAAATATTAACTTGCACCAAAAACTATAACAAAGTCAAGCTCACGCTCACGCTGACCCTCATGCTCACGCCGGGGGGTATCGCTATAGCTCTCTGTTCTTCGAGCAGGTGAGCTATAAAGGATAATGCACTCACGTCTTCTCATACTCAATAATGCAGAGCGCAGACAGCAGCTTCACGGCATCCACCATCATCGGAGTGTACGATGGGTTCACGGCCCTCGTCAACGTTCGGATACCTTCCTCCGATTCCAGCATGCACATGATGCCAAACTATGGACGCATGTAAACCAAGGATTAAGAGACAGAATCCCCTCCAGAAAGAATGAGTGAGAAATTGGAGCAATGTTGAACAATAATTCAAAATCTCTTGACAGTCCCAACAATTCGATCATGTTAGGCTTTTGAGAAAATGCTAGGCCACGTATAATGCACGCGTTCTAAGAGCCTGGCCTACCTACAGGCCTACAATTTCTACAACTCGCCTTGTTGTTCATGAAGGCTTTCAGACAACGGATTATTTCATGCTGGCTTTTCCAGATCACCAAATCTGGCCTGCGCAAAGCGTGCACATCAAATGAGAGTCAACAGGTTTGGGGTTAACAATAAAGGAAAGATGATCCATGTTCAGATATCTTTTAAAGCCCAATAGCAATCTTACCTTTTCGAATGTTGTAGATCGTTTAGTTTCTTGAGGAGGAGCTGAAAACCTTCTTTTCCAAAGTTTTCCACCCAACTACACAAAGGACACACAAACCAACACTGTTAAAATATTTGTGTTCATTTTTCATTTTGATTAATCGCCAGAGTGGGTACGAAGACATTGCACCTGTTTTGAACAAGACGGTGTAAACGTTGATGCGTGCAGATCAAAATACCTAACGGGGTTGCTGTTGAGAGATACACGGAGTGAGCCGAGGCAAGATAAAAGTCTGTCGTTGGTGTGAACAGAACGCAAGTCATGCAGGTAGCCTTGGGAAGAGAGAGCTCCCTCGTGCCCATCACCCTTGGGGGGGGGGGGGGTCACACAACACAATGAAAGGGCAAAGTTAAAAAGACGGAATTATTTTGAGCTGAAGACATCGGTGAAAAACGAAGAAAGGATTTCCTGATATCAGGTAATGCGAGGAATATTTATCCAAAAGTAGCACAGAGTTGAATCAACAAGAGGTTTAGGGAATAGGGATTTAGAAGAAACCTATTTTTCTCGAGGAATTCGATTTGGAAAGCTCATTGAGCAAAGACCAGCCTGAAGAAACAAGGTAAAATTGCCCAGGAAAGTGACAAATTTTTTTTTTTTTAAAACACAACATTATAACAAAAACCAACATCCAAAAGTAAACAAAAAATCAAATGCACTTCCCAGGTGTACGTACAGTAAACCTTAAAATACAAATCATTGGAAGAAAACTAAAGATGACCAATCGAGCTTTTAACAGCACACAGCAGACAGAGCACGTGCATTCTGTAAACATTCCAAAAAAACAACTCACCAAAAACTGCCAAGGAGAGGGAAAGAATGCAAAAGGGTAAGATGGATGAGCAGCACGTCAATATTTCTGCAAGTTTTAACAAACTGGACAATGTGAAAGACCCACATGCAACAGTACGAGAAATGAGATCGCATGGCCCGCAACAAAGAACGTACCGAGTTCGACGAGGTGCTGATGTAGCGGACAACGATCTCGCGTTTGATGGCGAGCTCCTTCTCCCGTAATGGTCCTTTCTTCTCCTCCGTTAAGTTGAGGTCTTCCTGTTCGACCGAAAGCACTTGCAGTCATGCTAGAGCAGTGCAGTTTCTCAAAATGATGTGCATAATGGTAAAGCCGGTGTGGGATGGGAGCAATTCGTTCCGACGACAAAGGTACGTCTTCCTGCGGAATCTAGAAGGGCGACCCCCATCTCCAAGTGATATCGTCCTAACTTTCTTTTGACTAAACCGTCTGAGCGTGATAAAGACAAATAGTATACTAACACAATCGGCAAAGCTGGTCAGCAAATATGGAATAGACACTATTTGCTCGTGCTGACATATTTATCATAGGATACACAAGTTGAGCTTGTCCAACAAAGAACTGTTTCTTGGCTTGTGTTGATGAAAAATATCCTTAATGGAGGCATCTTCCTATTCTTCCAATTCTGATGTACCATACTCTGTTGCAGAGCGTTGGTGTTTGCCATTGCCTTTCCAGCAGCAATTCGGGCAAGAATTTGTAATTTAGTTCATGGTTCCGGCGATAGCTCGTCTCCTCTTCACCGAGTACACTGTGGGATTGTAAATGTCAACTAAATAATGCTGGCAGAAGGGACGCCCATTTTAACGTCCGTCCTAGGGATGGCACACACATTGATGAATCACCCTACCTGTGAAATACCGAGGTGATACTTCATAGCTGGGTTGGGATTCAAATGCGAGACGGCTTTGAGGACAGTGTCTGTACCTCTAGGCCACCCGGCCAGTCCTCCAGATTCATATTGGTGAAACAAAAAGATGGAATAGTTCACCCTTCTCGCTATGCCTCTTCCATTCATCCTTCCTTCCTTCCTTCCTCACATTCTTCCTATATCCTCCAACATTCCCTACCCAATTCCCTCCACTGTATTAACTACCTTTTCAAAATTGGTGTTTCCTAAGCAGTTTCCTTGGCTATTGGACACAATCCTGGATGGGTCGCCACTCTGACGCAGGATACCAGCGTGCTGGTACTCATTTTTCTGACCTCAGAAGGAGGACAGGCAGAGTCAACCCCACCTGGTATTAATTCAACAGTGGAGTGGGATTTGAACTCAGGATCCCAGGATCCCAAGCCCACCACCTTCACCATTAAGCCAACACCAAGCATAAATGGCCTCCTCCTACACTAAAGTTCCTTATCTTTACAACTCCTGTCGACCAATTCTAATGTCAATGGAAACATATGTGTATCAGATCACCTTGTGACTACTGATCCCATCGGCAGAGCATTTAAAATCGTATCAACCAGTCCAAGTAGTCGTTCTGAGTGTCAACAAAGCTCTACTGAAAGTTCACGATCATTCTTGTTTAAAATTTGTCGGCCGAGAATATCAAACAGCATCAGCCCTCTTACCATCATCTTCTCAAACAGTGATAGGACCTCCTTCTCAGAGAGCTCTTTGCCAGTGAGAAATGGCGAGGACGAAGCCGGCACTGGCTCCGAAGGCTCCCTGAGACCTGGACGTTCTTTCCGGCTGCCCTGACGCACACTTAGTTTCTCCATCTATGAACAGTTTGGGGAATAGAATTATCATTAACCAACAACAAACGACAAATGTCCCATTAGCAGGTGTAAATCAAATCAGTTAAAGTGTAAAACAAGAGTTAGGGGTCTTTGAAGTTGTCGGATTCAAATGTTTCATCATTTCTTACAAGTGAATATCATTTGATGAGACACATGATCCACTCCCTCCTCAATAATGATGATTGGGACATTATCAATGCCTCACCCACAAAATTGTTGCAATTCGCATGGTGACTACCTTCACCAGAAAAAAAAAAACCCCGAAACATGACCACCTTCACTATCTTCTCCCTCTTTCGTATGCAGTACAAGTCTGCGGGGTAGCATCATTAACTGAGGGTGTGGCTTTGCTGCTGATGTAGTGCTCTATGTAAGTTAGAACAGGAATTTGCAATTTGTTCAGGGTGCTGGCGATCGCTCGCCTACTCATCGCGAAGAACACCGTGGGATCTTAAACGTACACCAACAAATGCTGGCAGATGGGACGTCCAGTTTAACGTCCACCCGAGGGATGGCACGCATGTTGATGAATTACCCTGCCTGTGAAACACCGAGATTTACAAGGATTTACAAGGAATTAAGGTGCAGGAGGAGGCCATTCGGCCCATCATGCCTGCACCACACCAATACCAGATTTAATCAATCCGTTGATACCCCTTCCCATCATGTGCAGCCTTTTTGGCTGCTACACTGGTACTCATTTCGCCAAGGGATGACAGGCTGAGTCAACCGACTGGTGTTCATTCAGCAAAAAACTGGGTTTGAACTCAGGACCCTAGGATCCCAAGAGAGAGAAGAGATCGGGACCATACTCTGTGCAGAGTGTTGGTGCTGCTTAAGCAGTCTCCTTGGCTATTGGGCACAATCCTGGATGGGTCGCCACTCCGACACAGGATACCAGCATGCTGGCACTCATTTTGCCGACCTCGGAAGGATGACAGGTAGAGTCAACCCCACCTGGTATTAATTCAACAGCTGAGCGAGATTTGAACTCAGGACCCTAGGATCCCAAGCCACCACCCTAACCGCTAAGCCAACACCAGGATGACAAGATAATGAGATGAGATAATAGTTTATAGCTGAGTTGAGATTCGAACCCAGGCTAGACAGCTCAGAGGAGAGCACCTGTACCTCAAGGCCACCATGCCAGCCCACAATACACCGAAACGGGAAGTATAAAAAGAAGAAAAAAAATTGCTGTACAGTACTTTGTGATTTTGAAAGGAAAACAAGTCTGAAGATGACGATGGTTCACGAACGGTATTTGACGATGTAGATCGTTTCAGAAGTTAAGGATGAGACAATGTGATAATGTTTGACCAAGTTATAAAAATGATCAACATGATGTGGTACGAGTGACAGGTTATTAGCTGCAAAATGTCGAAAACCCGGTTTCGTTCAACAACTTTAAAAATTTGACCTTTGCATAACCTTTAAAGGTCACAAAACAATGTTGTGGATATTAAAATAAGGAAACAGGATATGTGCTATAGCTTAATGGAGTTAGTTCATCGAAGAAGGTTGAAAACCCGGTTCGATTCCCACAACTTTGAAAATTTGACCTTTGTGAACTTTAAAGGTCACAAAACAATGTTGTGGACATTAAAATAAGGAAACAGGATACGTGCTACAGCTTAATGTAGTTAGTTCGTCGAAGGTCGAAAACCCGGTTTGATTCCCACAACTTTGAAAATTTGACCTTTGTGGCCTTTAAAGGTCAAAGGTCAAGGATTATGACCTCTGGTGCAAAACTTCCTCTGGAACATTCCAGGAACAATACAACGTCATATAGGTTATATGGCATTTCGCACTCCTCGGATTATCCATACTTTGATGAAATTGGCGTAAAAACAAACTTGAAGGGGGCACCACGGGCAAGGTGTTCGAGGTAGAGCAAAATGGTTTCAAGACTTTATGTGGGAATGACCTCAAGATTATGCATAAAAAATATTGTCATCCTCGCTCTCAAAGTTTGGGCGGTCATATGATTTTTATGTCAAAATTTGCAATTTTCTAAGTTTTTGACCTTGTGACCCTGACCTTGGGATGAAAATGAAATATACCATCAGAGATGGGGAATCCCCCACCATTGAATGAAAAAGGTCATACATATTCCAGATAATGAGGGAGGTGAATTGGAAACAAGACATCATTTGGTCATCATCTCGAAAAAGTTCCCCAGGGGTGAGGAACGTAGTCACCAAAAATAATTGAAATCAGATAAGCGGTTTTCCATTTTTACAAAAAACATTTTTTTCAAGATGGCCGCCCCAGTCGGCCATCTTGGATCCGGCCACGTCCAATATCAATGGGGTTCTTCTTTTTCAGGTGGTAAATGTGTGACCCAAATTTCAAATCGATATGGCGAACAGTTTACGAGTTATCACACTCACAGCAATAAATGTTGACGCCCGGACGGACGGACGGACGGACAGCCAGACGGACGACCTGGGTGACAACAATATCCCCCTTCCGCCACGCGGCGGGGGATAAAAATCGGACAATGACAAGTTTTTGATAATTCATTTTGCTATTCAAATACCGAAGAACTCATTGCATTCAGTCAATTCCCGAGGAGAAGATAGATTTTTAATCCGACTACCCCCTAAAAATGGCTATTTTTGGGGCGTGGCTAGGCCCACAATGGGCGTAGCACGCCCTCAACCAGGAAAACACAACTAGACATTGATATCGAACACATAACCAAGTTTCATCAAGACCAGATCAAAGTTCACAGAGTTTTGCTCTGGACAGACAGACACACAGACACACAGACATAACGAATATAGTGGTCACTCTGGCTGGCGCTCGTGAACCAAAAAGCCGATATCAATTACAATGAACACTAATTTATCAATGTTTACTCAAGTGCCCACGTACAGCATGTTACATGGCCACTTTATCCCTTCACACCACTATCTGCGTGTCCGTCCTTCACCCTGCTCTTTTATCTCAATAGAAATTGCTCCAAACAACATCCCAAAACGAGACTGCGCGCAGGCGACGGGTATGCCTCCGCTCTCCCGCACAAACACTTGAGTATTGACATATTTGACCCTTGACCTTTATCACATCTAACCCAAAATCGAATCAGTTAATTGCCCTGTCCAACTTTACCTTTGTACCAAGTTTGATGAAATTCTACAATTTGCTTCTTGAGTAATCGCTTAAACGAAAATCCGGACGGACGGACGGACGGACAGACGGACAACCCGGAAACATAAACAGTTCTGTAGAATTTGTACTATTGTGTTTTGTAGAATAGAATTTCTCCAGAACATCTTTTACAGGGAAAGCCATCGAGGGAAGTCGCGACAAGAATTTGACAAAGTTAAAGCAAAATATATATATATATATATATATATATATATATATATATATATATATATATATATATATATTTTTTAAATATCGGGTTCATTGAACACCTTACCCCGCGCTGTCTTGAGAAAAAATAAAAAATAAAAAACAGGAAGGATCTGGGCGGGGTCTATGAGCAGCAAATTTGATTTGTTGCGACGACATAAAACTCTGGAATATTTTGTCCAAGTACTGCTGAACGGAAGTTTTTTGAAAGTGCCAAGACGGCGTTTTGTGTTCTTCAGTGAGTGTTCAAGTAAATGATTAAATTGAAATAAAACAAAGATTTTAAAGATTGTAGAAAAAAAACAAAAATTCTGGAAGTTTACCGCCGATGATGCAGCGTCTTTTACACTGCCCAAGTTAACACGTTGCATTAGTGACTTGTGCCTGTTGTTTGCATCCTTTATGACTTCCCGATAAACATGATTTTCAATATTTTTTCACTGCCAGATAGGCAGACAGACTAAATTACTAAAACAATTACCTTACTCCTCCGTGCGCACGCGCGATCGGGATGGTTTCCGTACATGTTGCCAAATTCAGAGCCAAAGTACTGCGAAACTGCAGCCTTGTTTTCTGATTCGTCCACTAAAACACACAACATGGTGTTTGTCTGTCTGACTGCCATACATTTGGTTGTTTGCCACAGAGATTTACCTCCACTCCAGGGGGGTTTTCTGCCTTGGGCGAAATCCATGTGTAAGTCTTTCAATAGCTTATCGTGGCTTTTCATGGGGCACACATTCAGGAAGTTAAAATTATTGAAAGATTTGGAGGAAACCTGGTGTCCTTGAAGCATTCTCTGCTTATCGCACCCCCCGCAGACTAACGTAGAAACACCCCCCCCTCTCTTTCACCCCCTCACCAGCAGCCGCTGTGGGGAGAGGATGGTTCTGGTATTCTAAATATAGCATTGAATTCAAATTAAGTAGTTCCTCAAACATAAAATGACGTTTGTAGACAGACAGACAGACAAAGTGAACAAAATCACTTAACCCTGGTTTTTGCTTTGCACGCGCTAGGTCAAAAAAAATAAAGAGGAAGAGAAGAAGAAAACAGCCAAGACAGACACAAAAGTCATAAAATGCATTCATGAGAGAGGTGGTGGCATTGCAAGGTCTCACCAAGGTGAGCAACCACCTCAAATACAAGACAAACTTGAAGTGCACTCGGCAGAGCACATTTATTTAATTCACAATACCCGATCCAGTCGAACATATCGGGGAAATTCATGTTTTTTTTAAATGTCAAGCTATATATCGTTTATGGCCACATCTCTCAATGGTGAAGAATCACTGGATCTGGATTCGGATCTTCACCAAAATCCAATCAATTTGTCCTTGTCCCACACCCAACTGTCCACAACTTTTTGAGATATCCTGCACACAAACAGACAAATGGGGGTGAAAAACGTAACTTCGACCTTTGGTGGTGGAGGTTAAGAAAAAAAAAAGACAGTGCAACTCCAAAATTCTGGTGAAATAGGATGACTCCATTTAATCTTTGCTTG
This sequence comes from Eptatretus burgeri, assembly GCF_056783735.1. Classification (NCBI taxonomy): domain Eukaryota; kingdom Metazoa; phylum Chordata; class Myxini; order Myxiniformes; family Myxinidae; genus Eptatretus; species Eptatretus burgeri. The sequence goes on along the minus strand of NC_140976.1, from coordinate 59,082,907 downwards.
TGTTTTTTTTTTTAATTTTAAAAAGGATAAAAAAAAGGTGTTAACATATGTTTCCCACCAAAAAGATCCAAGTCGAGGAAACTTAAAACTGCAGGGCAGTGTTTATATCCCTCAAAATAACAGAAACTCATAATGCAATTGTGGAGTGATGATGTTGTGAAGTAATGTACCTCCATTTCCTCTTGGCACCACTCCCAGATGAACAACGAAACCAAATGGTGGTGTAAATCGCTAATTACATTGAAACACGTCCAAATATGGCTTGAGCTGTGAAGGCTTTTTACAAACCGCACTTTGATTGCAATAACGGTATTCCCTTCCTTCAGTCATTCCAAGTCCGCTTACTCAACAGTAAATGGGTCAAGTAGAACTGATGACAAAACTTGCATCACTTGGTCGATGATTCTGCCTGGCAAAAGTGATTGCGTGACACAGGTAGATAAATGATCAAGAATACATTTATTGTTGTTATTGCAGACTCACGGAGGCTCGTTACGTCTGGGCACTTATTATTTAATGCATCTTCGAAATTCAAATGGTGGGGCAGCACAGTCGCAGCCAGTGTGACCACTCCTCATTTTCATAAATGCCAAGGTGAGCCAATGAAAAAAGCCAAGAATTCAAAAGGTTTCGGAAAAGCGATGATAATAGAAAACCCATACGCCAAGAAAACCTACAGAAAACCAAGACGCCAAGGTGAACAACGAATAGCCAAGATCTTGTGAAAAAAGCCAAGGACTGGTCACACTGGTCGCAGCAAGGAGAGTCCGATTCCGAAAGAGTCGAATCCTGAGTCCAAAGTCTGGAAGACGAGTTCTTTTATTTCCTGACAATTACACAAATCAATTCAACTTGCAGTTGCTCATTTCAAAGTTGGATAGACGACTGAAGCTAAATGCGCAACAATACCGCAAAGCTTTCAGTGGGGGGCGGGGGGGGGATTCAGGGATCCCGACTTCTCGATATTCAGTGAAAATACCACAGGTGGGATCACATTGCTTGCGAATTGGGCAGGTGTGTGCACAATGCACACATTCTGTGCACAGAATTAAAGAATTTTTAAACACCATGATTATGAAAAAAAGAAAAAAAAAGTTATTTAAGGAGTAAGAAACATTCAGCAAAGAAGAAGCAACACATTCCTTTTTCAAGAATGAGTGTGGGGAAGAATGAACAGCATTGGAACACAAGGCCTGAAGTACCGGACAGTTAAAGAACAAACTCGAATGAGCTAAGATCCTCGTCCTCTTAATGATGACGTCATAAAAACGAATATGACGTCATTGTGATGTATCCAGTTTGCAATAAATTATATGTGCTAATGCCCGGCTTGATTCCTGTAAACAAAATTCAAACAGCTTGCCCAGTTTCGGAGATAATGGTATAGGCGATTTCCATTAGCGGCGATATTATGACGTCAACTTTTTTTCGAGGAAGAATTTCCAAAATCGGAGATGGTTGCTGCCTGCGCGTGGGCTTTCTGCATATACATGGCAAGTTTCACGAAGATCCGATGAAAACTCTGGGTTGTGAAACAAAAAATGTCAAAAAATAGGAATGACGTCATAAAAATTGATATGACGTCATAGTGATGTATCATATGTGCGGTAAGTCATCTCTGCTAATGCCCCGTTCGATTCCCGCAAACGGAATTCAAAAATCTTGCCTCGTTTCGGAGATAATTTTTTAGGCAATTTCTATTAGCGGAGATATTTTGACGTCATAACTTTTTTTTCCTCGGAGGAATTTTCTAAATCGGAGATGGTTACTGTCTGCGCAGGGAATTTTTACACATATATGCCAAGTTTCAGGAAGTTTCGATGAAAACTATAGGATGTGAAACAAAACTGTCCACAAGAACAACAACATGAGTAAGACTTAGAGATCCTCCATGAGGATCTAAAAACAAATTGAGAAATGAAAATTTGTTTGTGTGGACTTCAAGGATCGCACCCACATGGCACACTCAAACAAAACAGCTCTCATCTCTGACATGAACAAAATTAGACCACAGAATGGATCAGGCTGCAAGAAAACGAAAATAACAACAAAAATTGAGGGGAGGAGCAGAGGAGAACACACCAACAGTGGGGGTGAAGGAGCAAGAGAAATAAGGGACATGGGGAGCAATGCGGGCTCGGGGAGGACACGGGGTGAACAAGATGGATCCATCCAAAAATGCTAAAGCCACAGAAGAAGAAGGAAAAACTGAAAACACTGAAAGAGATGGGCTTGGGGAGAGTTAACGGGAGCAGAAAAGATCACGGTTGTGGATTGGGGGATGATCTGAAATGGTGGTGAACAGCTGTCTTGAAGAACTGGAGGGAAGAATGAGATTGGCGATGCTGAGGATATTAGTTTCAAGGAGGGGGAGTAATAAATAAATAAAAGACAGTTCAATGACAAAAGTCTGGGGGGATTTGAATCCCACTGATAGGCCAGATCTGCAACCAGACCATTCGTTCTTGTCACACACCAAAATCTAATTGGCTTGTTCTTGTTACCGAAGCAACTCATCCATAACCTTTTGACATACCTTGCTATATATCGTTTTTTTGCACAATCTCTCAATGGTAAAGAAATATGGAATCTGGATGTACGCCAAAATCGGATCAATTCGTCTTCGTCACATGCACAAACTGTACTTAACCACATTCTTAACAGTGCGACGGGGCGTTCACAACAAGTCGAGTAACTTTTCAACGGATTTAACTGTTGCGTCCTGATCGGTTGTGTGTTCTAGCTCTTCCACGAGACTTGACCTCATATGCACAAAAACCCCAATAAACATACGGTGTAATCCCTCGTCTTGAGCAAATCGTTGATGTTACAATTTTACCGATTTATCACATGGCTTGCAAATTGATCAGATAAATCCTGGACTTTACGCTTGACTCAAATCGCAAACCGTAAAATGCATAGAGAAGGATACTGTACCGATGAGGATAAAAAGAATAAGGAGCCGATACTCCAGGTCCCGCACCTTTTGGGTGGTATGAGGAAGAGATAGATCTGCGTCATACGAAAGCCAAATGTTGAACGGTTTTTGAAATATCCCATACACAAGCCAAGTTACCGAGATGGTTGCCATGGCCACATAATTCTGCCAATCACAACCATAATCTAACGAGGTCGAAATACTGTCATGAGGATTATATATCTGCAACATGAAAGCGAAATGTTCAACGGGTTTTTTTTTTAAATATCATGGACACAAAAATACATGCACGGAAAATTGGTCAGTTGCTCATTTTAGTGTCCTTTGTCTCCGACCTGGTCAGAGGGGCGGAGAACCACTGGAACGGCACATACCTCTGCCAGGTTTAACAGTTTATGTTTTGTATCTCATGGATAGGCCAGATCTAGATCTGGACCTGAATGAAACTCAAATCGGCTTGTTCTTGTCACCGAATCAACTCATCCACCAAGTTTTGTCCATCCATCAACGGTGAATAATCACTTTTTAAATCTTGGATTCGGATCCGTGTCCGGATTTTCACCAAAATTAAATAAATTCGTCCTTGTTACACACCCAACATGTCCACCAAATTTCGTCCAAATCCGTCTTTAACATTTTGAGATATCCCGCTGCTCACAGATAAACAGACAGACACGGACAGAGGTGGAAACATAACGGCCGTCCACCTTTGGTGGCGGAAGTAACGAGGATTAATCACGACATTGTGGTGCACACATGTTGAGAAACCGATAATTCAGCGTGCAAAGGAAATTTTATCCAAATCGTCCATCAGTTAAGTTACTGCAGTATTTGCAGCCAAACTTTCTTCTTCTTCATTCGAAGCTCACGCCATTACTCAATCGGCATTTCACTTCAACCTTCTCCAGACTCGAACCACAATGCTACAACATTCCTCTGACCATGCACTTTAGACAGCCTTAGTTTTGCTCCCCTTCTCCCCCTCCTAAGCGACTGGGAAGCACGGACCCGTCCGCCACACCAGGTATAAAAGAGGTCGCAAACACCTCAAACTTTCTCTCTCTCTTTCTTGCTCTCTAACCTTCCTCGAGAATGATTCTGACGGCGCCTGTCACGTTAGTACAAGACTAGCAAAGTACCCACCCATGGGCGGGTACAGTTATCTGTTGAATGGCGTTGGTCCCGTCTTGATCAGATGAAATTGAGAAATTGGCATTATCCGGTGACCTTGACCCCATGAACTTTGACCTTGATCCCCTTATGTCCGTTCCCAAGGATCACACATGCCAAGTTTCATCTCATTATATCCAATGGTTTGGCCGTCTATAAAGGACAAACATGAAAAATTGACGTTTTAGTCAATTTATGACGTCACAACTCGAAAACCGGAAGTCGGAAGTGAATGTCGTCAATCAACTATGTCATTTAATTTTGATAATATCTGTCGAATGGCGTTGGTCAAATCTCAATCGGATGAAATTGAGAAATTGAAGTTACCCGGTGACCTTGACCCCGTGACCTTTGACCTTGAACTTGACCCCCCCCTCCCCAATGTCCGTTCTCATGTCCCAAGGATCACACATGCCATCTCATTCCATCCAACGGTTCGGTCACCTATAAAGGACGAACAAACAAACAAACAAACACACACACATACAAACATATTCTATTTTTTTAGTATAGTAGAAGATAAGATCGTAGAAGTTTTAGGATCGGGTTAGGTCTGCACTGTATCCTCTTTTGTATGTACATGTATTTTTTTTTTTGCCGCACCTCACCAATCCTTGCTTTTACCTGCCCTATATATTACTTTTGTTATAATAACATTTGATTGTTGTTCCACATGCTTTTCCTCAGCCCTGCTGGAAATAAATTGCTATTATTGTGAATGTACCCAGTTCGTCGTGTCTTTTCCTCCATTGGTCCAACATAGTCTGCACGTAGTGTGTCCTGGGAAGTTTAATCCCACCAATTTCTTATTATTAGCTGGCGCATACTCGGCAGCTCCGCTCGGCTGCACCTGATCTTGAAAGCAAATACAAACATGTATCGAGGGCACGAGACCCCACATTGGTGAGGCCACGTGAAATGGTTAAACCCTGCCTGGATTGGCGGTACCAATCGGCACTCGTGGTCGATTCGCAACCCGCCGGCGCGCGGAGTCATCCGTGCCCAGTGGCCTCAGGACCGGGAGTTCGGGAGGAACTCGAGTGCTTCCCCTCTTGGTGAGCCTCGAACCCCGGATCCACAACAATATCAAACCTGAATATTTCCATTTATGCGGTGTTTTTTGAATGAATTTTGTTTTTAACCTCCGCCATCTTCGAAGATGGATGGAGGTTACTGTTTTCACCCCTTTCTGTGTTTGTTTGTTTGTGAACAGTATTACAGAAAAACTCCGACAGATTTCGACGAAACTTGGTGGGGGGGTTAGGTATGGTCCAAGGATTATGCCATTAAATTTTGGACCCCCCCCAAAAAAAATTAGAGAAATTTTTTTTTTTTTTTTTGCATTTCTACGTTTTAAGTGATTTCCAACCCCCCAAAAAAATTGTTACCCCCCAACAAAAATGTTTTTTTTGCATTTCTACATATTTTAAGTGATTTCCAACCCCCCCCCCAAAAAAAATAGTTTGAGAAAAAATTTTTTTTTTGCATTTTTTCATGTTTTAAGTGATTTCCACCCCCCCCCCCAAAAAAATTGTTACCCCCTCACAAATTTTTTTTTTTGCATTTCTACATGTTTTAAGTGATTTCCAACCCCCCCAAAAAAAATTGTTAGAGAAAAAAAATTTTTGCAACTTTTTTTTTTTCAACAAAAGTTCGATTTTTTCTTTTGCATTTTTACATGTTTTAAGTGATTTCCAACCCCCCCCAAAAAAAAAATTGTTAGAGAAAACAAATTTTTGCAACTTTTTTTTTTCAACAAAATTTCGATTTCTTTTTTTTGCATTTCTACATGTTTTAAGTGATTTCTAACCCCCCCTTCCCCCCCAAAAAAAATGGAGAAAAGAACTATAACTCTGTCATCACTGTTGACATCATATTTAATGAATAAGATATAAGGTTCACTTGAGTGACCCAGCAGTATTGGCAGCGGAGGTTTTGCACTCTCCCGAGTGGTCCCCCTCTAGTTAGGGTACCCTGTGAGTACAGGGTACCCTATTGTTTTTCTTCTGTTTATTATTACGCATTATTAGGGTACCCTGTGAGTACAGGGTACCCTATTGTTTTTCTTCTGTTTATTAGGGTACCCTGTCAGTACAGGGTACCCTATTGTTTTTCTTCTGTTTATTATTAGGGTACCCTGTCAGTACAGAATTGTACCCTATTGTTTTCTTCTGTTTATTATTATTATTATTTTTCTTTTTCCGCCGGCATTTTGCACCCTTTTTCGCTTTAAAAACCATTTTCTCTGGGATACTAAGTCCGATCGACACAAAATTTTCACCACAGTATGTATCTTTTTGATAGCACAATCACGTTATAATTATGACGTCATTGGTCACGTGGTACGGTCACATCTTGAAAAAAGCGATAAACTTTGGACATCTGTATCTGAAACCGTGCAATGGAAAATTTTTTTCGCTTGATACATTTTACTAAGCTCCCTATGGGGAACACGTGTGATTTTTCGTGACGTCATAGGTGAAGCGATATTCCAGTGAAAATTCGTCAGAGTAGAACGCCATATAGGAAAAATCTGAAAAATTCTGAGCATCATCTACGCCTAAAATTGCTGCGGAAAATGTTTTCTTGACGTCATCGATGACGTAATTCGGCCGCCATCTTGTTTTTAGTGTTTTTAAAAAATCTTCTTCTCCAGAAGGGCTGGACAGATTAGGCGAAACTTTACAAGTACATTCCCCTGATGTCCTCTTTCAAGTTTGTTAATTTGTTGTTGATACGTCACATGGTTTGGCGGCCATCTTGAAAAAACCCTAAAACCTTCAAACATCTTCTTCTCCAGAAGCGCTGGTCCCATGAAGGCGAGATTTCACAACTATATTCGGGACATGTATGCGATGCAAGTTTGTTAATTTCAAAGTGATAGGTCACATGGTTTGGCCGCCATGTTGGATTTAAGAAAAATATTAAATAATGTTTTCTCTGGTATTTCATAAGCCATCAAAGCGAAAATTTGCAAGTGCCTTCCTCCCTCAAGTCTGCATACATGGTAAAAAATTTTACCTCAGAAGTCACATGGTTTGGCGGCCATCTTGGATAGAAAAATAGACTTTATCCGATTTACACGAAACTTCACACACTTGTTCGGGTCGACGATGGAAAGCAGAATTTAAATTTATGATATCATAGGTCACAAGGTTCGGCAGCCATCTTGGATTGAAAATGAATAAATTTTAAAATCTTCTTCTCCAGAAGGGCAAGACAGATGAAGGCAAACTTCACACATATATTCCCCATGAGGTCCTTTCTCAAGTTTGTTAATTTGTTCTTGATCGGTCACATGGTTCGGCGGCCATCTTGAAAAACCCTAAAACCTTCAAACATCTTCTTCTCCAGAAGCGCTGGTCGGATGAAGGGAGATTTCAGAACTATATTCGGGACACGTGAGCGATATAAGTTTGTTAATTTCGAATTGATACGTTAGACGGTTTGGCCGCCATCTTGGATTTAAGAAAAATATTAAATAATGTTTTCTCTGAACCGCTGAACCAAACGAATCGAAAATTTGTAATTATCATCTACCATCGTGTATGCACGCATGGTAAAAATTATGACATCACACGTCACATGGTTTGGCGGCCATCTTGGATAGAAAAACGCACCTTTACCGATTAACACGAAACTTTACAAAACGTGTTCCAATACCCAGTTGGAAGCAGAATATAAATTTCTGATGTCATAGGTCACATGGTTCGTCAGCCATCTTGGATTGAAAATGAATAAATTTTAAAAATCTTCTTCTCCAGAAAGGCAAGACAGATTAAGCCGAAACTTCACATATATTCCCCATGAGGTCCTTTCTCAAGTTTGTTAATTTGTTCTTGATTGGTCACATGGTTTGGCGGCCATCTTGAATTTACCTTAAAACCTTCAAACATCTTCTTCTCCAGAACACCTGATCTGATCAAGGGAAACTTCACACCCCTATTGCACATGAGTAGGGAATACAAGCTTGTTAATTTCTAATTGATAGGTCACATGGTTTGGCAGCCATGTTGCATTTAAGAAAAATATTAAATAATGTTTTCTCTGGAACTGCTTAACCTATCGAAGCGAAAATTTGCGTCTGTCATCCTCCATGATATCTGCATACATGGTAAAAATTATGAGGTCACAAGTCACATGGTTTGGCCGCCATCTTAGATTGAAGGATAAATATTAATTCATGTTTACTCTGGAACCACTACTTCTATATATGCGAAACTTCATATTTATAATTTAGGCTACATGTGAAACAAAAGTTTAAAATTTCAACCTGATCGGTCATGTGGTTTGGCAGCCAGAATTATTTAATTATTTGAATCTGGTCGCCAGTAATAACGAAATTGAACGCTTTGTGCTTCCCGGTTCGTAACTCGTCTGTTCCGCGCCGTCTCGAAGCAGGCCTGTGTTTGTATCACCATTAAATAATGTTTTCTCTGGCAACGCTTATCCTATCAATGCAAAACTTTGCGACTGTCATCTGCAGAAAGTCCCATGTTGTATCAAAGGCGGACGGACTGGGTACCCGGTCATCACTGCCAGCAGTTATAAAGTGGCAGTTCTAGTTATTATTATTATTCTTCCGCCGGCATTTTGCACCCTTTTTCGCTTTAAAAATCATTTTCTCTGGAACACTAAGTCCGATCGACAGGAAATTTTCACCATAGTATGTATCTTTTTTGATAGCACAATGACGTTATAATTATGACGTCATTGGTCACGTGGTACCGTCGCCATCTTGAAAAAAGCGATAAACTTTGGACATCTGTATCTCGGAAACCGTGCAATGGAAAATTTTTTCGTTTGATACATTTTACTAAGCTCCCTATGGGGAACACGTGTGATTTTTCGTGACGTCATAGGTGAAGCGATATACCGGTGAAAATTCGTCAAGTAGAACGCCATATAGGAAAAATCTGAAAAATTCTGAGCGTAATCTACACCAAAATTCATCGTCAAAAATGTTTTTTTTGACGTCATCGATGACGTAATTCGGCCGCCATCTTGTTTTTTAGTGTTTTTTAAAAAAAAATCTTCTTCTCCAGAAGGGCTAGGCAGATTAAGGCGAAACTTTACAGGTACATTCCCCCTGAGGTCCTCTTTCAAGTTTGTTAATTTGTTGTTGATACGTCACATGATTTGGCGGCCATCTTGAAAAAACCCTAAAACCTTCAAACATCTTCTTCTCCAGAAGCGCTGGTCCAATGAAGTCGAGATTTCAGAACTATATTCGTGACATGTATGCGATGCAAGTTTGTTCATTTTGAAGTGATAGGTCACATGGTTTGGCCGCCATGTTGGATTTAAGAAAAATATTAAATAATGTTTTCTTTGGAATTTCATAAGCCATCGAAGCAAAAATTTGCAAGTGCCTTCCTCCCTCAAGTCTGCATACATGGTAAAAAAATTTTACCTCAGAAGTCACATGGTTTGGCGGCCATCTTGGATAGAAAAATAGACCTTATCCGATTTACACAGAAACTTCACAAACTTGTTGGTCGATGATGGAAAGCAGAATTTAAATTTATGATATCCTCGGTCACAAGGTTCGGCAGCCATCTTGGATTGAAAATGAATAAATTTTAAAAATCTTCTTCTCCAGAAGGGCAAGACAGATTAAGACGAAACTTCACAAATATATTCCCCATGAAGTCCTTTCTCAAGTTTGTTAATTTCTTCTTGATCGGTCACATGGTTTAGTGACCATCTTGAAAAAACCCTAAAACCTTCAAACATCTTCTTCTCCAGAAGCGCTGATCCAATGAAGTCGAGATTTCAGAACTATATTCGTGACATGTATGCGATGCAAGTTTGTTAATTTCGAAGTGATAGGTCACATGGTTTGGCCGCCATATTGGATTTAAGAAAAATATTAAATAATGTTTTCTCTGGTATTTCATAAGCCATCGAAGCGAAAATTTGCAAGTGCCTTCCTCGCTCAAGTCTGCATTCATGGTAAAAAATTTTTACATCAGAAGTCACATGGTTTGGCGGCCATCTTGGATAGAAAAATAGACTTGATCCGATTTACACGAAACTTCACACACTTGTTCGTGTCGACGATGGAAAGCAGAATTTAAATTTATGATATCATAGGTCACAAGGTTCGGCAGCCATCTTGGATTGAAAATGAATAAATTTTAAAAATCTTCTTCTCCAGAAGGGCAAGACAGATCAAGACGAAACTTAACACATATATTCCCCATGAGGTCCTTTCTCAAGTTTGTTAATTTCTTCTTGATCGGTCACATGGTTTTGGCGGCCATCTTGAAAAAACCCTAAAACCTTCAAACATCTTCTTCTCCAGAAGCGCTGGTCGGATGAAGGGCAGATTTCAGAAGTATATTCGGGACACGTAGGCGATATAAGTTTGTTAATTTCGAATTGATAAGTCACACGGTTTGGCCGCCATCTTGGATTTAAGAAAAATATTAAATAATGTTTTCTCTGGAACCGCTTAACCAAACGAATCAGTTTGCAATTATCATCTACCATCGTGTGTGCACACGTGGTAAAAATTATGATGTCACACGTCACATGGTTTGGCGGCCATCTTGGATAGAAAAACGCACCTTTACCGATTAACACGAAACTTCACATACGTATTCTAATACCCAGTTGGAAGCAGAATTTAAACTTGTGATGTCATAGGTCACATGGTTCGTCAGCCATCTTGGATTGAAAAATAATATCTTAAAACGTCTTTTTCTCTGAAACGACTGAACAGATCCAGGCAAAACTCCACCACTATGACCGCCTCTCCATGACGAATAAAAAGTTCTCATCCCCTTTTGAGGTACGAGCGCAACGTTTGGCAGCCATATTGGATTGAAGGAAAAATATTAATTAATGTTTACTCTGGAACTACTGCATCAATAAATGTGAAACATCAAGTTTACGGTGGAACGCTCATGCGGAATGAGGCTTTGAAATTTCAACGGGATCGGGCCCAGGGTTTGGCAGCCATGTTGGTTTTAAGAAAAATATTAAATAATGTTTTCTCTGGAACTGCTCAACCTGGAGAAAGCATTTGCAGTTATCATCCACCATCGTGTTTGCACACGTGGTGCAAATTATGACATCACAAGTCACATGGTTTGGCCGCCATCTTGGATTGAAGGATAAATATTAATTAATGTTTACTCTGGAACCGCTGCCTCTATATATGCGAAACTTCACATTTATAATTCAGGTGACGTGCGAAACAAAAGTTTAAAATTTCAATCTGATCGGTCATGCGGTTTGGGAGCCAGAATTATTTAATTATTTGAATCTGGAAGCCAGTAATAACGAAATTGAATGCTTTGTGCTGCCCGGTTCGTAACTCGTCTGTTCCGCGCCCTCTCGAAGCAGGCCTGTGTTTGTATCACTATTAAATAATGTTTTCTCTGGCACCGCTTATCCTTTCAATGCGGAACTTTGCGACTGTCATCTGCAGAAAGTCCCATGTTGTATCAAAGGCGGACGGACTGGGTACCCGGTCATCACTGCCAGCAGTTATAAAGTGGCAGTTCTAGTTGTATATTGTAATCAGTAAAAAATAGTGTGGTGAATAAAAACATTAGAAAGGAAAAAACTTTAATGTTGATGTGCTTCAAAAAAGTTAAGTTCAAAACAGGTCAAGAATTAAAAAAAAAAAATTGAAATTACTTTTTTAATTTCAAATTCACTACACCAATAATATACCCCAAAGGAACCTCCATGCCAAATATCAGCATCCTAGTACACATATTAAATGAATGGCAAGCTTCTAAATAACTTACACCAAAAACTTTAACATTTTCACACTGACGCTGACGCTGACACTCACGCTCACGCCGGGGGAATCGCTATAGCTCTCTGTTCTTCGAACAGACGAGCTAAAAATCAAAAGGAATAGTGATGAGGTGGAGAATGAGCCTCTCTATCTTGATAAAAAGCCCCATATAGTCGACCACAATACGAATTGCCTCTCCTATTTAAACCCCCTACTGTCTTGCCTTTTGTGATTATTCTGATATAAACTGAAGACAGAGGTGTGAATAGTGAATTGCCAGCACCTTAAAACTAGATTACTCACCCGCTGTACAGTGCAGGATTTTTTTTTTAACTGAAGGCTAACGGAACGTTCCCTGAAAAAAAAAACCCGTTAATGTCAAGAAGGGCATCCGGCCGTCGAAACCTCAACTCCAAAACTCGTTGTGGTATTTCAAAAGCGTGGGCATGGAACAGCCCTCAGTGCAATGTGGGAAAGTTCACCTGCTTACGACAAGAAAGAGGGACGGTGGACACTCAGGAGGAAATGAACTAGCAATGCAGCCAAAATGACTGTGTCCATGACTTAATGGCTACACCAAAGAAAGACATAAATTCTTCTGGTGTCGATAACAAAACAGCATAAAGGTGGTGTTGTTCTTGTCGTAGAAAGGTTGGTTTATCGAAAAAGTGGTCACCGTCAAGAGATTCCGTCCAGGAAATATGATAACGAAAATTATTATAAGAAAATAAATTTTTGAATATTGTAAGCGTGTATGTGTCTCCCAAGCAAGTCTCGGTGAAGAAGAACGAACACCTCGTTTTGACGAAGAAGGCAATAAAGTGCAAATGAGTGATCTTGGGTGGAAATCTGAACGGAAATATCGGTGAGAAACAAAATGGATCAAACGTGGTTCTTGGTGAATTCAGACATGATGAGAGGAATGAGGCAGGAGATGTGATAGTAGAAATGGTGGAAACCTTCAATAACTACTTCAAGAAAAGAAAAGAAAACAACAAGTCGTCACTTATTCAAGCGGAATTTCAAAGAGCCAGATTGATTGATTATATCAATTAGTGTGAAGGAGTTTGAAAAAGAAGGGTGAGCAATGTGAAAGTTATAACTGGGGAAGAATGTTTGACTCAGCATCGATTGGTAGGAGGAGATTTTATAAATCACAAATTGCAATGAAAGTAACGGTCTCAAGCAAATTGCATGCATGAAAGTTTGGAAGGTAAAAGAAGTGAAAACAAGAGAATAATTTGAAGATGTGACAAATGAGATGACGTTTGCAACTTCTAAAGATGTAGATGGAGAGGAGAGGAGATTGGGACCATACTCTGTGCAGAGCGTTGGTGCTGCCTAAGCAGTCTCCTTGGCTAATGGACACAATCCTGGACGGGTCGCCACTCCGCCACTGGATCCCATCAAGCTGGCACTCATTTTGCCGACCTGAGAAGGATGGCAAGCCAAGTTAACCACACCTGGTATTAATTCAACAGCTGAGCGGGATTTTAACTCAGGACACTTGGATCCAAAGCCTGCCACCCTAACCATGAAGCCAATACCAGGCATGATGTCGATGGGATATGCTAAGAACAAGCTTAGAACAAGCAGCAAAAGTATAAAGATCAAGATAAAGGTTATAAACGTTTGAGGAAGGAAATATAGAAGGAAATAGTGATAGCAAAGAATAAAGTGTATGAAGAATGTGGAAAAGGCTCAACTACACCAGATGGGAAGAATAACATTTTCAAAATATCCAGGCAGATGGTAACGGATAGAAGAGATGCAGATGGAGTTAATCTGAAAAACGAAAACGAACATCTCCTTGTTAAAAAAAAAGATGATATTGTATTGACAGGGAATGAAAAATCACGATTTGAAAAACTCTTGATTGAAGAAAATGAATTGGATAATGACCTGGACTGTAATAAAGTTGAAGGCCCAGAAGAAGAGTTGTGAACAAGAATTTGAATCATCTATTGAAAGTTTAAACAAAGGAGAGGTGGCGGCCGGTGGGTCCAACTGGATTGTTCATCGAAATGGTCGAGGTCGCTTGAGTGATAAGAATCAAGTCGATGATCAAGTTGCGTAAAAAGTAATAAGTTTTGAATCTGTACATGGAGAGCTTAAATAGTTCCAAGATTATTTTTTTATTACTTCGTTTTTTTTTGTGTGCTAAATATATTAATTATATATTTAGGTTATTTCTCTGAAATAAGCCTAGAGATTGGGTCCCGGTGTCCGGCCGTATGCAGGTCCGTTAACATTTGACTAAAACATCTTCTCCTCGCAAACTCCTCGACCGAAACGGACCAAATTTGATATGATGCATCAGAATAGCAAGATCTCATGGGGTTGTGCTCCCCATCCAGATGCGCCCCTACGAAGGAGGTCAAAGGGGGGTTTTGCACCAAATATTGGTATTTTATTCAAAAATCTTCTCAGAACCACCAAACAGGTCCAGACCAAACTCGCGACAAGGCATCAGCACCATGCCCTTACCTTGAGTTGTGCTCCTCACGGCTGTATCTCCCCCGGAAAGGAGGCCATGAAAGGAGGCCCCCTTTCCAAATCGCTCATTTTCACGAAAACATCTTCTCAACAATTACCTGAGCGATATGGACAACATTTGGTATGATACATCAGAACAGTAAGAGCTCATGTGGTTGTGTTCCCCATCGACCACCCGCTATAAGGAGGTTAAAAAGGTAGGTTTCAAATTAAATTCAGGTAATTTGGGTACCCTGTCATTCTGACAGGGAACCCTATTGTTTTTCTTCTCTTTATTTCCTTATTAGGGTACCCTGTCATCCTGACAGGGAACCCTATTGTTTTACTTCTGTTTATTTCATTATTATTTCTTATTATTTATTATTCTTTTTCCGCCGGCAATTTTGCGGGTTTTCGCTTTAAAAAATCATTTTCTCAAGAACGGTAAGTCCGATCAACACAAAATTTTCACCATAGTATGTATCTTTTTTGATAGCAAACTTACTTGCTAATTGTGACGTCATAGGTCACGTGGTACGGGTGCCATCTTGAAAAAAAACGAAAAACTTTGGACCTCTATCTCTGAAACGGTGCATTGGAAAAATTTTTCGCTTCATACATTTGAATAAGCTCCTCAAGGGGAACAGGGGTGATTTTCCGTGAGGTCATCGGTCTAGAGGTGTGCCGGTCAAAATTTGTTAGGTACAACGCTGCATCGGAAAAATCTGAAATTTCTTGAGCCTCATCCGCACAACAATTCACCGCAGAAAAAAAATATTATGACGTCATAGGTCACTCGGTTCGGCAGCCATCTTGTTTTGGAATTTTTTTTTTTTTAATCTTCTTCTCCAGAACGGCCAAACAGATCGAGGCGAAACTTTACACACACACATTCCTCATGAGGTCCTTTATCAAGTTTGTTAATTTCTTGTCGATCGGTCATACGGTTTGGCGGCCATCTTCAATTTACCCTAAACCTTCAAACATCTTCTTCTCCAGAACGGCTCATCAGATCAAGGGGAAACTTCACATACGTATTGCACATGAGTAGGGAATATAAGTTTGTTAATTTCTAATCGATAGGTCACATGGTTTGGCAGCCATGTTTGATTCAAGAACAATATTAAATATCGTTTTCTCTGGAACCACTTATCCTATCGACGCAAAACTTTGCGACCATCATTTAAGTCTCACGTCGTATCAAAAGCGGAGGTCTGGGTACCCGGTCATCACTGCCAGCAGTTGTAAAGTGGCAGTTCTAGTTTGTATTAAAATCTTTTCAGAAACCGATGGCCAGATGCAAACCAAAACTCTTCATCAAACATAAGGACCATGCCGTTAATTTAAGTTGTGTGCCCCATGACTGGACCACTTGAGGAAGGGGGGCCATGGCCCTTTTCCCATAGTCCCTCATTTTAACCCTGTCTATTTGGGAATTAACCGTCAGTCCCCCACGGGGCTGCATTTCAATTGTAATGTAACTTTTCAGCTTTATGTCGTTATTGTTACGTACAGCTTTGTATATTGTAAAAAAAATCACAACAACAAAAAAAACTCAAGATGTCTGTCAAATTTATCCCCCCCCCCCAACTGGAAATTTTACAAATAACACCGTGCTGGTATTGATGTATGGAAGCGAAGTGTCAGCAATGCGGATCAAAGTAGTAAAAAAAAAATGAAAAGAACAAAGGTGAGAATGATGCGATAAATGAATGGAGTATCTCTAAAAAGAAAGAATTCTGAGCTCAGAAATCAAGAAGATAATAAAAATCTATTCTAGTGAAGAATAACCGAGGAAGAGAAAACTTGGTTGATACGGTCATGTTGGAAGGATTCATACGATGTGAAGGCTGATAAATGGTGGGATTCAAACAGGACGTAGCTGCATTTATCAGTCTTGGGATAAAATTAATATTTAATTTATTGAGATAAAAAAAAACAATGTGATGACGAGCTGAAAAGAGAGGGCAATTTGCAGACGCAACCATTTCCCAAGATGGCAGACATTTTCACTTCTCATCACGTCAACGTATATACATATTTTCAAGTGTTTGTTTGTTTGTTTGTGTGTTTATACGTTATTCTTTCATGGCCAAACCATAGCACCGAGAGGCCCCAAGTTTGGATGGAGGTACTTCAGAATCTGGGCAAGGTTTTAAGTGACAGCACATTGGCCTTGAAGGCCGTTTTGAGGCCACCAAAGGCCGCCGCAAAGTGTATGTTGTAATGTGGGGTCAGGCAGTGCTGCTGCCAGCCCGCAGGCAAAAGGTAACCACAATGAAGCCAACAACTCCAAAGCTTTTCAATGTCCAACATGTCCCCAAACCACCGCTGAGAAAGCTCACCCGGCCGGGCAGTGCCCGGTAGCCCTTGTGAGCCGTCAATAAAGTGGGCCAATTGGAATTCATTCCTCTAGATAACTCGAAAACTACATGTCGTCTTGATTCAATGTCAGACTTGCTGTTATGTAGTGCAGCATGTGGCAGAGGATTTCTACGTGCAGTAGATCATCATTCTGTTGCGTCAACTGGGCTCAGGCTTTCACAGTTACGTGCTGCCGTACAAGGATGGTCGGCTTCAAGGCACATGCATTGAGAACCACAGGAGTCTGGTGGGCAAAGTTGTCTCCAATCCTAAACCATCATCTTTTCTACCCTTGTTCACCATCCCTCCCTCACCCCATCCCAAGCCTTCCTCCTTCCAAATTTCCAGGTTTCCCTTCTGAAAGTTTCCTGCTGTATCCATCTTGTCCACCCCATGCATCCTCCATGCACACATTCTTTATCCAATCCTCCCTCTATCTTGGCCTTCAACTTTTCTATTGGTGTTTCTTCCCTCTTTCTGCTGTTCCTTTAGTCCCGATCCATTCAGTGTACTAGTACTAGCTCTTCCATGAGCCTAGACTATGCATACAAAAAATTTCACACTAGGTCCTTTAATAGCTCTGGGCGGCAGTAAGCTGGTTCATCAACTTTGGCAATGTAGATGTCTCATCCACCGTCTTTTCGTGGCCAAGCTCGGTAGGGTCCAATGACTGTTGCATGTCAATGATAGCCTCTCACCACATTCTTACCTGGTAGATCCACCTTTGAAAGTGCAGGTATAAGCTGTCATCTGTCAGAGGTAGCGGCTTTGTAATCATGATTTTTTAAACTTGCTTCGTCACACCTGAGGGACTTCAAAGACTCACAATCTGCTTTGCCATAAAGAGCCCCAACAAATATTATGGCTGCTGCCTTTTTGCCTTTTGCAGTGTCAAACCTTTCCCTAAACTGGACAGAGCCTGGAATTTCTCAGGTTTCTCAATTTCCATGCAGCTCTCCTTTGTGATCTGCACAGTCTTGTTCCCCTGTCCACTGTCCACCACTGATGTATAGTGTCTGTCACTCAATAAAGCGACTGCATTTTTGATCATGCACCCTGTGTAAAACTGAGGAAGGTTGGCCTTGTTTTCCCCTCTGGAAAGGAACTGTTTCCAGTTTGCAGGTGTGGAAATTTCTGGCTGGATGCGGCAAACAAATTAACCCCATCACCCCCTCCACGTTTTGCTCTGGTTCGGTTGTTTAAACAGTAGCTGTCAGAAATGATGTGAATCTGAATAAGATCTGTGGACATCTGTGGTAGTGTCCGTATTGTGAGCGGAAAAACCAGACAGCCATTTCTCGGAATGTAACCTTGCAGGACTTAGCTGGAGGTGGTGGCATTTGAACGACTCAGGTCATCAAAAATGATGGCATCAGATGCATCTATCCATGTAACATCTCACCCGGGACCAGCTCTTCAAGCTTGTGCATGAAATCTGACTTGACGCAGGACACCACGAGTCCACCTTCTGTGAACAGACCGAGTGGTACTGCAGAATTTTCATAGAAGAGGACATGCAAGAGGGGACCTTTTTCGTACTGTTCACTGCCAGCAGTTTTCACTATTGATTTTGGAAATGTGTCGTAGAATCTAATTTTCTGTCTTCATTTTTTAGGTCGATCTTCCACAAACTTATGAGCTAAGTTAGAACCATTGTCCAAAGCATTTAATGAGCTGTTTTGTACGGTAAAAGTTGCAGCTGCTCCAGGATCAAAATTTACAAGCTGAGAAGATGGATCTGATGTGTCTAACAGACCAATGTACAACCCTTTGTTCATCAGCTTTCTGACATTAGTCATACAAGATTTTGCTGCAGCTACACCAAGGTAGTTGGATCATTCTTTGTCTACACTCTCAGCAACATTTTTCTGAATTTGTTGTGAGTATTGTGCTGTGAATTGTCATCATGCCAGTAGGCTAGGTGTGGGTACCTCTCTCACCTGTCATGGCACTTCAGCAAAAGCTTTCTGCGACTCATTGGGACTGACTCAATCAGTCAACTTCGCGACCCGGATCTCAACCAATGGTACTCTTTCTCTTCTGGATCTGATTTTGACAAATTTCCCTGACAATATCTGCTGCTCTTCCTCCATTCCAATCAGTTCTTCTGACCATGTCCTTGTCAAAGTGGACATCTCTCTGGCTGTTATCAGAGAACCACCTCACCGCCGTCGAGTCTGGCATTTCACTCAAGCCGACTGGCAGGGTCTCCAAGCAGCCATAAAACTTCTAGACTGGTCTCCTATCGCTACTTTCTCCAACATCAACTCATCCTGGGAATTCTTTCAAAGAAACTTGCTCTCTCTCATTCACAGATTTATCCCCTCTCATCTTCAGTTGTCTTACCCATCCTCCTGCCGATGGTACACTGAAGCTTGTGACGAGGCAGTTGTCCTGAAACAACTTGCCTTTGCCTCATGGAAAGCAAATCCAACTGAGAGAAATCTCAGTTCCTTCTATAAAGCTCAGAACAAGCATGTGTCTACCCTCAGGAGAGCCAGAAAACAACATCTTTCGAAGCTCAAGTCTGAACTTTCAAACCTCCCTTCCTCCTCAAAATCCTGGTGGCATCTAATCAAATCTGTTTCTGGTGTATGTTCCCCCTCCATCCTCTCCCTTACCTCAAATGTCCGCACTGCTGATACCGCACGTGAAAAGGCTGAATGCCTAAACTCGGTGTTTGCAGCTAAATATTGTGTCCAAAATCCGCCGCTTTCTCTACCCACCTTACCCAGTCACACCCAACTGTCCCTGAGTCTCTGTCCTTTTCTCCTGACAAGGTGGAGAGCTTGCTGTCAAACCTCGACTCAGATTCTGTAACCAGTCCAGATGTTATCAGCCCACGTGTCCTCAAAGCCTGCTCTTCTGCTCTTGCTCACCCTCTCTCTGTTCTATTCTCCCTCTCATTTGCTCAAGGTCATTTGCCATCTGCTTAGAAATCTGCTAACATCACTGCCCTGCACAAAAAATGTGCAAAAACAGATCCCTGCAACGACAGACCAATCAGCCTTCTCCCAATCATCAGCAAGGTTATGGAATCCATCATCGCTTCAGACATTAAATCCTTCCTCTTCTCCAATGGCTTGATTTCCAATCATCAATTTGGTTTCAGACCAGGTCACTCTACCCTGGATATGCTGCTTCTGCTCTCCCAACAATGGATGGAGGTCCTCAATGCCAGACAGGAAATCCGAGCCGTATCCCTGGACATATCATGTGCTTTTGACACAGTCTGGCACCCTGCCCTACTCACCAAACTCTCTTCCCATGGTATTCAAGGCCATCTCCACTCATGGCTCGCAGACTTCCTCTCCTGTCACAGTCAACGTGTGGCCCTAAATGGAGTTCTTTCATCCCCTCTTCCTGTCCAGGCTGGAGTTCCTCAAGGTAGCGTTCTGGGCCCTGTTCTTTTTCTGGTTTTCATCAATGATCTCTCCGACTCTCTGGAAAATCCTCTATATCTCTTTGCTGATGACTCCACCCACTGCCGTATCATATGTCATCCCTCAGACCGGCAAGCAGCAGCTTCTTCGCTCTCTGCAGATCTGGCTAAAATCACAAACTGGTCCAACACGTGGAACATGTCTCAATCTGGACAAATCTCACACTCACTGTGTCTCTCCGAAAGGAAAGTTTAGAAAAACCCCCCATCCACTTTCTCAACAACCCTCTGGAAGAAGTCCTTTCTTTCAAGCTTCTGGGTCTCACTATCTGCCATGATCTTTCCTGACACGTCACTCACCCAAGCGATGCCGTGACAATCTGTGAAGTCAAGGAATTCCAGGGAGTGCACCGTCCGTTTCCAGGAGTTGGCCAGAAATGCAAACCGAGGGATATGAAAGCCAATCTTTTCAAAAGGAGAGTGAGAGCCTGAGATTTTCCTGCATTCAGACATGTTCCAGGTTGCCGACCAATGATCTCCTTTTCATTCACATCTGCAGGGATGGATGCTGCAGAGCTGCCTGCCTCTCAGAAGTGTGATGACCTCTTCTACACAAGGTGGAGTCATCAGCAATATAAGACGGAGGATTTTCCAAAGAAGAGAGGTCAGAGATATCAATGAAGAATGAGGTCAGTCCTAAAATATTACCTTGTGCAACACCAGCCTCAAGAGGGAGAACACAAAAGACACAATTTGCCTCAAGGATAACCCATCAGCAGATAGCTTAAAAAGTAAGGCTGAGTGCCGGATGGTATCAAAATCTTGAGAGATTGCCCTGATCTCTTGTGTATTTTCATGTACAATTCAGAATTGCTGGGTGAGAAGAAGCAACACATCCATGGTGGAATAGTTGGGGTGGAAGCTGAACTGGTAATCACAGATTAGTTGGAGAAGAGATTATGCCTGAGCTTTGCAGGAATGATAGATTCGAATAGCTTGCTTATGATGGTGAGAAGGCCGATCAGTCTGAAGTTAAGTGGATGAGACTCGGAATCATTTTTCTGAATGCGAGTGACGTTTGCAACTTTCCATGATAAGGAAGAAAACCATACGAGTAAGACCTTGAGAAGAGTGCGGGAAGAGTGAGAGATAGGACCAAAACACAGCTCTTGAGGATTACAGTGTCAAAGCCGTTGGGTCCAGTCGCAAAGGTGTCACGATTGATGAGAAACTTATCACCCTTAGAGATGTCTATGTGCTGCACAGAGTAGGGGAAGGGAGGAAGCGGGAACCTTGGCCTTTTTCAGTAAATATAGTGCAGGAGTCCTCGCTATATGTTGTTTCACATATACGTCCAAAACGACCAACAATTCCCCGTACTAACGTCCATGGGACGGAAGACCAGCTACCAGGCATCCCACCCCACAATGCACTGCATCCTGTCATTCTCAGACTCTATCTCACACTGTGCATGGTCACACTTAATGCCGCCACGTATTTTTATGTTTGTGTAATCGGTAATTGTTGAACAATGAGTGGTAAATGAAGTGGTAATGAAAATGGTGAACCTGCACGTCAGCGGCAATGCAGTAGTGTGACTCCGGACGTGAAATTGGACATCGTGAAATGAAATACGAATGGTGAACGACCAACTGATATCGCTCGCTATCTTGGTTTGCTGCCGCCGACTGTTCAAACTATTTTAAAGAACACCAACGAAAGCCGTGCAGACGGCATGGCGTGCCGTTCGGGTAACGCGGCCCACGATGCAGGCACAGCCAAAGTTGGCGTGGTGACCACGGGAGTTCTTCATGAGGTCCCGTGTGGACACTGCAATGGGTCACAACACGAGTATCGGGTTCCACGGCACAAGTGTGTGTGCTAGAACAAAGGCTTCTGGAGTCTGGCTCAGTGGGGGGAAACCACATGGCCCAGTGGGGAGGATAATTTCAAGGCCATTATTTTGGAGTGAAAGTAAACAAGGGGAATGTGTACCAAAGACAGACTTGACCAGCTTTCACCAGGCCTCAGAGGATGGTGAAAGACTTAAGGTAAGCTCGATGTTCATTGTGCTTTGGCTCGTTGAAGAATAGATACACCTATGTTTCAGGCTATGTGGACTACAGGCTGCAATCAGTTGGAGTTTGCCTTCCACATGGTCAATGCAAGCTGCTTTTTCATGATTTGCCTTGCCACATGACTCAGCGTACCAGGGTTGGAATATTGAATAGGAAAGTTTGAGGCGTGAAGGGATGAACTTGTGTACATAGGAGATAAAGCAGTCTGGTGATGAAGAAGTTCAAGGAACTACCGACGTCAGGAGCCGACGACACAACGGATCGGAGAGAAAGAGAGAAAGAGAGAAAGAGAGAAAGAGAGAAAGAGAGAAAGAGAGAAAGAGAGAAAGAGAGAAAGAGAGAAAGAGAGAAAGAGAGAAAGAGAGAAAGAGAGAAAGAGAGAAAGAGAGAAAGAGAGAAAGAGAGAAAGAGAGAAAGAAAGAGAGAAAGAGAGAAAGAGAGAAAGAGAGAAAGAGAGAAAGAGAGAAAGAGAGAAAGAGAGAAAGAGAGAAAGAGAGAAAGAGAGAGATAGTGGGTTTCAGATCAGATCAATTTGCCTTGCAGGAATTCACGTGGGCACCTTGGTGGCTCTGTGAATAACTGGCAAGGAGACACAAACCTTCACAACTAAACGATCAGACGAGCCAAGAGGAGCATAGGAGGACGGGTTTGATGGGAAGGTTGAGATAACGAAATGTAACTGAAACGGCAATCGGTCGAGTGCACACCTCCGTCAGGCTGAACAGTTTACATTTTAGATCCCACTGATAGGCCAGATCTGCATCCGAACCTCAACCAAAACCTAAATGGCTTGTTCTCGTCACCGACACAACTCATCCACCAAGTGTTGTTATAATACATCCACAACTCTTTGAGATATCATGCTCACAGACAAACAGACAAACAGGGGTGAAAACATAACCACCGTCCACCTTCGGTAGCGGAGGTAACGAAGAAAGATCAATTGACATTTGGGGAGATGTGACGAGGAAATAAAGAGAAACGGACAGACTGAGTAAGAACAACTATTTTGGTGCAGCAACACAGACTGTAGTTTGAGGCCTAACTCCCAGGCAAAGTTTTCCAAACTTTCACTTGCATATAAAAGTTTGGAAACAGTGAGCCACAGTTTTCATAGTTTGTACATGTTACATTCCAGACAGACTACATTTTTGGAATTCCCACCATTTTTGTAATAAGAACATAGTGCCTTCAATCAAAAGGAGTAACCTTTAAATTGAAGTGCACGAGATCAGAGAAATCAAAATATGACTTAGATAAAATAGGATTTGACAAGTGCACACATAAAACAGGAAGGTAGCATTTTTAGTAGTTTAAGAGCTGAAGTGAAGTCAATGTTTTGGGCACGAGTGGAGAGAAAGTGGTTTTAAAAGTCATCCGTGACATGGTTGGCGTGATGTTGCTGAGGAATGTGACATATATATTAAAAAAAACAAATATATATATAAATAACCAACAAAAATGGTTCGCTTAATTATAAAAACATCAAAGCACAATGTCACCACAACAAGAAAAATTGCTGATAATAGACAATGACGTACTCATGATCCAAGCCTGGAGGCATGTTCAGAATATGGACCCAGGTACAGTACCTCAAGCAAGTATTCACACCCCTTCACTTTTGTCACATTTTGTTGTGTTACAGCCCGAATTTAAAATGGGTTGAATTATAAATTTTTTTGTCACCGACCTACACAAAATACCCCATGATGGCAAAGTGAAAACATGTTTTATGAAATTCTTGTAAACTAATTAAAAGTGAAAATCTGAAATGTCATGCGTTAATAAGTATTCAACCCCTCTGTTATGACACTTCAAATTGAGCTCAGGTGCATCCAGTTTCCTTCGATCATCCTTGAAATGTCTGTCCACCTTGATTGGAGTCCACCTGTGGCCAATTCAATTGATTGGACATGATTTAGAAAGAAACACACCTTTCTATATGAGGTCCCGCAGTCGACCGTGCATGTCAGAGCAGAAATTCTCCCATGAAGTCCAAGGAACTGTCCGTAGAACTCCGAGATATAATTGAGATGAGGCATAGATCTGGGTCAGGGTATAAAATAATTTCTAGAGTGTTGAAAGTTCCCAAGAGCACAGTGAGCTCCATCATTAGGAAATGGAAAGAATATGGAACTACCCAGACTCTTCCTCGAGCTGGCCGTCTGACGAACTGAGCAACCAGGCAAGGAGGACCTTGGTCAGGGAAGTGACCAAGAATGCAATGACCACTCTTACAGAAGTAGAGTTCCTTGGCTGAGATGGGAGAACCTGCCGGAAGGATAACAATCTCTGCAGCACTTCACAAAACTAGGCTTTATGGGAGAGTGGCCAGACAGAAGCCACTCCTGAGAAAAAAAAAAGCACATGACAGCACACCTGGAGTTTGCAAAAAGGCACGAGAAAGACTCAGGGGATAAAGAAAAAGGATTCTGTGGTCTGATGAGATGAAAATGGAACTTTTTGGCCTGAATGTAAAGTGCTACATCTGGCAGAAACCGAGCACAGCTCATCACCCATCTAACACCATCCCTACCATGAAGCATGGTGGTGGTACCATCATGCTATGGGGATTCTTCTCAGCGGCAGGGACTGGGAGGGAGACTTGCAAGGATAGAAGGAACAATGAATGGAGCCAAATACAGGAAAATCATTGAGGAGAACCTGCTTCAGAGTGTAAAAGACGTTGGACTGGGGTGAAGATGTACGTTCCAACAGGACAAATGACCCTCAGCAGACAGCCAAAGCAACGCCGGAATGGCTTCAGAATAAGAACGTGAAAGTCCTTGAGTGGCCCAGCCAAAGCCCAGACTTGAATCCCATTGAGAGTCTGTGGAAAGACTTGAAGATTGCTGTTCACCGACACTCCCCATCCACCTTGACCGAGCTTGAACAAATCTGCAAGGAAGAATGGGAGAAAATCCCTAAATCCAGATGTGTAAAGCTGATACAGACGTACCCAAGAAGACTCAAATCTGTAATCGCTGCCAAAGGCGCTTCTACAAAATAGTCTCAGAGGGTGAATACTTATTCATGCAACACATTTCAGCTTTTCATGATTAATAAATTTGTAGAAATTTCTAAAAACATGTTTTCACATTGTCATTATGGAGTAGTTTGTGAAGATCGGTGGCAAAAAAATTTAAATTGAATCCATTTTAAATTAAGGCTGAAACACAAAATGCAACAAAAGTTGAGAGGTGCGAAAACTTGCTGAAGGGACTGTACAATCATCATCATCCCGGTGCTTCGTAGGCCGAGTGATTCATCGATGTGTGTGCCGTTCCATCGATCGGATGGACGTTAAACGGGGCATCCCATCTGCCAGCATTAGTTGCTATCTCTGTTGTAAGTTGACGAAAGAAGATAAAGCTTTGGGGTTGAATAAACATCCAAGAGTATTGAAGGAGATGCAGAGCAAATAGGCAAGATGTTGACATATATAACGTCATGGTTATCTCTTCTGCCAACGAGTCTGCGTCATTGATGTGCTATTGGCCTACCATTGCTCATACAACGTGATAGTCATTCTTCACAAAAACAGCCACATCACTGATCCTCGCAGACTTCAACTCGCTGTTGGCATCCAAAGTTTTGTATTCCTGAACATCTTCCATGGTGTAAATAGTTTTTGTAAACATAAGATAATTCACTAAATCTGGTTATAAAATGGTTGAAAGTATGTCTAACTTCTGGCCCTTGCTCTATTTGACAATTCATACGGGTCTGCGTGTTGTTACCTTTAACCTGTATTGTTATAATATCACTCCCAAGATAACGTGTCCAATGTTTACTCTAACGCAAGAAAGATGTCTGTCTGTCTGTCTGTCTGTCTCTCTCTCATATAATGCAGAAACGAATATACAACTCTACAAAACAAATGCCATCGATTTTCCATGACCGCATCATTTACGGAAGAAACAGTTTTAAAATCAAATCTACAAAATCCTATCAAACTCCCAAATTCCATCATGCTGGAAAGGGAATTGGAAAGTCAAAACATCGGAACCAAAAACGAAAAGGTCTCATGTGGTGAGATCAAGCAAGCGTGCAAGCTGGGTAACAAACTGGCAGAGATGGAAATATGGGGGCAGGATGCCAAGAGGCCACAACAGCCTGTTGCTCTGTGATTAACGCTATCACCAGAACTCGACTGCCGTGCTTCCAGGGACGGGGAAAAGGGAAGTTGGTGGCAAGCGTTTCGGCCAACGACTCAACTCGAGAAAATGTCCAACACTTGCTACACAAACTGCCCTCACCCCATTTGAAGATTCCTGATAATTTCACTCAATTATTCTAAAACCAAAAAAAATGTAATAAAAACATTTAGTTTTTTAAAACTGGGGTTTTCAAAAACTAGATATGGCCCAAAAGGAAAAAACAAGCAAACAAACAAACAAACAAAAAAACAATCAACGACTGCATATTGTGCAAAAGGAAACAGCTTGGGTTATTTTCCAGATGACCATCAAACCACAGTCCAGTAGATTCCCTTAAAGGAAGTGGCTGGAACTGTATGGTATTCATATCCATGGCATTTCCTCATCACTCATCGGAGATCATTTCGCCGTTATGCATTCATCCTTCCAACTGCCGAATACATTTCACCTCCTCCGCCATGCACGGACTGGTCTTGGTTGCCTGCGATTCAAATGCCTTTTCACTTGTGCAGTCACGGTCGACTTTAGTACAGCGTTGGGTTTTCTTTTTTTTCGTTCTTTCTTTCTTTTAAGGCATTGCCAATGGAAACACAAAGGAATAAAACGTGGGAAGATTTAATTATCAGCTGTGTATGTAAACGCAAAGGGAAGCGGAACAAGCCGATCAGTTCCAAGAATACATGTGAAAGCTGGACGAGCGCCGGAAGGCAGACACGGACCGACGGACAGCAGCATTGAAAGTGGGAGAAATATGGCCACGCCAGGCCAAACACTTAAGTCAAGTACGTTTATGCTCCTACAAATTGATAAAACGTTCAGGAGAAACAGGCAGAGAGCACTTTTGGCCTGAGTAGTCATGTTGGTATCACAAAAAAAGGATGCTCAAGAAGAAAGTCAAATTCAGGCCAAGTTTGCAGTTTGAGATCCACAAGTTTTATGCAGTGCACAGAGACGCACAGGTGGGGCTAGGAGTTCGCCTGTTTAGCATTCCCATCCGAGCCCATGTATCCTGAATGCTGTGATCGCAGGTTCAAATCCTTTGTACCATTTTGGTTCGTCCATTGTATACCTTACAATTCATGCAAAAGTACAATGCTGCGTCACAGAATCTTTGCCCTGCATGTGATCATATATATGCATATATATATATATATATATATATATATATATATATATATATATATATATATATATATATATATATATATATATATATATATATATATATATATATATATATATATATATATATGTTTTCTTTTCAAGTTCCTCCACAAGCTTCAAATAACTGTTTCATAATCTATAAACGAGAGCGAAGTCGATGGCATGCCATTGCAAATCCCCACACTTCCCAACCCAAAGCAAAGTTCGATCCCATCATCGGTCGATCCCACCAGGAATGAACCAATAACAAATTATGAGTCAAAAGCAATTTTCCGTTATGACCCTGTGACACTAAGTCCCCACCCTCTGAGGCATGAACCGGGGGTCAAATTAAAGAAATGGTTACATATTTCATGCGCTCCCCCATGTCGATTACATATACAAGGTTTCATTTTATTTAAAAAGAAGTTTTAAATGTGCCTGTAATTACATTTTTTGGTATTTGACTTTTTGGCCTCGCTGCAGGGGGTGGGGCCAAAAATGATACCACTCTCACACCATCGTGCGTGTTGTGATCGTAACTACCAAGTTTGGTGAATTTCTGTAAAAGCGTTTACGAGGAGATAGCGTGACGGACAGAGCTGATTACAATATCCCCCCAGAATTATTTTTCTTCATAAAGCATGGGGATCATAATGGAACAAATGTATGTCCGACTGTCCGTATGTATGTATGTATGTATGTATGTATGTATGTATGTATGTATGCTCCATACCCATTGGTTAGACAGCTGGCCCATTCCCAACTGTAACCTGAAAAAAACTACTTCATACATCCACCACTTTAATAAGCCTAAGACATCTTCAGAAGTGTGATATTCACAGTCGACATGCCCTACCTATAAGTTTTCCTTTCAGTGTAAAAACAACCGAAGTGACTGTTAAAAGGATCATCAAACATCGAAAGATTGGAGCCGATAGGCGTAACGGGCCTTGTGAAGGCGACAATATGTATCGGCACCAGGCTTCAGGTCTCTGGTGTTACCCTATGAGGCATTACAATTGGAATTATGTGAGCTATACAGTATAACCACCATGTATTTAATATACTAGCAGAGTACCCGCCCTGCAGGCGATCTTGTTCCAAACATGCAACACATTATTTGAACGCATACCATTATTTGGATGGTGTATAGGCAACTGACAGCTCTGCATACGCAAAAAAAACATAACCTGGGTGATGTGCATGAAGGGAAAACATACCTACTGCTTATAATTCAAAACACCTCGCGGCACTGGAAAACGTGGGGACTTGTAATACCTTCCCCCACCTGGAGGCAGCGCAACATGATGCACATTTATATGGAGAATCTGTGTCCCTCCCTCCTCATCTCCTCTTCCTCTCTCCCCCCGCCCCTCCCCCTCCCCCCAAGCCAATGAGTAAAGATAAAAACACCCTCCACATTAATTGGGGTCATGCTGATCCTCTGTAGCGAGTCTGGATGTAATTGGCCCGGAACTGTAGGAGCACGACAAACAAACAGACAAACCAACAAATGAAATTGCTCGTCGAGCAAGGAATTTCCGGAAAAAAACTTTGTCATATCTCCATGATGTCTGAAAAAACAAAAACCTGGAAATCAATTTGGTTCTTACAAGTCGATAGTGCTTCTGTTTAATGAGTTATAGCACTTAGTTTGGTCATGAACATAACTTGGAAGTTAATCAGACTTGAAATGGCGCAATTTGGTTTTTATCGCAATTTGAGAGTTTTGACCCGACCCCCCCACTCTTTTGACCCCCGACCGCCAAGGAGGGTGTTGGTGTGACACCCCCAATGAGACGTATGGTTGGATGCACATTTTAGATTTGGTTTGAAGTCGATACGACCATTTTAGCGGGCCTTATTGCAAAAATAAGAATTTTGGTTCTTCCGTGTCCTTGACCTTGACCTTTGACCTAGATTCACCAAAAAACGACAAGTGTCTAAGTTGGACCATGGCCGACGTCTGTACCCAGTTTGGTCATGATCGCTGAAATGGTGTGGCTGCTACAGGGTAAAAAAACACACAAACAAACACAGACAGACAGACAGACACACCCGACCAACATAATTGTCAAAATCCGAAGGATTCAGACAATTAACAAACAAACACAGAAACAAGGGTCCATGAATTATAGAAAGGATCCACATAAGCTGTAGCAATGCTTTTGCTTCATAACTCGGGTTATTCTTTATTTTTGGGAATGATTGAGACAGCGGACTGTTGTCTATACACTGCCTAAATAAAGGGATGCGTCAGAAGAACATGTTTGTTGCACGCTTGGAACAAGATCACCCAAATGGTGGGTACGCTATTAGTACAAATATACAGGGGCGCCGAGAGGTGGGGGTCGATGCCTCAGGACCCAGGGTCCGTTGAAGGGCCCGAGCTTCTCCTCAAACTGTAACTTTTCATACAAATGCAAGAGAGAAAGGGTGGGGGTGGGGGTGGCGGCCCCGAGGTCCGTGCATATATATATATATATATATATATATATATATATATATATATATATATATATATATATATATACATATATACATATATACATATATACATATATACATATATACATATATACATATATATATATATATATATATACATATATACATATATACATATATACATATATACATATATACATATATACATATATATATATATATATATATATATACATATATACATATATACATATATACATATATATATATATATATATACAGACATCACACAGATAACAAACAGGAAACATGCAAACTTTCACATGATAACATGAGATGTGATCACTCAAGTCACAAACATCAACAGGTAGGCAAGCAGGCAGAACTCAGCGTGTGGAGAATCAGTCAGTCAAACAGAAAGATATCAGCATATTGAAGGTAAGTAAACATACAGGCAGACAGCATGTCAGCAGGTAAGCATACAGGCAGACAGCATGTCAGCAGGTAAGGATACAGGCAGACAGCATGTCGGCAGGTAAGCATGCAGGCAGACAGCATGTCGGCAGGTAAGCATGCAGGCAGACAGCATGTCGGCAGGTAAGCATGCAGGCAGACAGCATGTCGGCAGGTAAGCATGCAGGCAGACAGTATGTCGGCAGGTAAGCATGCAGGCAGACAGCATGTCAGCAGGTAAGCATGCAGGCAGGTAAGCAAGCAGGCAGACAGCATGTCAGCAGGTAAGCATACAGGCAGACAGCATGTCAGCATGCAGGCAGACAGCATGTCAGCAGGTAAGCAAGCAGGCAGACAGCATGTCAGCAGGTAAGCATACAGGCAGACCGCATGTTGGCAGGTAAGCATGTAGGCAGACAGCATG
This sequence comes from Eptatretus burgeri, assembly GCF_056783735.1. Classification (NCBI taxonomy): domain Eukaryota; kingdom Metazoa; phylum Chordata; class Myxini; order Myxiniformes; family Myxinidae; genus Eptatretus; species Eptatretus burgeri. Next base: position 59,052,113 of record NC_140976.1, on the reverse strand, counting down.
TCGGCAGGTAAGCAAGCAGGCAGACAGCATGTCAGCAGGTAAGCATACAGGCAGACTGCATGTTGGCAGGTAAGCATGCAGGCAGACAGTATGTCGGCAGGTAAGCATGCAGGCAGACAGCATGTCAGCAGGTAAGCATGCAGGCAGACAGCATGTCGGCAGGTAAGCAAGCAGGCAGACAGCATGTCAGCAGGTAAGCATACAGGCAGACAGCATGTCAGCATGCAGGCAGACAGCATGTCAGCAGGTAAGCAAGCAGGCAGACAGCATGTCAGCAGGTAAGCATGTAGGCAGACAGCATGTCGGCAGGTAAGCAAGCAGGCAGACAGCATGTCAGCAGGTAAGCATACAGGCAGACTGCATGTTGGCAGGTAAGCAAGCAGGCAGACAGCATGTCGGCAGACAGAATATCGGTAGGTAAGCATGCAGGCAGATAGAATATCGTTAGGTAAGCAGGCAGGCAGACAGAATATCGGTGGGTAAGCAGGCAGGCAGACAGACAGAATATCGGCAGGTAAGCATGCAGACAGACAGAATATCTGTAGATAAGCATGCAGGAAGACAGAATATCGGCAGTTAAGCATGCAGACAGACAGAATATCGGCAGTTAAGCATGCAGACAGACAGAATATCGGCAGTTAAGCATGCAGACAGACAGAATATCGGCAGTTAAGCATGCAGACAGACAGAATATCGGCAGTTAAGCATGCAGACAGACAGAATATCGGTAGGTAAGCACGCAGGCAGACAGAATGTCGGCAGGTAAGCATGCAGGCAGACAGAATATCGGTAGGTAAGCAGGCAGGCAGACAGAATGTCGGCAGGTAAGCAGGCAGGCAGACAGAATGTCGGCAGGTAAGCAGGCAGGCAGACAGAATGTCGGCAGGTAAGCATGGAGGCAGACAGAATATCGGTAGCTAAGCATGCAGACAGAATATTGGTAGGTAAGCAGGCAGGCATACAGAATGTCGGCAGGTAAGCATGCAGACAGACAGAATATCAGTAGGTAAGCAGGCAGACAGAATATTGGTAGGTAAGCAGGCAGGCAGACAGAATGTCGGCAGGTAAGCATGTAGGCAGACAGAATATCGGTAGGTAAGCAGGCAGGCAGACAGAATGTCGGCAGGTAAGCATGCAGGCAGACAGAATATCGGTAGGTAAGCAGGCAGACAGAATATTGGTAGGTAAGCAGGCAGGCAGACAGAATGTCAGCAGGTAAGCATGCAGGCAGACAGAATATCGGTAGCTAAGCAGGCAGACAGAATATTGTTAGGTAAGCAGGCAGGCAGACAGAATGTCGGTAGGTAAGCAGGCAGACAGAATATTGGTAGGTAAGCAGGCAGGCAGACAGAATGTCGGCAGGTAAGCATGCAGGCAGACAGAATATCGGTAGGTAAGCAGGCAGGCAGACAGAATGTCGGCAGGTAAGCAGGCAGACAGACAGAATATCGGCAGGTAAGCATGCAGGCAGACAGAATATCGGTAGCTAAGCAGGCAGACAGAATATTGGTAGGTAAGCAGGCAGACAGAATATTGGTAGGTAAGCAGGCAGACAGACAGAATATTGGTAGGTAAGCAGGCAGGCAGACAGAATATTGGTAGGTAAGCAGGCAGGCAGACAGAATGTCGGCAGGTAAGCATGCAGGCAGAATATCGGTAGGTAAGCTGGCAGACAGAATATCGGTAGGTAAGCATGCAGGCAGACAGAATATCGGTAGGTAAGCATGCAGGCAGACAGAATATCGGTAGGTAAGCAAGCAGGCAGACAGAATATCGGTAGGTAAGCAAGCAGGCAGAGAGAATATCGGTAGGTAAGCAAGCAGGCAGACAGACAGAATGTCGGCAGGTAAGCAAGCAGACAGAATATCGGTAGGTAAGCAAGCAGGCAGAGAGAATATCGGTAGGTAAGCAAGCAGGCAGACAGACAGAATGTCGGCAGGTAAGCAAGCAGACAGAATATCGGTAGGTAAGCATGCAGACAGACAGAATATCGGTAGGTTGAACTCTGAATGTTGGGACGATGACTGGCAAAGGGCGAGAGTTGGCTGGTATGATGGAGAGAAGAAAGGTGGACATACTGTGTGTACAAGAGACCAAGTGGATGGGGAGTAAGGCGAGGAGCATTGGAGGTGGTTTCAAACTGTTCTACCATGCTGTGGATGGGAGGAGAAATGGTGTCGGGGTAATCCTAAAGGAAGATTATGTCAAGAGGGTATTGGAGGTGAGGAGAGTGTCTGACCGAGTGATGAGTGTGAAGTTGGAAATTGAAGGGGTGATGATGAATGTCATCAGTGCATATGCCCCACATATGGGGTGTGAGATGGAATATAAAGAAGATTTCTGGAGTGAGTTAGATGAAGTGGTGGAGAGTGTATCCAAGGATGAAAGAGTGGTGATTGGAGCAGATTTCAATGGACATGTTGGGGAAGGGAATAAAGAGGATGAGGAGGTGATGGGGAGGTACGGTCTCAACAAGAGAAATGTGGAAGGGCAAATGGTGGTAGAGTTTGCAAAAAGAATGGAAATGGCAGTGGTAAACACGTATTTCAAGAAGAAGGAGGAACACAGGGTGACATACATGAGTGGAGGAAAGTGCACACAGGTGGATTACATCTTAAGTAGGAGATGCAACCTGAAAGAGATTAGTGACTGTAAGGTTGTGGCAGGGGAGAGTGTAGCTCGACAGCATCGATTGGTGGTCTGTAGGATGACTTTAGAGGTGAGGTTGAGGAAGAGAGTGAGGGCTGAACCAAGGACCAGATGGTGGAAGCTGAAGGAGGAAGACTGTTGCGTGAAATTTAGGGAGGAGGTGAGACAGGCGTTGGATGGTGGTAAAGATGGATGGGATGATTGGGCAACGACAACAGAAGTTGTGAGGGAGATAGCTCGGAAGGTACTTGGTGTGACATCTGGACAGAGGAAGGAAGATAAGGAGACTTGGTGGTGGAATGAGGAAGTACAGGAAAGTATAAGGAAGAAGGGGTTGGCGAAAAAGAAGTGGGATAGTCAGAGAGATGAAGAAAGTAGGCAGGAGTACAAGGAGTGGCGTCGAAAAGCAAAAAGAGAGGTGGCAAAGGCCAAGGAAAAGGCATACGACGAGCTGTATGAGAAGTTGGATACAAAAGAAGGGGAAAAGGATTTACACCGATTGGCAAGACAGAGGGACCGAGCTGGGAAGGATGTGCTACAGGTTCGGGTGATAAAGGACGCAAATGGGAATGTGCTGACGAGCGAGGAGAGTGTGTTGAGAAGGTGGATGGAGTACTTCGAGGAGCTGATGAATGAAGAAAATGAGAGAGAGAGAAGGTTGGAAGAGGTGGAGATAGTGAATCTGGAAGTGGGGTGGATCAGTAAGGATGAAGTGAGGACTGCTATGAAGAAGATGAAAAGTGGAAAGGCGGTTGGCCCAGATGGTATACCAGTGGAGGCATGGAAGTGCTTAGGAGAGATGGCAGTGGGGTTGTTAACCAGATTGTTTAATAAAGTCTTGGAAAGTGAGAGGATGCCGGAGGAGTGGAGATTAAGTGTACTGATTCCGATTTTCAAGAATAAGGGTGATGTGCAGAGCTGTGGAAATTACAGAGGGATAAAGTTGTTAAGCCACACCATGAAGTTGTGGGAAAGAGTAGTGGAAGCTCGGTTGAGAGGAGAGGTGACGATCTGTGAGCAGCAATATGGGTTTATGCCAGGAAAGAGCACCACTGATGCGATGTTTTCTTTGAGAATGTTGATGGAGAAGTATAGGGAAGGCCAGAACGAGTTACATTGTGTGTTTGTGGATTTAGAGAAAGCTTATGATAGGGTGCCAAGAGAGGAGTTGTGGTATTGTATGAGGAAGTCGGGAGTGGTGGAGAAGTATGTGAGGATCGTGCAGGATATGTATGAGGACAGTGTGACAGCGGTGAGGTGTGCGGTAGGAATGACGGACCGGTTTAAGGTTAAAGTGGGATTGCACCAAGGATCCACTCTGAGCCCTTTCCTGTTTGCAATGGTGATGGACAGGTTGACGGACGAGATCAGACTGGAGTCTCCATGGACTATGATGTTCGCGGATGACATCATGATCTGTAGGGAGAGTAGGGAGCAGGCTGAATCGAGCCTTGAGAGGTGGAGGTACGCACTGGAGAGAAGGGGAATGTTAGTCAGTAGGAGTAAGACTGAGTACATGTGCGTAAATGAGAGGGAGGGTGGTGGTATGGTGCAGTTGCAAGGAGTTGAGGTGGGGAAGGTGGATTGGTTTAAATACTTGGGATCAACTGTCCAAAGTAACGGAGAGTGTGGGAGAGAAGTGAAAAAGAGAGTGCAGGCAGGATGGAGTGGGTGGAGAAGAGTTGCAGGAGTGATTTGTGACAGAAGGGTAGCTGCAAGAGTGAAGGGGAAAGTATACAAGACGGTAGTGAGACCAGCTATGTTGTATGGTTTGGAGGCGGTGGCGCTAACAAAAAGACAGGAAGCAGAGCTGGAGGTGGCAGAGTTAAAGATGCTGCGATTCTCGTTGGGAGTGACGAGGATGGACAGGACAAGGAATGAGTATATTAGAGGGACAGCGCAGGTAGGACAGTTTGGAGACAAAGTGAGAGAGGCGAGATTGAGATGGTTTGGACATGTGCACAGGAGGGAAATGGAGTATATCGGGAGAAGGATGTTGAAGATGGAGCCGCAAGGCAGGAGGAGAAGAGGAAGGCCAAAGAAGAGGTTCATGGATGCGGTGAGGGCGGACATGCGGGTGGTTGGAGTGTCAATGGAAGATGTGGAGGATAGAGCGAAATGGAGACAGTTGGTCCGCTGTGGCGACCCCTAACGGGAGCAAGCCGAAAGAGGAAGAAGAAGAAGAAGAGCAAGCAGGCAGACAGCATGTCGGTAGGTAAGCAGGTAGACAGCATGTCGGCAGGTAAGCAGGTAGACAGCATGTCGGTAGGTAAGCAGGTAGACAGCATGTCGGTAGGTAAGCAGGTAGACAGCATGTCGGTAGGTATTTATGCAAACAACCAACATGTCAGAAGACAAGCAGGCAGGTAAGTGCACAACATATCGGCAGACAAACAGGAAGACAGGCTCGCAGACAGCATGTCAGCAGGGAAAGTCGGTGGGCAAACAACATGTCGGAAGAGAAGCACGCAGGTAGACAGATCACAGCATGTCGGCAGGTAAACAAGAACACAAGTAACATGTGGACAGGCAGCCAGAAGGCAGACAGCACGTAGACAGGCAGCCAGAAGGCAGACAGCACGTAGAAAAACAAACAGCAGACATGAGCATTTCGACAGAAGTGGATAGACTAGCGATAAACATCGACACGAGTGGAAATGCCAGATTTAAAACTAAAATCTCTTACGAATTTCGATTTCCTATAATCTCCGGTGTCGACGTTGCCCTTTCGGAGCGAAGGTTTGTCCCTGCGCCGCTGCACGGGGGTGATCGACTCGCCCTGCATGGTGGACAGTCGTGTAATTGACCGACTGCCCCAAAAAACCCATCAACACTGTACTGAATGTGCCAAGATGAGGCGGGCCGGGGCGGGGCGGACTGAAGAGAGGAGGGGCGGGGCGATGCGGGGCGGGGCGATACAGGGCGGGGCGGAGCGGAGCGATGCGGAGCGGGGCGATACAGGGCGGGGCGAGGCGATGCGGAGCGGGGCGGGGCGATGCGGGGCGGGGCGGGGCGATACAGGGCGGGGCGGAGCGGAGCGATGCGGAGCGGGGCGATACAGGGCGGGGCGAGGCGATGCGGAGCGGGGCGGGGCGATGCGGGGCGGGGCGGGGCGATGCGGGGCGGGGCGATGCGGGGCGGGGCGGGGCGATGCGGGGCGGGGCGGAATGAAGAGAGGAGGGGCGATGCGGAGCGGGGCGACACAGGGCGGGGCGATACAGGGCGGGGCGATGCGGGGCGGGGCGATACGGGGCGGGGCAATACGGGGCGGGGCGATGCGGGGCGGGGCGATACAGGGCGCTGCGGGGCGATACAGGGTGGGGCGGGGCGATGCGGAGCGGGGCGGGGCGATGCGGAGCGGGGCGGGGCGATACAGGGCGGGGCGATGCGGAGCGGGGTTGCCTGAAGCGAGGGGCGTGGCGGTGTTACCTGAGCCGCACCTGACGAAATTGAAGTGTCGGAAGTGATTTCCAGATTTTAAATATTGTATTATAACATGGTAAGACTGGATCAGTGACTGCACTAAAATAACCATCCATGACAGAACCCTCATGTTTGTGTTCACCAGCCCCGGTGTAAAGACTTCAAGCTACCCCCCCCCCCTTCAAGTTACCTCCCGGTAATCTGAAATCGATTTCAAGTTACCCCCGCACTTTGACATTACCCCCCTCCCTGATTTATCTGAAATGATAAATTCTTATGCCCACAACTCATGATACGTTTATGGAATAGAACACGTAAAACATACAAGATTGAAAGCTCGTCTCAAAGTCTGGAAACATAAAAAATGTAACAAAAATGTTCATTGTCGTGGTGGTGGTGGTGGTGGTGGTGGTCGTATGGCAGCTCAGCTATCATTTCTTGAAGCGCGACTGTGTCGCTGATGCAGTGCCCCTCTACCAGTACACACACTGGAACTGGTACTCATTTTGCCGACCTCGGAACAATGACAGGCTGAGTCAAACCCCTGGTGTATTAATTCAGCGGGTACGGAGCTTGAACTCAGGACCCTGGGATCCCAAGCCGCCACCCTAACCACCACTCAGGACCCTGGGATCCCAAGCCGCCACCCTAACCACTACTCAGGACCCTGGGATCCCAAGCCGCCACCCTAACCACCACTCAGGACCCTGGGATCCCAAGCCGCCACCCTAACCACTACTCAGGACCCTGGGATCCCAAGCCGCCACCCTAACCACTACTCAGGACCCTGGGATCCCAAGCCGCCACCCTAACCACTACTCAGGACCCTGGGATCCCAAGCCGCCACCCTAACCACCACTCAGGATCATGGGATCCCAAGCCGCCACCCTAACCACCACTCAGGACCCTGGGATCCCAAGCCGCCACCCTAACCACTACTCAGGACCCTGGGATCCCAAGCCGCCACCCTAACCACTACTCAGGACCCTGGGATCCCAAGCCGCCACCCTAACCACCACTCAGGACCCTGGGATCCCAAGCCGCCACCCTAACCACTACTCAGGACCCTGGGATCCCAAGCCGCCACCCTAACCACTACTCAGGACCCTGGGATCCCAAGCCGCCACCCTAACCACCACTCAGGACCCTGGGATCCCAAGCCGCCACCCTAACCACTACTCAGGACCCTGGGATCCCAAGCCGCCACCCTAACCACCACTCAGGACCCTGGGATCCCAAGCCGCCACCCTAACCACTACTCAGGACCCTGGGATCCCAAGCCGCCACCCTAACCACTACTCAGGACCCTGGGATCCCAAGCCGCCACCCTAACCACTACTCAGGACCCTGGGATCCCAAGCCGCCACCCTAACCACCACTCAGGATCATGGGATCCCAAGCCGCCACCCTAACCACCACTCAGGACCCTGGGATCCCAAGCCGCCACCCTAACCACTACTCAGGACCCTGGGATCCCAAGCCGCCACCCTAACCACTACTCAGGACCCTGGGATCCCAAGCCGCCACCCTAACCACCACTCAGGACCCTGGGATCCCAAGCCGCCACCCTAACCACTACTCAGGACCCTGGGATCCCAAGCCGCCACCCTAACCACTACTCAGGACCCTGGGATCCCAAGCCGCCACCCTAACCACCACTCAGGACCCTGGGATCCCAAGCCGCCACCCTAACCACTACTCAGGACCCTGGGATCCCAAGCCGCCACCCTAACCACCACTCAGGATCCTGGGATCCTAAGCCGCCACCCAAACCACTGACCCAACACCAGGGGGTTGACTCAGCCTGTCATCCTTCCGCGGTCGGCCAAACGAGTACCAGTTCCAGTGTGTGTACTGGTAGAGGGGCACTGCATCAGCGACACAGTCGCGCTTCAAGAAATGAGAGCGACCCCGGCAGCTAAGCTGCCATACGACCACCACCACCACCACAACGAAATTGTGAATTAAAAATAAGTTGTTTTCATTGCCTTTCTTACACATTGATTTTATTACGTTGTTTCCATAATTGTAAATATAGTCCGAGTTGGTTAAAAAGATAAACCAGTTTGTCTATTTGTATCAACCATATCGAAGAAGGATTTCATAAAAATATGGCAAAAAATATAACTGGATGAGAAATACTGATTTCAATTAATAACAATATTAAAATAAAATAATTCATTATAAGATCAAAATTCATTGCAAACTCTTTGAAGGATGTCACGTGGTCAATGGTTTTCCCCTAATTCGTTTTCAATATCAATTAAATTATATTTTTTTGGAAATAAACAAACATAAATAAATGGTTTGAGGTGGGTCATCTGAAATCGTAGGATGTCGGATGAAATCGATTTCAGATTACCGTGAGGTAACTTGAAAGGGGGGGGGGGGTGGGGGGTAGCCTGAAGTCTTTACACCGGGGTGTTTTATTTTATATGGGGAGGTGGTAGGGCACACAATGAAATATCAAATCCTTGAAACCTCACCGAGTCACCTGGACGTGTTGAAATTATGAATGAGTCCTTGCGTAGATCGATCCGAGTCACCTGGACGTGTTGAATTTATGAATGAGTCCTTGCGGAGATCGATCCGAGTCACCGCGACGTGTTGAAATTATGAATGAGTCCTTGCGGAGATCGATCCGAGTCACCAAGACGTGTTGAATTTATGAATGAGTCCTTGCGGAGATCGATCCGAGTCACCGAGACGTGTTGAATTATGAATGAGTCCTTGCGGAGATCGATCCGAGTCACCAAGACGTGTTGAATTATGAATGAGTCCTTGCGGAAATCGATCCGAGTCACCTGGACGTGTTGAATTATGAATGAGTCCTTGCGGAGATCGATCCGAGTCACCTGAACGTGTTGAATTTATGAATGAGTCCTTGCGGAGATCGATCCGAGTCACCTGGACGTGTTGAATTTATGAATGAGTACTTGCGGAGATCGATCCGAGTCACCTGGACGTGTTGAATTTATGAATGAGTCCTTGCGGAGATCGATCCGAGTCACCTGGACGTGTTGAATTTATGAATGAGTACTTGTAGAAATCGATCCGAGTCACCTAGACGTGTTGAATTTATGAATGAGTCCTTGCGGAGATCGATCCGAGTCACCTGGACGTGTTGAATTTATGAATGAGTCCTTGCGGAGATCGATCCGAGTCACCTGGACGTGTTGAATTTATGAATGAGTCCTTGCGGAGATCGATCCGAGTCACCTGGACGTGTTGAATTTATGAATGAGTACTTGCGGAGATCAATGTTACCATAAGTGTGGGAGTGGTGCGCAATGTGCATTGTCGTGGAATGCGACCTTCCACCATTGTTTTTTATTTTTTTCTTATTATGATTGATTGTTCTTGTTCCTCTTCCTCTTCCATGTAATATCATTTGATTGGCACCACCAAGCCCCAACATGAGGGTGCGTCGGAGAGCTCATCCCAAACGTTTACCACCTTCCACCTGCTGATTCTAACAGGTAGAGGGAATGTTAAATTTAATAAAAAATTCCACAAACGGGTGGTTCATGTCACCTTGTGGGACTTTACAAACAGTTTGTAATGTACTCAACAGACAGGGATGAAGGTTCCAAAGTGAGAACAACAGGTTTAATCCGGACACGGGCATACCACAGCATCGGAACATGGGCGGGTCACGTGACTCTGCTTTACCACGCCCTGCTGCACCAATGTATACATAAATTAGCATAAACTACTCATACATATCACGGTTCAACACTTCATTCACACACACCTGTACATCCTCCACAAGAGCTTGGTCACGCCCTCTTCCACAACGTCACACCTTTATATGCTCCACGAGCACACCTTTCCACCTCTTCCTCCGTTCATCGTATTTAATATCTCATCGTGGTAGTGTACACCTGTCATGAAACATGATTTTCTGAGTCATCACTTTTGAAGGACAATTATTTTTACCTCCACTACCGACGGTGGGTGGAGGTTATGTTTTCACCTCTTTCTGTCTGTCTGTCTGTCTGTGAGCAGGAATGTCTCAAAACGTTGTGGACGGATTCAGACGAAACTTGGTGGATGAGTTGGGTAGGTGATACGAACAAGCTGATTCGATTTTTGGTTCAGGTCCGGATCCAGATCCGACCTATCAATGGGATACAACACGTAAACTGTTCAACCTGGCAGAGCTATGCGCTCTACAGAGTGCCATTCGAGTTATTATCCCAAGGCTTTTTCAAAAATACCGGGTTATTGAAATCGGTCCATCCGTCCGTCTGTCCATCGGTCGATCCATCCATCCGTCCATCGGTCGATCCTTCTTGCAGTCTGTCCATCAGTCGATCTATCCGTCCGTCTGTCCATTGGTCGATCCATCCGTCCATCTGTCCATCGGTCGATACTTCCAGCAGCCTGTCCATTGGTCGATCCATCCGTCCATCTGTCCATTGGTCGATCCATCTGTCCAAATGTCCATCTGTCGATCCTTCCAGCAGCCTGTCCATTGATCAATCCATCCGTCCATCTGTCCATTGGTCGATCTTTCTAGCAGTCTGTCCATCGGTCGATCCATCCGTCCGTCTGTCCATCGGTCGATCCATCTGTCCATTGGTTGATCCATCTGTCCATCTGTCCATCGGTCGATCCTTCCAGCAGTCTGCCCATTGGTCGATCCATCCGTCCATCTGTCCATTTTTCCGTCAGTCTGTCCATTGGTCGACCCTTCCGTCAGTCTGTCCATCCGTCTCGGTCTCACTAAACTTGGTAGTGTTGATCACCACATGCAAGAAGGTGTGAGAGCAGGATCATCTTTGGCTCTGTCCCCCGGAACAGTGTCAAAAGGTCAAGTTCCGAACAATGCAATTACGGACACATTTCAAACATTTTTCTGCCTCACAAGGAATCACAAGGAAACCATGTCATGCCTGGACCACATGAACACCGCAACTATTTAACAACAGTCTTCTTCTTCGTCTTCATCTTCTTTTGGCTGCTCTCGTTAGGGGTCACCACAGCAGATCATCCGCCTCCATTTCGCTCTATCCTCTACATCTTCCATTGTCAATTTAACAACAGTAGTAGACCAACATAAAAACAGCAAAACGTTTATTTTTTATGTTAAGTTGTTTTTTTTTTGCTTTCCAGTGAAGGGGGAATGTGAGCTTGGGTAAAAACCACACAACATCAACCCCACAACACCCCTTGATGAGACCCCCACCTACAGCACTCCGTACTCATGCACACAATCAGCCATCAATGCTTAAGCTACCTAAAAGTCTTATCAACATCCCGATACCCCTCTATCTCCATAACTTCCAGGTACCTATCTAATTCTAATTTAAACTTATCTACTTTTTCTGCTGCCACTACCTTTCCAGGGAGACCATTCCATGTATTAACTACTCTCTGAATGAAAGTCCCCTGACTTGCTTCCATCTTAACTCTCCTCTTTACTCTCAAGCTAAGGCCCCTGGTCCTATCACTGTCTACTCTGTTGACTAATTCATGTACACTTATTTTATCTCTACCTTTCATTATCTTAAACATCTCCATCATATCTACTCATAAGCCCCAATATGAGGAAGCGGCGGAGTCGCCGGTAACAATATGTTTTCGGGTTGTCCGTACGTCCGTTTTCTCTGCAACCGCTTATCCGAGTGACACGAAATTTTCACCACAGTGCGACTACTCATGTGGCAGGTTGTAATTATAATTATGACGTCATAGGTGACACGGTGTGCAGCCATGTTGGAAAAAAGGAAAACTTTGGACTAGATCTCTGAAGCTCTGAAACCACTCCATGGAAAAAAATTGAAACTTGGCATATGTGAAGTACCATCTTGTTTACCCCGTGTACCCCGCCACATCCCTCTCCCTTCCACAGACATCCTGTTGTCTTTGTTCCCCACTATTTTGTGCTTCCTTCCCTCATCCCTCTTGTGTCCTGCTTTGTTATATGTTTCTGCGTATTTGCTCTTGCATGAATCTCAACTTGGTACACAAAAACAAAAACAAAACAAAAATTACTATTGAGCACAAATTGAGCAATTACAAAAGAGGCAGCAGGGAAAAAGGGGGGAAAAAAGAGGCAGAGGCAGGGATAAAAAAAAGAGGCAGCAATTGAGCACTAATCAGTTTGCATTTGAAAATTTGAAAAATCAGTTTGCAAAAAAATAATTTGCTCCGATTCGCCTCTTTAACCATTAATCGCAGTGAGGCTGAGTTGTGGTGAAGCCATTTTTGGGCAGCAACGGCCCACGGTATTGGTTAGGCCCACGGTATCGATGACAGGGTATCGATGATATCGATGACGGCCCACGGTATCGATGACATCAGGCCATCGGGGACGTTTCTCCCTGCCATGATGTCCGTTCAGTATTGAAGATTATTTTACATTTGAAGGAAAGATTATTTTTGTTGTTAACTTTAAAAAGAATTCGCATTGGTATGTCGTGACACCAGGAGTCGAGCTAACGACTTCTTCATGCCTCTCATTCCTTTGTAATTTCCCTGTCATTTATATCTGATTATTTATTTGTTTTTATTCTCCTCCTTTGAAGTCATTCAAGAATGCACAACATGTGCTGCAGGCCTCTGTGACGTCACAAGCTTCAGGTCACATCTTGATCAAACGTCATAGATGCTCGAGCGTGGCTTATCATCAAGGGGCGTGGTGTGGTTCCGAAACAACTGGAAAAGGGGAATATAAACCCCCATGTCTGAACTTGGCCAATGGCTTCAAAGTCTCCAGATTGCCTCCTCATCATCTGATGTTGGAACCCAAGCGGTGTTGTTGCAGGAGTACGAGGACGGAGTCTTTCCAGCAAGAAACTTCTGCCCAAGGAAAGGAATTACTCCGCAATGGAATGTGAATGTCTCGACATCGTGTTTGCTGTTAAGAAATTCCAGAACTACATATACGGACGAGAGTTCATCATTCAGACTGATCATCAGCCCCTGTATAATGTGGTGGGAGTTGTTCCAACAGATCTATCGGTTCTGTTTTCAAGCCATTAAGAGGTCTGAGAATGTGGGAGCTGATTGTTTGAATCGAATGTGATTGTTTCCTTTTGGTTTGTTTTGCATGAATTATTTATTTATTAATTACAATGTCGAGGTTTGTATGAGAGCTAACACACAGAACGTACAAGGAGAGCAGGAGACAAGATGGGTGGGAGAGGGAAGGAAAAAAAGGGTGTGGAACAGAGACATGAGGAGCTCTGTGGAAGGGAGAGGGATGTGCTGGGGTACATGGGGTATACAAGATGGACACCACAGGGTATACAAGATGGACACCACAGGGACTTTCAGGTCCTGACACGACTGGGACTTTCAGGAATGAAAGTCCTAAAGCAGAAAATCTGAAGGAGGTGGGTTTGGGGTGATCGTCGTATGGCAGCTTAGCTGCCCCCCCGGCATTTCTTGAAGCGAGACTGTGTCGCTGATGCAGTGCCCCTCTACTAGTACACACACTGGAACTGGTACTCGTTTCGCCGACCTCGGAAGGATGACAGGCTGAGTCAACCTCCTGGTGTATTAATTCAGCAGCCGCCGGGGCTTGAACTCAGGACCCTAGGATCCCAAGCCGCCACCCTAACCACTGAGCCAACACCAGCCTTGGTTTGGGGTGGAGTAGCGGAGGGAGAAAAGATTGTGATTTTGGATGGGGGAAGAAAAGAAATGGCGGTGAACAGGTGTTTTGAAGACCTGGAGGGAAGAGTGGGATTGAACAGAGTGAGGGAGTTTGTTCCAAAGGTGGGGAAAAAAGAGGAATGAAAGCGTGAAGGTGAGCAGTGATTCTTGATTTTGGTAGTTTTACCAGAAGAGGGTTGTTGGTGGACCTTGAGCGCCCTGTGGAAATATGGGGGGGGGGGGAAAGATAGCTGAGAGAGCAGGGGAGGCAGGCCAGAAAGGAGACGGTAGAAGACAGAAAGACCAACGACCTGCCTGCGGTGAGTGTGAGAGACCGAAAGACTGAGCTTCATCACGGAAGATAGCAATGATCCTAAATGCCTTGGTTTCCACAGCAGGAAGCCGAGAAAGGTGAGAAGTGGGAGCACCAGCCGAGAGGGGAGCAGTACTCCATCAGACTGCAGATGAAAGCTTTGTGTGTGGTAAGGAGTTCAGGAGTGCCAAGGAAGGACTTTGCACGATGGAGGATGCCCAGTCGGCGATTGGCTTTGGAGTCAGCATTAGTCGGTGACTGCTTTCCTCGGAAAGATCATGGCAGAGAGTGAGACCAAGAATCTTGACTGAAAGAGCTTCCTCAAGAGGGTTGCTGAGAAAGTAGATGGGGGAAGGGGGGGTGGTTTCCAGACAGTCCTTCCGGAGAGACATAGTGAGAGTGTGAGATTTGTCAGGATTGAAGGACATGTTCCACATGTTGGACCAGCTTGTGATTTTATCCAGATCTGCAGAGAGTGAAGAGGCTGCTGCTTGCTGATCTGAGGGATGACAGACGGAACGGCAGAGGGTGGAGTCATCAGCAAAGAGATAAAGAGGACTTTCCAGAGAGTCAGAGGCTCATATAAGAACTGACTCTTGTATAAAAAAAAAATTGCAATCATATTTTTTCTCAAGGTGGGGCATATTTCTCAGTTAAAAGCTAGATGTTGTAAATTTAAGCAGGAGTAAAAGCTTGTAAATGATCTATTAAAATGATGGTTACACGTTATGTTACAAGTTTCTTTTAGCACGGATCGGTAAATTATCATATAAACTGCTTGAAGTAATAAGCTAATTTTGATTATAGATGGCAGTATTGTATTTTAAACTGCCTGGTGAGATTCGTGTAGATGCTGGAACGTTCTCAGATGAAACTTCTAGGATGAACTAGAATCACATTTGCTGGAAAGCACGGGATTGTTCTGTGATACTATATAAACGCGCGAGAGGGAGATGTAGAGAGACAGGTGATATGTGACAAGTGAGTTTCCATCGTCCCCGTGCTTCATTTAACTCTGATGAGTAAACGAAGTGTTAATGTCCAGAGTGGTTGTTAATGCGTGGAGCTGATTGTAATCAGGTTGATTGAAACTCATTAAGATTGTGTATCGGGAGAGAATTCCTTTGAGCTTTTAAAATCATCCTGGAAGGTCCACCGTTTGAGAGAGGACACTGCGACGGGTATCAAAGGTTCGACAGCCCCAAAGGATGAGGTGAACATGCATGAGTTGTGCCGACAGGACTGGGACACTGGGTGGTTGAAATAACTCAATGCGGGAATCGGAGTTGGATGTTGTATGTAATGGTGAACTTTCTCATTTGACTTTGTATCTCCTCCCAAGTACACCACACTCATTCTTGAGACAGACCAGTTGCTTGTGTGTGCAATATGTCCTCCATGTGCAATATCTCCTCCATGACCATGCTACTATGACCCAACATCAGCTTATATGGCCATGAAAACAAGCTGATCTTACCATTGACAACACTTAAAAGACTTTAAGACCAAGAAAACACATTTGCTTTTTGACTTTTACAGATTCCACAGATGCATTGGTGAGGGGAACTCTACCATTTGTCAGGACCAAATGAAAATGGACTGCCCAGGAGGAGGTGGAGGAGATGGAGAGGCGATTAAGACCAAGACCAATGGGACCAGTTGAAACAAGCTGAGCTGGGCTTCCACAAAGCTGGGGCGCAGGAAAAGAGGATGGTCATGGAGGAGATATGGCAAAAGGAGGAGGAAATATGAGTGGCTAAGGATACAAGTCTGTCTCAATAATAAGTGTGGTGTATTTGGAAGGAGATTTAGCCAATAAGGTGGGTCATGGTTAAACATCTGGAGCATGGAGCCGCTCACATTGAGATTTCTAGTCAGAGCAACATACGATGTCTTGCCAACACCCCACAACAAGAAGAAATGGAGGAAAGCTGATGAAATCCAGAAGTGTGACAGAAAAGGATCACACTGAAACGTATGCTGTAAAATTTCCAGGTATCTCAAGGAAAGGATCTCTACGCCTAGAGAAACAACCAAGTGCTGAAGTAAGTCCACCAAATATTAGAAGAGGAGGTCCAAAAGGCAATGCCAATTACGAGAAGGCCAACTTTGATTTCCTTTGTGAGAGTGTGCATCCAAGGGGAAGAAAACCAAACCAAAGTCAGTTGGAGTCCATAGCAAATTCAGGGTCGAGCAGATAGCTGTGGACCTTGGAAAGTAGTTGGTGTTCCTGCAGCAGAGAGCAGCAGCAGACCTGGGACCAGACATTGTCCTGTACTAAAAGGAACCAAAGCTGTTTATGCTTATTGAGCTGATCATCCCATGGAAAGACATTATCCAAGTAGCCCATGAATACAAGATGGAGAAATACTCAGAACCCATAACCCACTGGAAGGAAAGAGGCTGGAAGGTCAGTTGCTGGGGGTTCACACAGATGTCATTGATCACCTTCCTGACCAAGCTAAATGTGGCCAGTAAAGATCAGAAGGGAAAAGTCAAGAGAGCATGTAAACATCTGGAGAGCAACAGCCTCAACTTGGATATAGCAGAAATACAGAACTGGACGAGCCAAGATGGTCCACCTATAACTCAAGCAGCAACAGGTGGTGTTTGTCTTGGCAGATGCTGCTGGCTCGACCTCTGCCACTCGAGTCATATCGAGGTTAAAAGGACAAAATCCTGGCACTGGGACCACGACTGGGGATCTGTCTGCGAAGATTTGCGCAGGGTGTATTTTGAATCTCCCGACATTGTGATATTTTCTCAAGGAAAAGCAAGCATGGACTGCAAGCCAAGTCCGGCTAAGCCACACGAGCCACTCGGCCCAGCCTATTTTTCTTCAGTGGATAATAGGCAATACACCCGTTCTTAATACATTTGAACACTTTATTTCAGGAAACATTTGTTTAACATATGATGGATTGTCTGCATAAAAAAGGAAGGAGCCACTATTATTGAAAAAGTTCTGTCATTCTCACCAAAATCCACCAGAAAGTGCCACTCACAACACCACCTAGTGGTGGGGAATTGTATTACCCACGACTCTCTTCAGACTCATTGGGGGTTTATGGCAGCTTCTGCTTTTCCATAGTGAAGGTAGGGCTGACAGGATGACCTGGAGGTATGCACACTCACCTCATAGCTGCCTAGCTTTGGTTTGAATCTCAGCCCAGCTATAAACTGTCATCCTGGTGTTTCACAGACAAGGTGATTAATCAATAGGTGTGCTGTCTCTTAGATGGATGTTAAACTGGGCTTCCCATCAGTCGGTGACTGTTCGAGATCCCACGGTGTCCTTCGCGAAGAGTAGGTGAGCTATCGCCGACACTCTGAACAAATTAGAAATTCCTGTTCTAACCTACAGAGTGCTGAATCAGCGGCACAGCCACACCCTCAGTCAATGATGCTACCCCGCAGCCTTGTACCGCATACGAAAGAAGAAGATAGTGAAGGTGGTCATGTTGTTTTTTTTTGTAGCAAATTAATGGCACTGCATACCTGATGACATTTTACTGGTGCATTGTGGGTATAGTTGCATGAAACAATTGGATTTTCTTTTAACAGGGTTGAACACACACACAATGGACTTGACTTCAGACAAACAGTCACAAGCTTGAGTGAAGTGATTTAACTTCGGCTATATTGGCAATGCAATCTTTATGACGTCACTTTTCTTTCCACACTCAGCTGGGCAATTAAGGAGAAATTTCCTCCTCCCTGTGGATAAACCTATAGGGTTGGTCTGTGCTTTATCCTTTTAATGCTGAGCAAGGAAGCACTGCAATGAAACCTCTTTGGGATGACATTTTAAGTCTTCGGTGTGACTCGGCAAGGGTCGGACTGAAACCACCGACCTCCCAGACTCATGGCGGCACTCGAAGCATTATTCCGCCGAATCTGGTGAAACCTGTTTCCTCTGTTTTCAGAAAATTATGAATTATATGAAATAATTGGACCACCGCTGGCCCAAATGACAGCAGAAACTTGAAGTGACGCCAGTTATACAAGGAAGTAAATAACACGTAAAAATTTGGTATTATTCCTCCAGGAGGACTGTAGTTTAATCGTTAGATTGAAAAGGATGGCAGCTACAAACGGACTATGAAAAAAGGCTTTTGGCCAAAAACGCAAATGGGTTACGACTAACGAGGTTGATAGAACATCCCAAAAGGCCCGATGCGATTGATTGCAGGAGACTGTTTCAGGAACTACAGGGGTGTGTATAAAGGAGGAATACCCATCCTGAAACTTCTCCATGCCCAAGCAATAAAATCAAAATAAAAATCATGATTTTTGGTTCTTAACCTCCATACGTCTTTGGGGTGTGACGCTTGTTTTGCAATATTTTAGTGAACCCAACAAAGGATACTCATGTGTCATTGTGTCGTGGACTTGCACGATATGAAATGTCATCCAGTGGGTATTTATACGTACGAGCACATTGTACAACCTGGCCGTCCTCAACACGGGACTTCTGCGAGGCCCATGGCAACTGGAGCCCCCCTTCTCACAAAATGGGCCCCTGCATCAGCCTCCAATCTTTTCAAAGCATCTTGAAAGTCCAGTCGTACAGTACAGACACAGTTCCAATTAGAACGGCACTCGGTATGGAGTGCGTACTTCCGCCAAGTTGAACAGTTTAGGTTTGTATTCCCACTGAGAGGCCGGATCTGAAACAGGACCTCCAAAAATATAATCGGCTTATTCTTGTCACCTACCCAACTCATCCACCAAGTTTTGTCCGAATCTGGAGATAACTTTGAAATATCTTGCTTTTTGTATAGTTTTTGGCCCGATCTCTCAATTGGTGAAGAATCACTAAAAAAAAAAACTTCTCGTATCCGAATCCGGATCTTCATCAAAATCGAATCATTTCATCCTTATCACAT
Organism: Eptatretus burgeri; assembly: GCF_056783735.1. Classification (NCBI taxonomy): domain Eukaryota; kingdom Metazoa; phylum Chordata; class Myxini; order Myxiniformes; family Myxinidae; genus Eptatretus; species Eptatretus burgeri. The sequence continues at coordinate 59,033,234 of NC_140976.1, read as the reverse complement.
ACCCAACCTCTCCACCAAGTTTCATCTGAATCCATCCACAGCTTCTTTGAGATATCCTGCTCATAGACAGACAAACAAACAGACAGGGGTGAAAACATAACCTCTGCCCACCTTTGGTAGCGGAGGTAAGAACATGGCCGAATCTGAGTTTAAGCCCGTGAGTATCTCCGCTAGCCATTGAAAGTGATGTAAATTTGAGTGAATTCACGTGCGTTGCAGAAAAACCATACTTTTTTATACAACTCTATGGATCAACTGTTTTCAGATCCACAGGAAATGGTCAAAGTTGAATTTCTGTACAGGGTTATTGACGTTTGTCTGACTGCACTGGAGAGGAGACTTGAGCAGGAACGCTGGGTCCTACAGCCATTCAACATCACAATCAGGAAAGCTTTGCCCGACAGTGATCTGAGTAAAAGCTGCAACTACCTATATGTCCTGCTAACTCATTCAAAGTCAAGTAATCTGGAACTTAAGGAGCTGCTGGAAGAACTCAAACTTCTGCGCAACTCGGTACTGGAAAGATTTACTCTGCTGGATACACTGAGCCACATAACCAGCCCAGTCCTCCATCAAACTACATACGAAGGCCGTGTAGGTGGATCGGTCATTGACTGGGCATGCTTTGTCACACAAAGTCCTTCCTTGGCACACCTGAACTCCGATTCACCTTCAAGGTCTTCATCCATAGCTTGATGGAGTATTGCTCTCCTCTCTGGGCTAGCTAACCTGACTTGCACCTTGCTCAGCTTGATGGCGTGGAAACCAAGGCCTTCAACATCATTGGAAACTCCCATAATGAAGTCTTTGGGCCGATCATTTTCCCATCGTAGACAGGTCAGTGGTCTCTCTGTCTTCTACCCACCTCCTTTCCGGTCTTGCACCCACTGTCCTCTCCGTGCTTTGCCCCCCCCTCCCCACAATCCCAGGATTCTGCAGGGTGCATGCAATCCACAATCAACCCCCTTCTGTTTAAACTACCTAAATCCAGGATCACTGCTTGCCTCCACTCATTCGTTTCCTCCCCCCCCCCCCCACCAGTGGAATAAACTTTCACATTCTCTTCAATCTCATTCTTCCCTCCAGGTCTTTAAGACAGCTGTTTACCACCATCTAGATCATCCCCCCAGACGAAACCAAGATCTTTTTAACCCTCATTAATACTGCCCTCTGACCCCCCAAGCAAAGCTTCTTCCAAATTTCCAGTTTTTCTCCCTCCTGAGAATTTGCTTTTGTATTCACCTTGTCCACACCGTGTGTCCTCCCCTACCATCATTCTTCCCCACATCCCTTATTTGTACAAGTCTCCCTCTATTTTGTCCTTCAACCCTGCTGTTGCTGTCCCCCCCCAATATATTCTTCCTTTCGTTATATTCCATCCTGATCCATTCAGTGTTCTATCTTTTTTCATAAGCCTTGACTCTATGTACAAAAAGCTCACTCATCGACACTTACCCAAATGTACATGTGGCAGGTCAGGTCAGGTCAGGAACGTGAGTATGCGCCAGAGCAGCGCGTCGCTGCGTCCACTTTCTGCCGGTACTCCAGGGGCCTCCATCTGGCCATCCCCCAGGCAGATGCCTGGCCTATCCCAATCTCCTTGAGATGCCGATCAATCTGCTGCAACCACGAGGCACGTGGTCGGCCCATTGGCCTCCTCCACTCAGGAGACTCCCTTGCTGAGAGAACCTGGTGAGCAGGATCAGCGTCAGGAAAACAGCCGCAGCTGACGCTCACGGACCATGCAGGTAACAAATCTCATTTGAGTCTCTCTCAAGAACCGCTCATTGGACACAAAGTCCGACCAGCGATAGCCAAGGATTCTCCGAAAAGACCTGGTACCAAAGGATTAAGTCTCCGTCTCAGATCCTTGGTCAGGGTCCAAGTCTCGCATCCATAGAGCAAGACTGGAAGCACCAAGGACCTGAAGACTCGGACTTTCGTCCACCCGCACAGGTACCGACAGCGCCACACCCCATGATCCAGTGAATCCATGACTCCCCAGGCCTGACCCAGACGTCTATTGACCTCTGACTCACAGCCAGCAGAGACATGAATATCACTGCCAAGGTAAGTGAATCTCTCCACGACCTCAACATGCGACCATGAGGGTGTTACTAACGATTCCGGTAACCCATACATCGCCACGCCACTCTTTCTCAAAGTTGAAGCTCCTAAAGAGCTCCTGACGCTCTACAATGTCACAGGGCAGGCTCTGTCACATCTGGCTGTCGTCTCAAACTGAGAATTTAGGACAAAACCTTCAGTATTTTAAAATATAATTCCAACCACCACAAAGTCAAAGGCCACTTAAAGGAGAGTGTAGATATTAAAGAGAAAAAAATAAATCGATTTAGATTCCTCTTGAACTGAGGAAGGTTGGGATTGAGGGATGGGAGGGGGGTGGGGGAAGCAGGATACAGGTCAAATGACATAATTGTCAAAATAATGCAGGTCAAAGAACCATGACATCATGAACTAGTTTGGGCCCAGGAACACTAAAAAGGTGAAATTGCAAGCATCGTTGATTGGTGTGTGTGTGTGTGTGTGTGTGTGTGTGTGTGTGTGTGTGTGTGTGTGTGTGTGTGTGTGTGTGTGTGTGTGTGTGTGTGTGTGTGTGTGTGTGTGTGTGTGTGTAATCGATTCTTCACCTGAAGATCTGTCATTTGATTTGTCCTCTGATAAAAGGCCCCACCCGCATGAAATTTTGCAGGAAGGTGGGGGGGAGGGCGAGGGGAGGGGGTGCAGCCACATACCTAGCAGAAACCCTGCCTCAATCAAGTTGAATGCAATACCTTTCATGAACGTTCTCAACGTTTGAGGAACAACATTTACCTTTTGTGCTGTGCCATCTAAAGTTTGAGAAACTTTCCTTTTGGACAATGAGATTGCACAGCACAGAAAAAGGGATCACCAACAGCTCAACTGCGATTAGTTAACTGAACTAAAGTAAGGAGGATACTTCATGTTATACCTCATGTTGGCTTAATGGTTATATTAGGGTGGTGGGCTTGGGATCCTAGGATCCTGAGTTCAAATCCCTCTCGGCTGTTGAATTAACACCAGGTGGGGTTGACTTTGCCTGTCTTCCTTCTGAGGTCGGCAAAATGAGTTCCAGCTTGCTGGTATCCTGTATTGGAGCGGCGACCCGTCCAGCATTGTGCCCAATAGCCAAGGAGATTGCTTAGGCAGCACCAATGCTCAGCACAGAGTATGGTCCTGATGGATACTTTATTACTTTAATAATTGAGGAATAGTTGATCGTGCATTTTTGATATCATGCATTCTAGGAATCCGATTCATTGAAATGGAAGACAATAGATTACATTCTAAATGATGACACACATGGAACAACAATTGTTTTTAGCCATTAAAAAAAATATATATATATATATATATATATATATATATATATATATTGTCATGTTAATAATGACAATGGTGGACTTGTTCACTCATACGTCCCAGCCAAGTACGGTGTAAGCTACAAGTAGGTAGATCATCGCAGTCGTCGTGGAAACCAGCAACATTGGGAACCCCAACCTGCAAAGCAGAGGGTTATTTCACATTCCATACATGAACTACACCAACAAACAATTCTTTAACCTGCCATAAATTTTGGACATAAATCAAAATAAATTATTTAACAAAAAATCACCTGCTTGATGCAATCAGATGGCACACTACGAGCATGATATATCATGTGCATGTGGCGCCAACATGACTTCCCTCGCATCGTATGTCGGCATGACGTCATTTTACAGCGCACCAGCATGACAGCATCTACCATGGGGACGTTAACGTGTGTTCCCCTTTTAGGGAATGATTTAATAATAAAAAATTCTGGTTATGGGCATAAAGTGCTTCCTCTTTCCATTCCCTGAAGTTACACTGATGAGCCAAAACATTATGACCACTGACAGGTGAAGTGAATAACATTGATTATCTTGTTACAATGGCACCAGTCAAGGGGTGGGATATATTAGGCAGCAAGTGAACAGTCAGTTCTTGAAGCTGATGTGTTGGATGCAGGAGAAATGGGCAGGAGTAAAGACCTGAGCGACTTTGACAAGGGCCAAATTGTTATGGCCAGACAACTGGGTCAGAGCATCTCTGAAACTGCAAGGCATGTGGGGTGCTCCCGGTCAGCAGTGGTGAGTACCTACCGACAGTGGTCCGAGGAGGGACAAACCACAAACCGGCGACAGGGTGTTGGGCACACATGGGTCATCGATGCACGAGGGAAACGAAGGCTATCCTGTCTGGTCCGAACCGACAGAAGGTCTACTGTGACACAAGTCACAGAAAATGTTAATGGTTGTCACGGGAGGAATGTGTCACAATCCACAGTGCATCGCACCCTGCTGCGTCTGGGGCTGCGTAGCTGCAGACCGGTCAGAGTGCCCATGATGACCCCTGTCCACCGTCGAAAGCGCCTCCAATGGTCACGTGAGCGTCGGAACTGGGCCTTGGAGCAATGGAAGAAGGTCATCTGGTCGAATGAGTTTCGTTTTCTTTTAGATCACGTGGGTGGCCATGTACGTGTGCACCATTTACCTTGGGAAGTGATGGGACTAGGATGCACTGTGGGAAGACGACAAGCCAGTGGAGGGAGTGTGATGCTCTGGGCAATGTTCTGCAGGGAAACCCTGGGTCCGGCCATTCATGTGGACGTCAATTTGACACGTGTCACCTACCTAAACATCGTTGCAGACCAGGTACACCCCTTCATGGCAATGGTGTTCCCTGATGGCAGTGGTCTCTTTCAGCAGGATAATGCACCCTGCCACACTGCACACATTGTTTGGGAATGGTTTGAGGAACATGATGAAGTGTTCACGGTGTTGCCCTGGCCTCCATATTCTCCAGATGTCAATCTGATTGAGCATCTGTGGGATGTGCTGGACCGACAAGTCCGATACACGGTGGCTCCACCTCGCAACTTACAGGACTTGAAGGATCTGCTGCTAATGTTTTGGTGCCAGATACCACAGGCCCCCTTTAGGGGTCTTGTAGAGTCCACGCCTCGGCGGGTCGGCACTGTTTTGGCGGCACACGGAGGACCAACAGCATATTAGGCAGGTGGTCATAATGTTTTGGCTCATCAGTGTATTACCTGTTGACACAGCAACGCCATAAGCGGAAAGTGTTGAATCACACGCAGTTTGGGATTGGCAAGGATGATGCAGTGACTGGGAGGGGAGGTGAAGAGTGTGTTCCACAGTAAACTAGAACGGCACTCGGTAGAGCGCGTGCCTCCACCAGGTATGAACAGTTTACGTTTTGTATCCCACTGATAGGCCAGATCTGGATTCGGACCTGAACCAAAATCGAATCGGCTTGTTCTCATCACCGAACTAACTCATCCACCTGGTTTTGTCATCGTGAAATATCGTGCTACATATAGTTTTTGTCCCCGTCTCTCAATGGTGAAGAATCCCTTAAAATCCGTCCATAACGTTTTGAGATGTCCTGCTCACAGACAGACAACCACATAGACAAACGGAGGTGAAAACATAACCTCCAACCACCTCCACCTGAACAGTGTCTGATGAAACAACAATATGAACCACAGCCATGATGACAGTTGCTACAGCATCAAGAACAACAACTACGTATAATAAAAGATCCTTTTTTTTGCGTTTTACTTAATTCTCGACATACAATATGTTTATGGAGTGAAATATGCTGTCTTTTGATTAAATTAGTCAGGGAAGTGACGGGTAGGCACGGCTCGTAATACACGAAAGTGGAACCTTAAGCGGTGTCTAGACTGCAGCAAGAGGGCCAAAGTGAGGCCATTACTACGTCATTTAGAGGCCAACATGGCAGCATGTTGTGATGATAGAAAGATGAGCAGCATGGTGTCATTTTTCAGCAAAGATAATTAATCAGCCAATGATCATGGGTCTTGATAGACTGTGCTGATTGAGTGTTTTTGAGAGTTTGCTAAGTCTGGCATTCACACAGTACAAGACTACCGTGATCCAGGTCGGTAAGGCCGACATGATTCAGTGGCATTTCTTGAGAGTGTTTACCGACTGATCTTCCAGTCGAGTGCTTTCGGTGAGAATGATAAAAACACAAGGTAGTTGTGATGAAATCACAGAGGGGTTGTTTAGCTGAAGCTGGAAACACTCGTAGCACCGTAGCAGGGATTTTCACTGGCCAAGCTTTCAGTGTATTTGTGGAAGTGGGTAGTGCCCTATAATTTTCAAATATTTTAAAGTGCCCCTGGTATGAAGGTTGAGAGGGGTGTTCACCACTTTGGGTAGTAGTCTATCCATCCATCCATCGATCTATCCATCCATCGGGACCATACTCTGTGCAGAGCATTGGTGCTGCCTAAGCAGTCTCCTTGGCTATTGGACACAATCCTGGACGGGTGGCCACTCCGAAACAGGAAACAAGCAAGCTGGTACTCATTTCACCGACCTCTGAAGGATGACAGGCAGAGTCAACCCCACCTGGTATTAATTCAACAGCTGGGTGGGATTTGAACCCAGGATTCTCAGATCCCAAGCTCACCACCCTAACCATTAAGCCAACATCAGGCATACGTCGTGTGTCGGAGAACAGGTTTTCAAGTTGGCCGCCCTGCTTCCAGTTTACAAACACCATAAAAGAGACGAGGATATAGAATGAAGGCTTACTTAAAGAACTGCAAGAATGAGAATCCGTATCCATGCCTCTCGGCGATGCCGGCACACACGACGTTTGCCGACGCTCCGATCAACGTCCCGTTACCTACAGAAAGAGGGGCAGCACATTCCAAGTCACAATGTTGGTCAGTATACACAGGTTTGCCACAAGGCAGAGTGAATAAACCACTGATCAATGTCAACAAAAATTGAACGGGAAGAAAATAATCTTTTGTTCATTAACCTCCGAGACAAGCTCCCAATGCCAGCGCCCAGACAAGTGGCTGCAAAGGTAAGCTCAAGTCCTTGTCTTCGCTTAAGCTCAAAATGACTGGAATCTGCAGAAAAACAAACAAACAAGCAAAAATGATCCAAATGACCCGCAGGAAAAGACTTCAAGGTGACGTCACAATGATTCAAATCTTCCCTGATTATTTCAATGTTTGGAAGGTATGAAACCTGAATCTGACCTCCAGGTGTTGATAAGCAGCACTTGAAAGATTGTATTCTTACCTCATTGTTGGACAACAGTAGGCTGGAATCATCATGGTGTTTTGCATGTTGAAAAAAAAAATTAATTATTTAACGTACCTGTGCAAATGTATCAAGTTTTCAAGATGAGATACATCTCTGTTTCTCTACTTAGTAACTGTGAAGGCATTTCGTGTTTGGTACAACACAGGACGTCCAGTGCCTTCGGCAAGTATTCGTGCCACTCGACTTTTGTCACATTTTGTTGTGTTGCAGCCTGAATATAAAATTAAATTAAAAATTTTTGTCACTGATGTTCCCCCTGAATGTCAAGGTGTAAACCTGTTTTTAGAGATTACAAACAATGTATTTAAAATGAAAACCTGAAATGTCTTGCGTCAACAACTATTTAACCCCCACCCTCTGAGACAATACTTCGTAGAAGCACCTTTGGCAGCGATTACAGCTTCGAGTCTTCTTGGTGATGTCTGCATCAGCTTTACACATTTGGATTTGGGGATTTTCTCCCATTGTTCCTTACAGATTTGCTCAAAGTCCGTCAAGGTGGGTGGGAAGTGTTGGTGAACAGCAACCTTCAAGTCTTTCCACAGATTTTCAATGGGTTCGAGTCTGGGCTTTGTCTGGGCCACTCAAAGACTTTCACCTTCTTGTTCTGAAGCCATTCCAGTGTTGCTTCGACTGTATGTTTGGGGTCATTGTCCTGTTGTTGGAATGTAAATCTTCACCGCGGTCGAAGGTCTTTTGCACTCTGAATCAGGTTCTCCTCAAGGATTTGTTTGTGTTTGGCTCCATTCATTGTTCCCTCTATCCTTCCCATTGCATGATGCTGCCACCACCATGCTTCACGGTAGGGATGGTGTTAGATGGGTGATGAGCTGTGCTCGGTTTCCGCCAGATGTAGCACTTTGTATTCGGGTCAAAGAGTTCAATTCTCATCTCATCAGACCACACAATCTTTTGCTCATGTTCTCAGAATCTTTCCCATTCCTTTTAACAAACTTCAGGTGTGCTGTCAGGTGCCTTTTTCTCAGGAGTGGCTTCCGTCTGGCCACTCTCCCATAAAGTCTGGATTTCTGAAGTGCTGCAGAGATTGTTTCCTTCCGGCAGGTTCTCACATCTCAGACAAAAACTTTTTAGTTCTGTCAGAATGGTCATTGGGTTCTTGGTCACCTCCCTCCCTGACCAAGGTCCTTCTTGCCCGGTTGCTCAGTTTGGTCGGCCGGCCAGCTCCAGGAAGAGTCTGGGTAGTTCATGTTCTTTCTATTTCCCAATGATGGAGCTCACTGTGCTCTTGGGAACTTTCAACACTCGAGAAATTGTTTTATACCCTTCCCAAGATTGAGGCCTCCTCATAATTCTATCTCAGAGTTCTACGGACAGTTCCTTGGACTTCATGGTGGAGTTTCTGTTCTGACGTGCACTGTCAATTGTGGGACCTCATATAGAAAGGTGTGTTTCCTTCTAAATCGTGTCCAATCAATTGAATTGGCCACAGGTGGACTCCAATCAAGTTGTCGACACATCTCGAGGATGATCAAAGGAAACTGGATGCATCTGAAGTCAAATTGAAATGTCACAGCAAAGAGGTTGAATACTTATTGATGCAAGACATTTCAGATTTTGATTTTTATTCAATTGTAAAAATTTCTCAAAACATGTTTTCACTTTGTCATTGTGGGGTATTTTGTATAAATTGATGACAAAATTTTTTTAATTTAATCGATTTTAGATTCAGCCTGGAATAACAACAAAATGTAACAAAAGTCAAGGGGTGTGAATACTTGCTGAAGGCACAGACAGTATATATATATATATATATATATATATATATATATATATATATATATATATATATATATATATATATATATATATATATATATATATATATATATATAGTCGATGATAATATCACCAGCCCGGTGCATTCTCTCATGGTCCTTCGCAGAGACATCTTGGTACTTGTCAAAGACCACGATCTTCTCAGTGGCAGCTGGGTAGTGACTCAAACGACCCTGGATCGATGCAATTAGATCTGAGGGACTGCCGCCGTGTGGCCACACAATATGGTAAAACAGCTGTGAAACATCCACATTGAAAGTTGGAGCATCCTTGACACCCTTTCTTTCACACTGTACCACTCTGTCCCATCTATCGGGATGTTTAGGATTTACAGGCTCACAAGATGCGGCACAAAACAAACATTGTTTCTTAAAATGAAACTCTTTTACTTGTGATCGTCTGATTCTGGCAGTTGGTGGTTCTTCACTGTCTATAGAACCCTCCTTCCTCTTCTTATCCACAACTTTTTTGACATGATACTTGGAGGCGAATGAGCAGTAGCAGCCTCGATAAACTTCTACTAATGCCTCATCGCCTTGCGAATCCAAAACATACTGCATTCTAGTAAGGGTTTCATCGTCATGCCGCTCTGTTGCACATTCAATAAGTCTTTTTACTGCTTGTAGCTTTAATGTTCTTACTCGTCCAGACTTGCTGCAGGTCGGGAGAAAGCACTTCCCAGCATCAGGCGCTGTATCGGTCATCTCGAATCATGCGAAATAAACACTAAAATTAGGTTAGAAAATTGCACAAATTCATGCAAACTTTCAACTATAACATTAAATATATATAATATTATATAATATTATAATATTTTTTGTTGCCATTTCGTTGAAGCATCCAATGGTTGTCCACACAGAGGTCAAATGCAACCTTGACCTGAACTTTTGCACGTGAGATTGACATGCAATCGAAAAAAATAATATCAGAAATGGATTCTACACACATGAAAACCCTAAAAAAGATGTATTACACACCATTCTAGGATGAGTGAGTCAGATGCTAAATTATCGAGCTGGCGTTTGGTGGCCATCTTGGATTATGCAAATTACCAGAGTTGCCCAATGTTGCCATTTGGGCAACCGAGCTCAAATTGTTCTAGGTACCCATATGAATATAAATAGACAAAAAAAAAAAAACTTAATAGGAAAGAGCATTTCTAGGTTTAGGAAATGACAAATCAACTACAGGCTGTACACGAAACGAACGAACGAGCCATAAATTAATATTCCCGACAATCCTCATAACGCCATCAAGGTGTTGTGGATCGAATCTGCATATGATGTTCCTGGACACAAATCAATAAATTCTGATTTTTATTTCCTCCTATTTCTCACCATGGTCGTTGTGAATGGAATGTTATCAACCAGAGAGGACACCAGAGAAGCAACCCAAAGTACAAGTATCAGAGCCACGGTGAAACGATGCTCTGGCGGAACCACCTGGAATAAGATAATTGATAATTATTAGTCGTTTAATTGGAATAAATATTTCATTGATTAACAGAACAATATAGAGTGAAAGCATCCATGTTATACCTTGATTAAAGCAGCTGTTTGCTCCACAATATAGTTGATGAGTTCAAGGTGGGCAAGAGCCTGAGAACAGCATTAACAGAGGCATGAAAAGTTAACACCCAACCACAAAGTGTTCCTCTCTTTACTGTAAAACATGACACGTGACCTCAATTGCCAAAGTACCACTCGAGATGTATTAAAGGCAACCGACGTATTCAAAACAAAATTCCTTATTGGAAGGTCTCACGTGAAGTTTCATGGGTTTTGAACAATGGTGTCGAATGGAGAGCCTCAACAGAGCACCATATTGTTTCATGAAGTGCTCCGTGCGAATTTTTCACAACGAACAAAGGTGTCCCACGCAAGCGCATTGTGTCGATCCCATGTTTTCATACACAGACATCATGGGAATTCGTCGAGACATATCCATAAGGGATAGTGTTTGACCAGCCACTCCCTTTTTGTATTCCACATACTGTATAATCTCCTCCCCCTCCCTTCATCCAAGCCCCCCCCCCAACCCTCATCCCTCTCTGCACTCATCCATAACTCATAAATATTACTCGTTCACCCCATACTCTCCCCTTCACTTTATTTTGTCAAATAGTCCTCTTCGAGTACATCCTTGTGGAACCAGCGACGAAAACAATGCCCTTCTTCGAACACAAAAAAGATATGCAGACAAGAAAAGTCAGACAGAATGAGGAGGCTATTTGGACCCTTCATGCCTACTCCTATCCGCACCATAACATACGAACATTATTTATCAATTTACACATATTTCGCCCCTCCTGGTTTTTTTCAATTTTAAATTATTTAATTTTCAATTTTTATTTTTTTATTTTTTTAAAACAATTTTCAATTATTTTAAATATCTCAATTTTCACATTAAAATTTTCCATTATTTAATTATCTAATCTTTCCCTGATTATTTTTTTTTTTAATTATTATCGTTCCCAGAGGGAGATATTAAGTGTTTTCAGTTTTGGTGTCTCACTTTTTCGAAAAAGAAAATCAACAAAAAACAAACCGCTTGTTTTGTTTACGACGAATAATTTCAAGTGCTATCAGTTCGTTATTATTATGAGTTGGCTATATTTTATGAACTATCAGCAATCTCCAATCATATCCCTCCAGATTGTTTCTTCAGCTAAAGTCATGAAAATGATGCATAAGTCACAAGGAACATAATATCAATCATTTCAGGTCATTCTTACGAAGCCAAGCTGCTAATATCCAGCAAATACCTCCATGAGAACGAATAGCGAAGCAAAGAAGAGCAAAGTTGACCACTCGATGCGGTGGAGAATAACTTCAAAATCTTGTACATCGGCAAGAACGAGCAACCAAATGGCTCCAATGATGGCCGTCCAACCTGGACAACAGCAGAACCTGTCAGCCATGGTTTGAGAGATCTCCATGGGGCATGATCATGGACCACAACCCAAAAGGCACAGAATTAAGTGGTAACATACAGGTTTGCAAAAGTATTTATCGACGCTGCTCTTGGACAGCACTGTTTCTTCTTCATCTAAAAAAAAATTAAATCAGAGTAAAATAAATAAAAATATCAAAAGTGTTGACAAAGTCAAACATGCACCGCAGCCCAAAGACCACAGCGCCTGATCATTCAAGGTAAATTATTGTGCACAGAAACCACGAAAAGCTCTTGCTGGCAGAGATAGAAAGAAGCAAAGACAGAAATAAAACTAGGAAAAAAAGGAAAGTCCTTAAAAAGCACTAAAACCTGAAGAAGAAAGAGTGGGGGGGGGAGCAGAAGAAGGACCGACAAACAATGGCGGAGGAACATTGGATTTCAAACCAGGTCTCTGTTGCTAATCAACAACCTGGAGTCATATCTCACAATAATTTCTCTCTATTCAGTCTTTGTGAATCAATTTGTGTGATTCCCTCTCTGAATCTTTTGGTCAGGACAGGTGAAACATCAATGTAATAATTGTTGTTGATTTAAGTGACAAATGCACATGACCACTTCACAGTATGTTTGTGAAACAGCTCCTCCTCCCCCTTCGTATGTAACACATGGCTGTGGGTAGCATCATTGGTTGAGGGCACGGCTGTGCTGCTGATGCAGTGCCCCCTGTTACCAGTATACTGGTACTCATTTAGCTGACCTCAGAAGGATGACAGGCTGAGTCAACCACACCTGGTGTTAATTGAATAGCCGACAGGGACTCGAACTCAGGACCCTAGGATCCCAAGCCAGCCACCCTAACTGCAAAGCCAACACCAGGCTTCATGTGAAACAGCTAACAGATCAAATACTCCAAAAGTGGGGTTTTTTTCATAGAAAGTCGAGGCTCGTGGAAGAGCTGGAAGAACAGAATGGACCAGCACAACAAAAACAAACATAATGGAAAGTGGGGGGGGGGCGACAGCAGGGTAGAAGAAGCTAAGTACTGTATATACCTCGATTTATGTTCACATGAATGAACTTGTGACCATCCATCTCAACTCTATGTTCTTCATCTGTGGTGACGAACTGTCATCATGACAGCTGGATGGGGCGAGCTCTGCAGAAATCAGTCTCCAACGACTAGAATATCTTCAGTCTCTTGAACTTCGAGGCCTCACCATCAGCTACGACCTCTCATAGGCTGACCATGTAGCAAATCTGGCCTCCAAAGGCAGATTCAGACTGGGAATCCTCATTTGTTCCAAGTCATGTCTTGGAAAATTACAACGATTCCAACCTAAAAGCCTTTTGTCTGTTGTGCAATGAAGTACTGCTCTTCCTTAAGGGCTGGAGAACCAGAATCTGTGTCTCTGTCTCTGTCTCTGTCTCTGTCTCTGTCTCTCTGTCTCTGTCTCTGTCTCTGTCTCTGTCTCTGTCTCTGTCTCTGTCTCTCTCTCTCTCTCTCTCTCTCTCTCTCTCTCTCTCTCTCTCTCTCTCTCTCTGTCTCTGTCTCTCTCTCTCTCTCTCGTTCTCTCATTTTGTGGCACTTAATGTTCTCAACAATATCGACATCTCTTTCGATGAGGTCAAAACACAAGGTCTGTTGCTCTCACATCGCAAACAAGTTGGAAGCATCTCCGTTTTTTAACCATTGTTTAAGCCTCTGTATACATATGTTGAATTAACACCAGGTGGGTTGACTTGACTCAGCTTGTCATCCTTCTGAGGTTGGCAAAATGAGTACCAGCTTCCAGGAAACAGGGGGAACTGCATCAGCGGCACAGCTGCATCCCCAGAAAATTATGCAGCCATAGGCGACATATGAATAAATAAATAAATAATTTCCAGCCTCATTAACCCCACCAAACCCAACCCTCGAACTTGCATGTTCGTGGGTTTCCTCCCCCTCTCTCCCTTTTCATTCTTTCCTGTGTCTGTTGTTAGCCCTACTGTCATTATGCTGCCACCTGTCTCCTCACTCTTTCATGAACCTTGATTTTGTAGACCCCCCCCCAAAAAAACCCCTTCACTCTGTTTCAACGTCTGCAATAAATAAATGATTGCCAAAAAAATGAGGTAAGCCAGGTGAGTAGTTACCCAAATCGAGGTGCACTCCGGGAAAGAAGGGACTCAGAAAAAAGACAGCGATGACGGAGGCTATGATGAAGAAACATTTGGCCAGCAGAAACTTGTCGGTGATTTGATGCTGAAAGAAAAGTACAAATTGATGAAGAACCTCATTTTCACATCAAAAAAAAGTCAACGAATCACGTCGAGTTTCCAAGGATGCAACAACACTGTAGACGTGGACATAAAGCAGAACCAGCTCCGTCTATTTACAAAGCAAAAGCTCAGATTGTAATCCGAGGATGTAACTTCATTGCATAAATTGTAACTAAACTAAAATTTCAAAAAGTGAGAATTACTCCACAAGATATTTGTTGAGTTTTCACTTCACATCCGAAATGGAGAGCTGTTGGAAAAGTCCTGAGCCTCACAGTGAAGCAATGAATCCGTTATCTGTGGCGTCACACAATGCTAACATTTTTCATCGCAACCCCTTCGTCAATAAAAATGCACAATGAGGCAGCAAAACGGAACCGAGTGAATTTCACAGCAATCTTCTTGGTCAAGAATCCACAGGACTCTTGTCACAAAACCCAAAGTTATTTCATCGATGGATGTCGAGCGGGCAGCCGACGGTGCAAACCTGCGTTTATTTAAATGATAAGCCGCAAGCGATGCACGAAGCGAACAGGCCCGGCACTCGACACAGCAAAGTAAGGTTCCTGATCAGCTGTAAAATGCATCCTCACAACAATTCACAGATTGGTGTGTGTTTGTTTGCTTGTTACTTACGAAATCTTTAGATTTCGTAAATATATTGATGACTTCCATCCTCTGCTTGTTTGTTTGTTACTTAGGAAATCTAAAGATTTCGTAAGTATATTGATGACTTCTGTTTCTGTTTGTTTGTTTGTATGTTTGTTTGTTTGTTTGTTTGTAGTATAGGCACGATAACTCGAGAACGGAAGAAGCTACCAATGTCAAATTACACCACGTGATTCAGGAGGGTGATGGCTAGTGCTGATTAGATTTTGGTCAAAATCGGTCAAAGGTCAAGTTCACAGTGAGGTCAAACATCCAAAAAATGATAACTCGAGAACGGAAGAAGCTTCCAATGTCAAATTACACCACGTGATTCAGGAGGGTAGTCGAAGCACTGGTTTGATTTTGGTCAAAATCGGTCAAAGGTCAAGGTCAAAGTGAGGTCAAACATCCAAAACATTCAATTTTTGATGGTTTGGTACAGAATCATCATAGAAACTTCTGGTTTGCTTCGCTACCTTCTCTAGAGACAGCTTTTATTAGGCAACGTCAGAGGTCAAGTTGACGGTTTCGTATGTACCAGTCCTTGACTGCTTGTTTGTTTGTTTGTTTGTTTGTAGGCACGATAACTCTAGAACGGAAGAAGCTACCAATGCCAAATTACACCACGTGATTCAGGAGGGTGATGGCTAGTGCTGATTAGATTTTGGTCAAAATCGGTCAAAGGTCAAGGTCACAGTGAGGTCAAACATAATTCCGTAAATTCATGTGGAGAAATGGAGTATTTTTGCTTCGCTCGACGTTACGAGTTCATTTTAACTTCGATTTTAATTTTGTCTTCGGTTTTTGCGATCGCTTAGGACGCTTAAAACTCGGTTGTCGAAATTCTAGTAAAAATCGGATGTTTTGGAGACGTTTTAAGATTGTATAAAAAATATTTCACTCACCGCGTCACGGCTCATCACGTGGTGCAGCGCGCTCGAGCAGACGCGTCGTTGAGTGACGTTAAGGTTTTGCGTGGAGAAATGGAGTAATTTTGCTTCGCTCGATGTAACGAGTTCGTTTTAACTTCGATTTTAATTTTGTCTTCGGTTTTTGCGATCGCTTAGGACGCTTAAAACTCGGTTGTCGAAATTCTGGAACAGCGATGAATAACTGATATATATATATATATATATATATATATATATATATATATATATATATATATATATATATATATATATATATATATATGTATATATATATATATATATATGTATATATATATATATATGTATATATATATATATATATATGTGGTGAATTAACGTGAATCGAGGGACATGACGCGGGATCACATGTTGTGCGTCTCGCGTATAAGGGGAGGTCTCTCTGCGGCACGAGTGATTGTCCCCGGGGCATTGCTATTGACATCGGCTGTCCACTTGATGCTCGTTAACTGAAGGTGCTCATTGACTGGTGAGAATGGAGATTATATCGAACTCCGTGCTTACGCGGATTTAGTCTGCAATGGTTAACTGCACATGTATACGTTTCTGCTTATGTACTCCTAGCTGAACCTGTATTTCCTGGTGTGCCCACAGAAGCGGCTCCAATCAAATGGAATAAAGCCTAAACTCTGAAGGTTCTTCTCTCGCTCTCATTTCAATTTATTCCATTTGATTTTCTCGGCTCTCTCAACCAAAGATGGACAAGATCTACAAACCAGAGAGGTTCGACGCAGACCCGAACGCGACTGACGCAGAAATGAAATGGTCACATTGGTTCTGCTCCTTCTCACACTATCTGACCATCATCGCGGAGGGAGCTGACAAATTTGCCGCTCTCGTGAATCATGTCTCGCCCGGCGTGTACAGGCTCTTCTCGGGGTGCGACACTTACGAAGCAGCGATCGACGTGCTGCAGGCGCTCTACGTGAAGCCCAAGAACGAGGTATACATACGACATCTTCTCAACACACGCAAGCAAGCAGCCGGGGAGACAATCGATCAGTTCCTGCAAGCTCTGAATCAGCTGGGAAAAGACTGCAACTTCCGGGCGGTAAGCGCCGAGGAACACCGAAAGGAAGCGACCCGGGAGGCATTCATCCAAGGACTCAGATCAGCCCACATACGGCAACGCTTACTAGAGAAAGCGCAACCCACTCTTGACAAGGTAGTCGATCAGGCTCGAGCGATGGATACGGCTCAGCAGCAATCTGAGTCATTTGGGACACCGATGCTGCTCATGAACGCTGCTACGATGGGAACCCAAGGAACCCCACTGGCACAGACACAGCCAGACATGAGGGATGGAGAAACACCCGAGGAGCCGGATACCCAGACCTCGTCAAACTCCTCAGCAACTGCTCCGGTCGGTAAATGCTTCTTTTGTGGGTACAAAAGACATCCTCGTCAAAAATGTCCCGCCAGAGATGCCACATGCATGAATTGCGACAAGAAAGGGCATTATGCCAGGGTATGTAAATCTACTCTAAGGAGGAATAAACCCACTTCTGCGGCTCTCTACTCGCAAAATAAATTGACTGCAGCCTCCCGGGGAATCTATCCAAGGCTATCATCAACGTGCGAATTAACGGGCATATGGCTGAGGCACTGATTGATACCGGTAGCTCTGAAAGTTTCGTCAACAGCTCGCTAGTGAAGGGCAGGAAATGGGTAATCCACCCGACTGACAATACGGTATGCATGGCCGCCACCTCACTACAATCCCGCGTACGAGGGTACTGCAATGTTGAATTGGACGTAAAAGGGTACACGCATCGGGATGTAAAGGTGCTGGTGCTTCGTGATTTGTGCGCAGACGTAATTCTGGGTCATAATGTCCTCAAGCAGCACACGAGCGTCGAAATACCCTTTGGAGGAAGCAAGCCTCGTCTAATTTTAAATGCGCTGACCACCGCGGAGGTGACGTCCCCCCAGCTGTTCGCTAACTTGTCGCCGGTCTGCAAACCGATAGCGATCAAATCGCGGCGATATACCACTGCTGACATGAATTTAATCACTTCGGAAACCAAGCGATTACTGGAGGAGGGAATTATAGAACCGAGCGATTCGCCATGGCGCGCACAGGTGTTAGTAACCAGCAGTCAGAACCATAAGAAACGGATGGTTGTCGATTATTCCCAAACGGTCAATCGCTTCACCCAACTCGACGCCTACCCCCTGCCGCGCATAGATGAGATGGTCGAACGCGTGGCCAATTATAAGGTATTCAGTACCATCGACTTGCGAAGCGCCTATCATCAAATTCCCATCCGAGAGGAAGACAAACCGTACACTGCATTCCAGGCAGGGCGGCGCCTCTACCAGTTCAGAAGGATACCATTCGGTGTCACGAATGGAGTAGCTTGCTTCCAACGGGTTATGGACGACATCATCTCAGATGAAAACCTCGAAGACACTTTTGTTTACGTGGATAATGTCACAGTGTGCGGTAGGGATCAGAGGGAACATGATAGGAATCTGGACAGATTCTTGAGCATTGCTGGAAAATATAATCTGACTCTCAACTACGAGAAATGCGTATTCTCGGCAAGGTCAATTGACCTTCTCGACTACACAATAGCCGACGGCACAATTAAGCCTGATCCTGAGCGATTGCGCCCGCTCCGTGAGCTTCCACCACCTCAGGACTTGCAAACAATGCGCCGGGTGATCGGGATGTTCGCTTACTATGCAAGATGGATTTCGCAATACTCCGAGAAAATACATCCCCTAGTGCATTGCAAAAACTTTCCACCAGATGCTGCTGTCGTAAAAGCTTTCCACGATCTCAAGGATGATATCAGTAAGTCCGTGGTTTTATCGATCGACAGCTCGGTGCCCTTCGTGGTGGAGACCGACGCTTCAAATCACGCCATAGCTGCAACACTTAATCAGTCTGGGCGGCCGGTCGCTTTCTTCTCGAGAACTCTCTCTAGAAGCGAGCAGAGACACTCGGCAATAGAGAAGGAGGCGTACGCCATCGTCGAAGCGCTGCGTAAATGGAGACATTATTTACTGGGAAACCACTTCACGCTCGTTACGGACCAACGATCCGTGGCTTTCATGTTTGATGGGAAAAATAACGGGAAAATTAAGAATGAAAAAATTATGAGATGGCGGATAGACCGAGCCTGCTACAGGTACGACATTGTTTACCGGCCCGGGAAGGAAAACCCTGCTGCAGATACCTTCTCCCGGGTCTACAGTTCGGCAACAATCAGTCAGGCTTTGCAAGACCTCCATGTGTCTCTGTGCCACCCAGGGGTAACCAGGATGGCACATTTCGTACGCAGACTGATCAAGGCTACTTCCCCCTTCGAGAGACTAAACATCGACTTCAAAGGGCCCCTACCGACCGAAACAGACAACAGATACATATTCACCGTTGTTGATGAATATTCAAGGTTCCCTTTCGCGTTTCCGTGCTCGGATATGACCTCGGGCACTGTCGTAAAATGTCTCTCTGACCTCTTCGCTATGTTTGGGAGACCTTCGTACATACATTCAGACAGAGGGCCGTGTTTCATGTCGGCCGGGCTAAAACAATTCCTATTAGAGCACGGCATAGCAACTAGTCGAACGACGGGTTACAACCCACAGGGAAACGGGCAGGTGGAACGGTATAATGGAGTAATTTGGAAAGCCGTAACTCTGGCGCTGAAATCGAGAGGACTAGGCCCCGAGCGATGGGAGGTTACTCTTCCTGACGCTCTGAATTCCATACGCTCTTTGCTCTGCACGTCCACAAATGCCACTCCTCACGAACGTATGTTTACTCACCAACGACGTTATGTTGACGGTCAAACGGTGCCCAACTGGCTGACCCACCCCGGTACAGTGTTCATGAAACGCCCGGTACGACAAAGCAAGTATGAACCGCTGGTGGAGGGGGTCGAACTCATTGACACTAATCCAGAGTATGCTCATGTCAGGCTCCCGGATGGCAGGGAGACCACTGTGTCGGTTCGCCATCTGGCTCCCTCAGGTACTCCTCCCGCCGGTACACCACCTCCTGGCACTCCTCCTTCTGACATTTCCCCCCAGGAACTCCGCCAGGCGACGGGGCTGCCGCGTTCCACCCGAGAGCGATCGAGGAGTCATCCCCGGCACAAGTCGAGGCTCACCAAGAGGATCGGGAGTCTCCCTCAAGTGAAACTGCCGTTTACTCCCGGAGAGGTCGACGAATAAGGCCCCCTCGACGACTCAATCTGTAAAGGGGATTATCGGCATTCTCGCTGCTCATGCTCCTATATGCCCATTATATCATATATCGATGCTCATTTCCATGCTCCTACAACTCAAAATAATCACTGCTTGGCATGTATGCTTCTGTAGATCAATTAGTCCGCGTTGCTTGAAATGTATACTCCTATAGTGCTAAAGCAATCATGGTGTGTAAGATGGGCCCCTAGTTACATTTTAAAGGTGGGGAGAATGTGGTGAATTAACGTGAATCGAGGGACATGACGCGGGATCACATGTTGTGCGTCTCGCGTATAAGGGGAGGTCTCTCTGCGGCACGAGTGATTGTCCCCGGGGCATTGCTATTGACATCGGCTGTCCACTTGATGCTCGTTAACTGAAGGTGCTCATTGACTGGTGAGAATGGAGATTATATCGAACTCCGTGCTTACGCGGATTTAGTCTGCAATGGTTAACTGCACATGTATACGTTTCTGCTTATGTACTCCTAGCTGAACCTGTATTTCCTGGTGTGCCCACAGAAGCGGCTCCAATCAAATGGAATAAAGCCTAAACTCTGAAGGTTCTTCTCTCGCTCTCATTTCAATATATATATATATATATATATATATATATATATATATATATATATATGTATATATATATATATATATATATATATATATCTATATATATATATATATATATATATATATATATATATATATATATATATATATATATATATATATATATATATATATATATATATATATATATATATATATATATATATATATATATAATAAATCATAAGTCTTTTATCAGATTCTTCTGAAAACTAATACACCTATTATCTGGCATATCCTGCTGGTACTGAATCACTTTTTAAAAAATAAAAACAAAAAAATGAAATTTTTATAAGAAATCTCGTTTTTGTCTGGGACTCATGATCTGCAAACCACAGTGTAAAATCGTAGACCACAATGAATTCAGAATTCAAGCTCCCCTTAGCCTTCTGACTGATTCATGCTTTTATTAGACAAGGTCAGAGGTCAAGTTGACGATTTTGTAAGTACCAGTCTATGACTGCTTGTTTGTTTGTTTGTTTGTTTGTAGGCACGATAACTCGAGAACGGAAGAAGCTACCAATGTCAAATTACACCACATGATTCAGGAGGGTGGGGGCTAGTGCTGATTAGATTTTGGTCAAAATCGGTCAAAGGTCAAGGTCACGGTGAAGTCAAATATTCGATTTTTGATGGTTTGGTACAGATAACTCGAGAACGTAAAAGCTACCAATGTCAAATTACACCATGTGATTCAGGAGGCTGATGGCTAGTGCTGATTAGATTTTGGTCCAAATCGGTCAAAGGTCAAGGTCACAGTGAGGTCAAACATCCAAAAAACGATAACTCGAGAATGGAAGAAGCTTCCAATGTCAAATTACACCACGTGATTCAGGAGGGTGGTGGCTAGCGCTGATTAGATTTTGGTCAAAATCGGTCAAAGGTCAAACATCCAAAACATTCGATTTTTGATGGTTTGGTACAGAATCATCGTAGAAACTTCTGGTTTGCGTCGCTACCTTCTCAAGAGACAGCTTTTATTGGACAAGTTCAGAGGTGAAGTTGACGATTTCGTAAGTACCAGTCTTTGACTGCTTGTTACTTACGAAATCTAAAGATTTCCTAAGTATATTGATGCCTTCCGTCGTTTGTTTGTTTGTTTGTTTGTAGGCACGATAACTCGAGAACGGAAGAAGCTACCAATGTCAAATGACACCACGTGATTTAGGAGGGTGATGGCTGGTGCTGGTTAGATTTTGGTCAAAATCGGTCAAAGGTCAAGGTCATGGTGAGGTCAAATATTCGATTTTTGATGGTTTGGTACAGATAACTCGAGAACGGAAGAAGCTACCAATGTCAAATTACACCACGTAATTCAGGAGGGTCATGGCTAGCGCTGATTAGATTTTGGTCAAAATCGTTCAAAGGTCAAGGTCACAGTGAAGTCAAACATCCAAAAAAAAGTTATAACTCGAGAACGGAAGAAGCTACCAATGTCAAATTACACCACGTGATTCATGAAGGGTGATGGCTGGCGCTGATTAGATTTTGCTCAAAATCGGTCAAAGGTCAAAGTGAGGTCAAACATTCAATTTTTGATGGCTTGGTACAGAGTCATCGTAGAAACTTCTGGTTTGCGTCGCTACCTTCTCTTCAGACAGCTTTTATTAGACAAAGTCAGAGATTAAGTTGACGATTTCGTAAGTACCAGTCTATGACTGCTTGTTTGTTTGTTTGTAGGCACGATAACTCGAGAACGGAAGAAGCTACCAATGTCAAATTACACCACCTGATTCAGGAGGCTGATGGCAAGTACTGATTAGATTTTGGTCAAAATCGGTCAAAGATCAAGGTCACAGTGAGGTCAAACATCCCAAAAATAATAACTCGAGAATTGAAGAAGCTTCCAATGTCAAATTACACCACGTGATTCAGGAGGGTGATGGCTAGCGCTGAGTAGATTTTGGTCAAAATCGGTCAAAGGTCAAGGTCACAGTGAGGTCAAACATCCAAAACATTCGATTTTTGATGGTTTGGTGCAGAATCATCGGAGAAACTTCTGGTTTGTGTTGCTACCTTCTCGAGAGACAGCTTTTATTAGACTAGGTCAGAGGTCAAGTTGACGATTTCGTAAGTACCAGTCTATGACTGTTTGTTTGTTACTAACGGAATCTAAAGATTTCGTAAGTATATTGATGCCTTCCGTTTCTGTTTGTTTGTTTGTTTGTTTGTTTGCTTGTTAGTTTGTTTGTAGGCATGATAACTCGAGAACGGAAGAAGCTACCAATGTCAAATTACACCACCTGATTCAGGAGGGTGATGGCTAGTGCTGATTAGATTTTGCTCAAAATCGGTCAAAGGTCAAGGTCACAGTGAGGTCAAATATTCGATTTTTGATGGTTTGGTACAGATAACTCGAGAACGGAAGAAGCTACCAATGTCAAATTACACCACCTGATTCAGGAGGGTGATGGCTAGTGCTGATTAGATTTTGCTCAAAATCGGTCAAAGGTCAAGGTCACAGTGAGGTCAAATATTCGATTTTTGATGGTTTGGTACAGATAACTCGAGAACGGAAGAAGCTACCAATGTCAAATTACACCACCTGATTCAGGAGGGTGATGGCTAGTGCTGATTAGATTTTGCTCAAAATCGGTCAAAGGTCAAGGTCACAGTGAGGTCAAATATTCGATTTTTGATGGTTTGGTACAGATAACTCGAGAACGGACGAAGCTACCAATGTCAAATTACACCACGTGATTTAGGAGCGTGCTGACTAGCGCTGATTAGATTTTGGTCAAAATCGGTCAAAGGTCAAGGTCACAGTGAGGTCAAGCATCCAAAACATTCGATTTTTGATGGTTTGGTACAGAATCATCGGAGAAACTTCTGCTTTGCTTCGCTACCTTCTTGAGAGACAGCTTTAATTAGACAAGGTCAGAGGTCAAGTTGACGATTTTGTAAGTACCAGTCCATGACTGCTTGTTTGTTTGTTTGTTTGTAGGCACGATAACTCGAGAACGGAAGAATCTACCAATGTCAAATTACACCACGTGATTCAGGACGGTGATGACTAGTGCTGATTAGATTTTGGTCAAAATCAGTCAAAGGTCAAGGACACAGTGAGGTCAAACATCCAAAACATTCGATTTTTGATGGTTTGACACAGAATCCTCGTAGAAACTTCTGGTTTGCGT
Source organism: Eptatretus burgeri (assembly GCF_056783735.1). Lineage (NCBI taxonomy): Eukaryota > Metazoa > Chordata > Myxini > Myxiniformes > Myxinidae > Eptatretus > Eptatretus burgeri. Next base: position 59,009,559 of record NC_140976.1, on the reverse strand, counting down.
CGTGACCTTCTCAAGAGACAGCTTTTATTAGACAAGGTCAGAGGTCAAGTTGACGATTTCGTAAGTCCCAGTCTATGACTGCTTGTTACTTACGAAATGTAAAGATTTCGTAAGTATGTTGATGCCTTCCGTTTCTGTTTGTTTGTTTGTTTGTTTGTAGGCACGATAACTCGAGAACGGAAGAAGCTACCAATGTCAAATTACACCACGTGATTCAGGAGCGTGGGGGCTAGTGCTGATTAGATTTTGGTCAAAATCAGTCAAAGGTCAAGGTCACGGTGAAGTCAAATATTTGATTTTTGATGGTTTGGTACAGATAACTCGAGAACGGAAGAAGCTACCAATGTCAAATTACACCATGTGATTCAGGAGGCTGATGGCTAGTGCTGATCAGATTTTGGTCCAAATCGGTCAAAGGTCAAGGTCACAGTGAGGTCAAACATCCAAAAAATGATAACTCGAGAACGGAAGAAGCTTCCAATGTCAAATTACACCACGTGATTCAGGAGGGTGGTGGCTAGCGCTGATTAGATTTTGGTCAAAATCGGTCAAAGGTCAAACATCCAAAAGATTCGATTTTTGATGGTTTGGTACAGAATCATCGTAGAAACTTCTGGTTTGCGTCGCTACCTTCTCAAGAGACAGCTTTTATTGGACAAGTTCAGAGGTGAAGTTGACGATTTCGTAAGTACCAGTCTATGACTGCTTGTTACTTACGAAATCTAAAGATTTCCTAAGTATATTGATGCCTTCCGTTTCTGTTTGTTTGTTTGTTTGTTTGTAGGCACGATAACTCGAGAACGGAAGAAGCTACCAATGTCAAATTACACCACGTGATTCAGGAGGATGATGGCTGGTGCTGGTTAGATTTTGGTCAAAATCGGTCAAAGGTCAAGGTCATGGTGAAGTCAAATATTCAATTTTTGATGGTTTGGTACAGATAACTCGAGAACGGAAGAAGCTGCCAATGTCAAATTACACCACGTAATTCAGGAGGGTCATGGCTAGCGCTGATTAGATTTTGGTCAAAATCGTTCAAAGGTCAAGGTCACAGTGAAGTCAAACATCCAAAAAAAAGTTATAACTCGAGAACGGAAGAAGCTACCAATGTCAAATTACACCACGTGATTCGTGAGGGTGATGGCTGGCGCTGATTAGATTTTGCTCAAAATCGGTCAAAGGTCAAAGTGAGGTCAAACATTCAATTTTTGATAGCTTGGTACAGAGTCATCGTAGAAACTTCTGGTTTGCGTCGCTACCTTCTCTTCAGACAGCTTTTATTAGACAAAGTCAGAGATCAAGTTGACGATTTCGAAAGTACCAGTCTATGACTGCTTGTTTGTTTGTTTGTAGGCACGATAACTCGAGAAGGGAAGAAGCTACCAATGTCAAATTACCCCACGTGATTCAGGAGCGTGATGGCTAGTGCTGATTATATTTTGGTCAAAATCAGTCAAAGGTCAAGGTCACAGTGAGGTCAAACATCCAAAACATTCGATTTTTGATGGTTTGGTACAGAATCATCGTAGAAACTTCTGGTTTGCGTCGCTCCCTTCTCTCGAGATAGCTTTTATTAGACAAGGTCAGAGGTCAAGTTGACGATTTCGTAAGTGCCAGTCTCTGACTGCTTGTTTGTGTGTTCCTTTGGGTGTTTGCTTGTTTGTTTGTAGGCACGATAACTCGAGAACGGAAGAAGCTACCAATGTCAAATTACACGACGTGATTCAGGAGGGTGATGGCTAGTGCTGATTAGATTTTGGTCAAAATCGGTCAAAGGTCAAGGTCACAGTGAGGTCAAACATAATTCCGTAAATTCATGTGGAGAAATGGAGTATTTTTGCTTTGGTCGACGTCACGAATTCGTTTTAACTTCGATTTTAATTTTGTCTTCGGTTTTTGCGATCACTTAGGACGCTGAAAACTCTCTTGTCGAAATTCTGGTAAAAATCGGATGTTTTGGAGACGTTTTAAGATTGTATAAAAAATATTTCACTCGCCGCGTCACAGCTCGTCACGTGGTGCAGCGCGCTCGAGCAGAGGCGTCGTTGATCACGTAAAGGTTTTCTGTGTGCGCGCTGACGGTGTTTTCGATAAAGATGGTGTTTAAAAGTCATTTTTTATCCCAATAAAGGTTATCGTCACATGCCTGACTCACCAAGCCGTCAGATTATGTAAAGATTGTTGGTGGATGGCCGAATATTACGGTTTTGTGTCTTAGATAAAATAATATTGAATAATTGAGTGGAGAAATGGAGATTTTTGCTTCGGTCGACGTTACGATTTTTGATGGTTTGGTACAGAATCATCGTAGAAACTTCTGGTTTGCGTCGCTACCTTCTCTCGAGACAGCTTTTCTTAGACAAGGTCAGAGGTCAAGTTGACAATTTCATAAGTACCAGTCTATGACTGCTTGTTTGTGTGTTTGTCACGCTACTCCTACAGTTTTGGGCCGATGACATCCAGACTTGCTCTGTTGGAACAACATGGCTCCAATTAGTGCGTCGGGGTGTTTCTGTCAATGTTGATAGTCTTGGGTGGGGAGGGGGGGGAGAGAAGGGTGGGAAACACAAATTCTCTATGTAAATGTGTATCGTGTAGCGCCACTCCAGGTGGGAGAGAGTATTACAAGTCCACATCCTTTACAGTGCTATCTATATCCCTGCTCCCATGTTTTTTTTTAAGTGCAGCAAGAAGTATTTGGGATTTCACATTTGAATAAGGATAAGAACACAACCGCCCTGGCCGCTCCCTTCGGGAGCAGGTGCTTCTCGTATGATATACCAGAGTTGGTGTCAAAGTCACCCAATGCTCGCCTGTTTTTACATTTATCGTTTTTAAAAGACGAGTCTAATAATTAATATTTTTTATAATTCTCTAACAATTTTTTTGGGGAGGGGTGGGGGGGTTGGAAATCACTTAAAACATGTAGAAATGAAAAAAAAATTTCTCTCAATTTTTTTTGGGGGGGGGGGGGATTGGAAATCACTTAAAACATATAGAAATGCAAAAAAAAAAAGAATTTTTTTTCTCTAACAATTTTTTTTGGGGGGGACCAAGTCCAAAATCTAATGGCATGATCCTTGGACGATACCTCACCCCCCCCCACCAAGTTTCGTCGAAATCCTAATCACTTAAAACATGTAGAAATGCAAAAAAAAAATTGAAATTTTGTTGAAAAAAAAGTTGCAAAAATTTTTTTTTCTCTAACAATTTCTTTTTTGGGGGGGGGGGGGTTGGAAATCACTTAAAACATGTAGAAATGCAAAAAAAAAAAAAGAAATCGAAATTTTGTCGAAAAAAAAGTTGCAAAAATTTTTTTTTCTCTAACAATTTTTTTTGGGGGGGGGTGGAAATCACTTAAGAAATGTAGAAATGCAAAAATAAATTCTCTTACAATTTTTTTTTGGGGGGGGACAAGTCAAAAATCTTATGGCCTGATCCTTGGACCATACCTAACCCCCCACCAAGTTTCGTCGAAATCCGTCGAGGAGTTTTTCCGTAATATAAAAAATTTAACATTTTCACGCTCACGCTGACGCTCACGCCGGGGGTATCACTAGAGCTCTCTGTTCTTTGAACAGGGGAAGTAAAAATGTGTTTCCTGGCCAATTAGGGACCCACAAATGTTCTGAGCAATTAATATTACGAGCATAACCCGCGCTCTGCGCGACATGTTGGGGTAGGTGTGTTTGAGAAAGGAACTGATGCAGAGTATCAGTAGTAATTTTACTTTAATGCAGTAAGTGGAATACAATGTTCAAAGTACTTCTTGATACACAATGTTTTGGGTTATAGCATTACAAATGCAGTAACCGTTTTTGGCACGATTTCACTGTTTCAGAACCATTTTATTTACTTTTTTTGTACCATGTACCTCATATGGTCTTTGAGATAATGTAAGCCGAATATTACGTTACTCGAGCGCAGAACAAAGTCGAAGATAGCGCGACACGAAACCACAAACTCGGAAATAATATATAAGATAATTACCTTACCTAACAGGTGCAATCAGTTTTGATAGAGATGTAGAAGTATGACATGATGAAGTATGCCTGACAGGATAGTGAAGAGGCAGTGCACTCCCATTTGAGCTGTTGAGTCTGTGTTTGATTTTAGACCCGACTATAAACTGTCAGATTGGTGCTTTGCAGGCAAGGTGTTGTATCAAAAGGTGTGTCAAGCCTCAGATGGTCGTTAAAGTTTGGGTCCCGCGTCGGCTAGCATCGATCACTGGTGGACGATGAAGATCCCTGCACAGTGTCTTTCGAAGCGGACAAATTCCAAATGACTGCACTCACCAGTTCTCATGAAAGACCAAGCTTGCAAAGCCGGTACATTCATGACTTGGACTAATCTTACACATGTATTACCTACTAAAAATAGGACATGCCCTTAGAAGAAGTACGACGTTAAGAAATGCCTGGATGATGAGCAAAGAGTCAACGCAGTCGAACTTTTCTGAATGAATAAACGTTTATTTAATAATCCACACACGTCTGCACAGAGAGGTCAACGTGATGCTGAATGTGTGCAAAGATTACCCTCTTTTGCAGCTCCTGGATACTTGCTTGCCAGTCGGGTGCTTCCTGTGACAATTGCCTGTTTGTGGGGAAAAACAATGCATTGCTTACCAGGTACATTCGAGAAGCACAAAGAGTGCTGGCAGAAGTAGGACTCGTCAGCAGGTATTTTGAATTAACAATTAATTTGCTGCGTCGTTTCCAGGAGAAGAAATCCCAGAACCTTCCAATTAACCCTTGGTGATTACTGGAGATTGAAGAAATCTCATGTTGTTGGTGGAATAGCTCCAGAATGGACCAATGAATGGCTCTCGTGGAAGTGGAAACAATGGCTTTCCCATGTGCCAACTGCTCCATTTGGTTTTTCAGACACCAAACCAACATCCTAAGGCAACATCTTTTGCTACATTATCAAATATTTTCAATGCATTCCTCGCTTGAGGGTATTAAACAATAAGGAGTTTTACAGGTATGAACCTCAGCATACCTGTTCAACTCATCAATGTTGACTCTTTCATGCAAACACACACGTACAATTTATTTCCTTGACATTATATTGAACTGACAATGCCTTTGGACTTATTCTTCATTTGTACGCAGCACAAGGCTGCAGGGTAGCATCGTTGGCTATGGGTGTGGCTGAGAATGAAACTGAACTTTTCAACATGAGAGTGAAGATTTCGTGTACGACACAAATAATATGCTGCACGACCATCCTTTGACGTAACTTCACACGATACTGATAGATATGACAAAGCAATGTGATGTGATTACACGACCTTTCGTACAACTTGAGGCTGTTCTTAAGCAGGTGTTCCAGGCTCAGGACCTTCTGGATGAGCAAACATTTCACGGTCGTTTCCTCGCGACTGGCCGGACTAATTTTCTGAGCCGCCATCTTCCAAACCTGAATTTCGTGCCTCAGTTCTGGAAATTTACAATGAGCAAGGATAAGCAAAAACAAAACAGTGTGCTGAATAAAGGACTCACATTAAATGGAAATTGTGTGATTTAACCATTGGACATTGTTTTTCTTGAAACATTTTCATCACAGCTATCCTTTCTTGTTGTACGAAACTCAGAGGGAGCGTCTTTTCAGAACCAAACTGGCGCTCAACTCAACACATAATCAAAATCTAAATGACAACCATAATAATGATTGAAGCAATCCAGCTCTGTTGTTTGTATTGAGTTGAGGCTCATGTAAGACCTGGAACACTCAACGGATCAAGATGTAACAGAACAAACGGAACAGTAGAAAGAGAGAGGGGGAGGGGAGGAAACCAGCAAAGTTGAAGGCCAAGATCGTGGCAAACTTGGACAAACAATAGGAGGAATGAGGGGTCAGGAGAGATACATAGGGTCGACAAGATGGATACAGAAGCATACTCTCAGGAAGGAAAAACTGTAATTTTGAAGGAGGTGTGGGAGGAAGGATTCTGTGAAACAGATGATATCAGCTTGGGAAGGAGGATGGTTAACAAGGGTAGAAAAGGTCATGATTTTGGATGGGGGATGATCTGAGATGGTGGTAAACAGCTGTCTTGAAGATTTGGAGGGAATAATGATAATGAAGAGGATGTGGAAGTTGTTTCCAGAGGTGGCGGGGGGGGGGGGGAGGGACGAATTAGTGAAGGCAAGCAGTGATTCTGGATTTAGATATTTTCACCAGAAAGGGGTTGATGATGGCCGGGTGTGCCCTGTAGACAAAGCAAGGAAAGAGCAGAGGGTGCAGTACCAGAAAGGAGGTGGGAGAATACGGAGACCACCAACCTGTCTGTGATTGAAAAGTAAGTAATAGACCCATGGAATCAGCTTCATCATGGGACATTCCAATGATGTTGAAGGCCTTGATTTTCACGGCATCAAGTTGAGCAAGATGTGAGGTGGAAGTGATAGCACAGAGGGGAGAGCAGTACTCAATCAAGCTGCGGATGAAGACCTTGTGGGTGGATAGGAGTTCAGGTGCGCCAAGGAAGGACTTTGTACGAGGGAGGATGCCCAATTTACAAAGAAACAGAAACCTCAGGAACGTGAACCAAACATTTCTTGAAAGCTTATGACATGGTATTTTCACTGATTACTGTTGTAGTAAGTCACTGCTAGAGTTCGTGAGAGCCCAGGGTCTGAAATTGGAATTTACACAAAATCCTTCTTATTGATGTTCTCGATGTGTGCCCTTCTGTGGTTCAGACAGGCATTGATTCTGACTCCAAAATTCTCTCCAACTTTTCTGTTGGCCTCATGTGGCACTGCCTGGAGGTAGTCTGACACCTCCTGCTTCAGATCATCCAGTGTGGCAGGGCGGTTGGCATAGACAGAGCCCTTGACAGCCCCCTCAGAACCAGTAGCCCAGAGGGTTCAAGTCTGGTTTATGGGGTGCCCAGTCATGAGTGGTACCCAGGGCAAAGAGGGGATTTCTGAAGAGCTGCCACAGGAAAGTGATGGTGTCATCAGCTGTATGTGGGGGTGCACCATCCTGCAAAACCAGGTCATGCTGAGCTGGTCTGGGGTGACCTTTTGGGCTGGACATTATGGAACTTCTGCAGCATAGCCCGGTAGTGCTCACTGTTAATCATCACCGTCCTGCTGTTGTCATTCTCAAACCAGTAAGGCCTTAGCATTCACCATCTGGCATTGAAGGTGCAGAAGCATGTGACCTTAGAACCTTTCAGGCACCTCTCAGTGATCTACTCAGGTAGTTATGCCCCCCCCCCCCCAGAAAATGTTGTTGTGGTTGTTGATGGCACCATTCCAGTGGAAATCGGCTTCATCACTGAACCAGATCAGGTTGATCCAGTTTGGGCACCGCTCTGTCCTGTCACTGAGCCAATTGCATATATGAAGTCTCCTTCTCATGTCATCTTGACTCAGTTTATGCCGAATAGAGATGATGTGTGGGAAAAGCTTCAGTTCCTTAGTGAGGAGATGCCAGACTGATGTTGGTTTGATGTCTAGCTCCCAGGAGCACCGGTGGTGGGACTTCTTGGGACTGTCCACTGTAGAATCCCACATGGCGTTGATGTTGGGTGGCTCTTGGTTTCTGATGCTGGCCTACTGCTGTTGCCCTTGCTCTGGTTGTGCACTGTACCCTTCTGTTCAAAATGTTTCACAATACATTGAATGGCAGAATTTGTGGGTCTATCAAGTTTTCTGAGGTCATATTCCCGGCAGAACCTCCGGCGGGTGTCCACATATGATTTCCTCTCATACCACAAAGCCACCACTTTTGTCTTCTGCTTCATTGTCAATGGCATAGTTTAGCTGTGGAGCGAGAAATCCCAGGGAACAAATAACATGATAACAACGTCAAACCCTGAAAAGGAAAGGTCAAAAAACAGAGAAATGGCAGGAAGTCAAAGTTGTATCAATCGTTTTGAAACACCCTCTCTATGGGAGGGGGTGGGAAGGGGGGTGGGGGTATCCACATTGTCCTTTCAGAAAGAGATAGTGAGAGTGTGAGATTTGTCAGTATTGAAAGCCATATTTTAAGTGTTTGACTAACTTGTGATTTTGTCAAGGTTGGAAGAGAGGGAAGAGGCTGCTGCTTGTCAGAAGGATGATGGATGTCATGGCAGAGGGTGATGTAATCAGCAAAAAGATAGAGGCAATTTTCCAGAGGATCAGAGAGATCATTGATAAAGATTAGGAATAGGATTTGGCCCAGAACCCACCTTGGTGCACTCCAGCCTTGACGGGGAGAGGAGTGAAAGTATTCCATTGAGAGCCACATGTTGGCTATGAGAGTAGAGGAAGTCAGAAGGCATGTGTGGAGTTGACCTTGGATGCTACAGGCAGAGAGTTTGGAGGGCAAGGCAGGATGCCAGACTGTATGAGATTTGTTGAGAGAGATGGCCCTGATCTCATGCTTGCAATTGAAGGCTTCTGTCCATTGGGGGGGGGGGTGGGGTGAGTATAAGCAGCATTTCCAAGGTGGAGTGACCAGGTCTGAATCCAAATTGGTGATCTGAGTTGAGGCCATTGGAGAAAAGGAAAGATTTCGTATCAACTGTGATGATGGATTCCAAAAGCTTGCTGATGATTGGAAGTAAGCTGATAAGTCTGTAGTTGAAGGGATCCCTTTTTTATCTAATGCATTTATGTTGGATGATTTTCAAGCAGATGAAAGATGACCAAGAGCAAATGATAGGGTGAAAAGAGCAGAAAGAGGATGTGCAGGAGCAGTAGGGCAGGTTTTTACGACATGTGATGCGTTGCTGTGTTTTTCAAATAATCATATACAGTGCCTATAGAAAGTCTACCCCCGTTTCAAAATGTTCACCTTTTGTTGCCTTATAGCCTGGAATTAAATTGCATGAACTCAGACTTTTTACACATTTATTTACACATCAAAACCCATAACTTCCAAGTGAAAAACAAATTCTACAAATTTCAGAAAATGTATTAAAAATACAAAACTACAATATTTTGGTTGAATAAGTGTCCATCCCCCTGAGTTAATACTTGGTGGAAGCCCCTTTGACAGCAATTACAGCTGTGAGTCTGTTGGGATAGGTCTCTACGAACTTTACACACCTTGATTGGGAAATATTTTCCTATTCTTCTGGACAAACTGTTCAAGCTCAATCAAGTTGCGTGAGAAGCATTGATGGACAGTAATCTTCAAGTCATGCCACAGATTTTCAATTGCATTTAGGTCCGGGATCTGACTTGGCCACTCAAGGACATTTATCTTTTTGTTCCTCACCCACTCCAGTGAAGCTTTGGCTGTGTGCTTGGGTCATTATCATGCTGAAAGGGGAACTTCCGTCCCAATTTCAGGTTTCTTGTAGAGGGCAGCATGTTTTTGTCTAGGATTTTTCTGTATTTTGCTCCATCCATTTTCCCTTCTATCCTGACAAGTGCCCCAGACCATGCTGATGAGAAACATCCCCATAACTTGATGCCACCACCACCATGATTCACAGTAGGGATGGTGTTCTTTGGGTGTGGGGTTTGTGCCAAATGCAACGTTTTGCATTTAGGCCAAAAGGTTCCATCTTGGAGTCGTCAAACCACAAAACCTTTTGCCACATAACTTCAGAATCTCCAGAGTGGTTTTTTTTCAGACCTCAAACGGGACTCAAGGTGGGCTTTCTTGAGTAATGGCTTCCTTCTTGTCACCATACCGCACAAGCCAGACTTGTGAAGTACTTGGGATATTGTCACATGCACACAGTGACCAATGTTTGTGACAAAGGCCTGAAGTTCTTTCAAACTTGCCATTGGCCTCTTGGTGGCCTCTCTGATCAGTCTCCTCCTTGCTTGGTCATCCAGTTTGGAGGGATGGCCTGATCGAAGCAGGGTCTTGGTGGTACTATACGCCTTCCACTTCTTAGTGATTGTCTTGACTGTCCTTCAAGGGATATTTAAGGCCTTTGAAATATTTTTATACTCATCCCCTGATCTGTGACTTTCCATAACTTTATCCCAGAGGTCTTTTGAAAGCTCCTTGGTGCTCATGGTTGAGTCTTTGCTGTGAAATGCATTACTCAGCAGAGGAAACCTACAGGAACAGCTGATTTTATTCTGAAATAATCAGAATCACTACAATTTAACACAGGTGGAGGCCATTTACCTTGTTGTGTGATTTTGCAGGTAATTAGTTACACCTGAGGTAATTATCCTTGCCGAAGGATTCGGAGAGGGTATTGCATTTGGGTCCGTTTGTTTGTCTGTTTGTCTGTCTGTTTGTCCGTACAGAACTTTCGTGTTTTTCTCCACAACTGCTTGTCGGATTGAGACAAAATTTTCACCATTGGTGCGACGACTCATGTAGAATGTTTCAATGATAATTGTGACATCATAAGTCATGTGGTGTGGCAGCCATATTGGAAAAACGGAAAAACTTTGAACCTCTATATCTCTGAAACTGCACGAAGGAAAAAAATCGAAACTTGCCACATAGCAAGTACTCCTCCTGGGGAATGAGTTTCATTACTTCATGAAATCATATGTGCCATCGTTATGATGTCATAATTACATGTGTAGAATGCTACATCCGATCAGTATAAACATTTTTGAGGGTCATCCAGGGATAAAATGGTCCACATAAAAGTTTTTGATGGCATCATCGGTCATGTGATTCAGCAGCCATATTGTTTTTATTTATTTTTTTAACTTCAAAAAATCTTCTTTTCTGAAAAGGCTGAAAAGATCAAGGTGAAACTTTACACAAATGACTGCCTATCCATGAGGAACAAAAGGGTCACACATTTGATGTCACAGGTCACTTGGTTTGGCAGCCATATTGGATTTACCCTAAAAGCGATAAAAATACACCACTTACAGCAAAAGAAGTCCTGGTGAGGGTTTGCAATCTCTGATTGCTCTTTTTCTTGTTTACAATTGCTATTATAAGGGGGGTGGACACTTATCCAACGAAAATATTCTAGTTTTGTATTTTTAATGAATTTTCTGAAATTTATAGAATTTTTTTTCACTTGGAAGTTGTGGGTTACGAAGTGTAAATAAAGATGTAAAAAGTCTGATATCTGATGCAATTTAATTCCGGGCTATAAGGCAACAAATGGTGAAAAATTTGAAAGGGGGTGTACACTTTCTTTTGGCACTGTAGCAAAGTCAATTTTATTGTCAAGCAACGTTCGAGTCAAAGATGCTAATTAAGCTCTGAGGTGTTGTTCTCACTCCAAACTTACCGACAATGGAAGAAGGTTCTCTATTGTGGACATTTGTTTTTTGAAGAAGAAGACGCAGGAAGGGAATGGCTACCAGCAAGACGGCCGCCACCCCGACTGACATGTGCAGCGTGAACCCAGCGAAGTCTATTCCCTGTTTCACAATGACGACAACAACAAGAACGACCAAATGAAAACACAAGACTTAAGTGGCAGAAAATAAATAAACATTCTCAAAGTCCAAATATTTATTGATTGAAAACAATGGAAACGTAATTGAAAATCCTTCCTGCAAATGTATGTGGTCATGTGACAAACTCATTTTGCATACAGGTCAGACAGACCTGCAAGCAATACTCAAATTAAACGATATACCTTTTATGCTATAAAATACTTAAAAAAAAACAATGAATCTCAGCTGAATTTGTGGCAGTTTATCTGAAGATAAACAGCACAGATAGTACAAACAATCATTCTTGCAGGCACCTGTTAACTGTGTTGTTGGGCTTTCAATACCTGTCGTTTGAGACGCCTGTTTGACACGATGATGACATTCGGAGGATCTCCCACGGCAGTGGCAGCTCCACCAATGTTTGTGAATAGAACTTCCGCAATTAGGATGTATCTGGCCTTGAGGTTGAGCACTTCACAAAGTCTAGCAGAACACAATATGCATTCGTAAAGTAAAACTTCAATCTCTCTTGGGTATCTTCCCTTACCAGTGGACTGACTGCTTACTGGGAAGGCGAAGTGTTCTCGTCCAAAAAATGCTTCATTTATTATGCAAGAAAATGAAAATGAAAATGAAAGAAAATGAAATCATTTATTATGCAAGAAAGAAAATGCAAGGACATTAAACTGCATGTCCCATCTGCCAGCGTTAGTTGGTAGATGTTAAAGATCACATGGTGTCCTTAGTGAAGAGTAGGGGAGTTATAACCAGCACCCTGTACAAATTACAACTTCCTGCCCTAACCTACAGGTGACGGTACATCAGCGCAAAACCCTGCCCAAGCCAATGGTGCTACTCGCAATCTTGTGCCACGTACTAAGGAAGAAGAAGAAGAAGAGTGTAATTTCATTAATTCCCTCACTGCCCCTGACTCCCCATGCATGTTTCTTTCCTTACCTGCACCTACATTCCATAGCCTGGTGTTGCCTTAGCGGTTAGGGTGGTGGCTTGGGCTCCGAGAGTCCTGAATTCGATCCCCATTGGCCACCGAATTTACACCAGGGGGTTGACTCAGCCTGTCATCCTTCTGAGGTCAGTGAAATGAGCACCAGTATAGTGGTAATTGGGGCACTGCATCAACGGCATAACTGCGCCCCTAATCAATGATGCAGCAAGCAGCCAAAAAGGCAGCACATGATGGGAACCGACATTCCAATCTCCCCCCGACTTCCTGAACCCTGCTATTATATCAGGTATTCTCTTCATTCTCTCTTCTTTTTTTATTTCCTCCATTTAGCCGAACTTTTCCTTCCCACCCACACATCTATCCAATAAATAGCTAGTTCCCAATAAAGAATGCATGTAGCTGCTTACAAAGGTTTTTTTTTCATATCTCCTGATTGGTGGGAAATGCTCAACTTACCAGTGAAAAAATTCAGTCTGGTGTTTCAGAAACAGACAAAACTACCCCCAAATTGATTATACGGTGAGACAATAACAATCTTTGAATATGGATGACATTTGCAACCATCATACAAAAATTTGATTTCAGAGAATACTTGGAGCGTACTGCCAGCAGAGAGTATACATACTGTAACATATATATATATATATATATATATATATATATATATATATATATGTATATATATATATATATATATATATATATATATATATATATATATATATATATATATATATCTTCTTCTTCCTCTTTCGACTTGCTCCTGTTAGGGGTCGCCACAGCGGATCAACCGTCTCCATTTCGCTCTGTCCTCCACATCTTCCATTGACACTCCAACCACCCACATATCCGCCCTCACCGCATCCATGAACCTCTTCTTTGGCCTTCCTCTTCTCCTCCTGCCTGGCGGCTCCATCTTCAACATCCTTCTCCTGATATACTCCGTTTCCCTCCTGTGCACATGTCCAAACCATCTCAATCTCGCCTCTCTCACTTTGTCTCCAAACTGTCCTACCTGCGCTGTCCCTCTAATATACTCATTTCTTATCCTATCCATCCTCATCACTCCCAACGAGAATTGCAGCATCCTTAACTCTGCCACCTCCAGCTCCGCTTCCTGTCTTATTGTTAGTGCCACCGCCTCCAAACCATACAACATAGCTGGTCTCACTACCGTCTTGTATACTTTCCCCTTCACTCTTGCAGCTACCCTTCTCTCACAAATCACTCCTGCAATTCTTCTCCACCCACTCCATCCTGCCTGCACTCTCTTTTTCACTTCTCTCCCACACTCTCCGTTACTTTGGACAGTTGATCCCAAGTATTTAAACCAATCCACCTTCCCCACCTCAACTCCTTGCAACCGCACCATACCACCACCCTCCCTCTCATTTACGCACATGTACTCCGTCTTACTCCGACTGACTATCATTTCCCTTCTCTCCAGTGTGTACCTCCACCTCTCAAGGCTCGCTTCAGCCTGCTCCCTACTCTCCCTACAGATCATGATGTCATCCGCGAACATCATAGTCCATGGAGACTCCAGTCTGATCTCATCCGTCAACCTGTCCATCACCATTGCAAACAGGAAAGGGCTCAGAGTGGATCCTTGGTGCAATCCCACTTTAACCTTAAACCGGTCCGTTATTCCTACCGCACACCTCACCGCTGTCACACTGTCCTCATACATATCCTGCACGATCCTCACATACTTCTCCACCACTCCCGACTTCCTCATACAATACCACAACTCCTCTCTTGGCACCCTATCATAAGCTTTCTCTAAATCCACAAACACACAATGTAACTCCTTCTGGCCTTCCCTATACTTCTCGATCAACATTCTCAAAGCAAACATCACATCAGTGGTGCTCTTTCCTGGCATAAACCCATATTGCTGCTCACAGATCGTCACCTCTCCTCTCAACCGAGCTTCCACTACTCTTTCCCACAACTTCATGGTGTGGCTTAACAACTTTATCCCTCTGTAATTTCAACAGCTCTGCACATCACCCTTATTCTTGAAAATCGGAACCAGTATACTTAATCTCCACTCCTCCGGCATCCTCTCACTTTCCAAGACTTTATTAAACAATCTGGTTAACAACCCCACTGCCATCTCTACTAAGCACTTCCATGCCTCCACTGGTATACCATCTGGGCCAACCACCTTTCCACTTTTCATCCTCTTCATAGCAGTCCTCACTTCATCCTTACTGATCCATCCCACTTTCAGATTCACTATCTCCACCTCTTCCAGTCTTCTCTCTCTCTCATTTTCTTCATTCATCAGCTCCTCAAAGTACTCCATCCACCTTCTCAACACAGTCTCCTTGCTCGTCAGCACATTCCCATTTGCGTCCTTTATCACCCGAACCTGCAGCACATCCTTCCCAGCTCGGTCCCTCTGTCTTGCCAATCGGTATAAATCTTTTTCCCCTTCTTTTGCATCCAACTTCTCATACAGCTCGTCATATGCCTTTTCCTTGGCCTTTGCCACGTCTCTTTCTGCCTTTCGACG
>NC_140976.1:58984741-58989741 GCF_056783735.1 Eptatretus burgeri | reverse complement strand
ACAGAGTGCAGCCCAGATGGATTTCGATCTCCTTTTTGGCCCGATCTCTCAAATGTCATCCTAGTGTTTAACAGGCAGAGTGATTGCCATCAATCAATGTGAGTCATCAATGTTATCAATGATGAGATGAGACATCAATGTGAGTGCCGTCCCTTGGATAGATGCTAAACAGGCGTCCCGTCTGCCAGCATTAGTTGGTGGACGTTAAAGACCCCATGGTGTCCTTTGTGTTGAGTATGCGAGCTACCGCTGATGCCAACCAGCATGGGGTACTGCATCAGCGATACTGGTGCTCCCAGCAATAATGCAAACCAGCAGGCTGCACACACATTTATGATGATTAGTTTGAGTTTTGCAATTCTACTCAAAAAGTAATTCCATTATCTGCTAATATTGATGTTCCCCCTTCATGTACTGTGGTGTATTTCCTGTATTATTAAATTGTCCAACTCACCATAACTGCACACCATTCAAAGAATCCAGTTTCTGAAAACACTGCGACCATAATCATCTAAAATTGGGGGGTAAAGGGTGTGGGAGCAGGAGGGGGTTAGTTACATTCATTCATTGGTTCAAATCATTGAAAGGTTGCAGTGTGGTTCAACCACCCCTCATTGTGGGTGGCACAACTTGTGAAACACAAAAAGACAAGATTCCAATTTAACCAATGTATAAAAGCTGAAACCAACAACCAATACGGAGCATCATTTTTGGGCCTGAAGGCCTCATCTTAGTTCTTAACTGAATCTGAACCATGTAGTAAAAAAAATAATGACCACACATGTCACCAATGGAAATGGTCAATATTTGGGATGAGGACTGTCCTTACCATGCCAAAGAGGAGGGCCAATGTCTCCCAGTCCACCCACCCGATCACAGATGTCAGGCTTGGTTTCTGCATTAAAAAGCCACATATTTAAGTCATATAAAATAGCAGGAGAGATTTGACCCCCCCATCCTTTATTACCCCCTCCACCCCCCAATCCCAATATGCCTTCCATCTCTTTTTCCTTACTCATGTCTCCTCAGACCTTTTTTCCACCTTCTGTTCAAATTCCGATCACGCTTCCCTACCTCTCCTTTCTTCTATCAGTACAAAACACCGCCATGAAAAACAAAACAAAACAAAAAACAAGCAAGTTGTTCACATTTATTTGTCAAAAAATTGCCCCTATAAAGCTATGGTCTTAAAAAAAAACAAAAAAGGTCAAATTAGTTTTTACATTTAATGTGAAGCAGGGTATTAATTTATTTATTTATTTGTATACTGCCTGTGGCTGCTTGGCTGCATCATTTTCTGGGGGCACGGCTATGCTGCTGATCTGGTGCCCCCATTATTACCAGCATGCTGGTATTAATTTTGCTGACCTTGGAAGGATGACAGGCTGAGTCAACCCACCTGGTGCTAATGCAACAGCCTGACAGGGGCAAGTTGGTGTTTGCAGTTTCACGACGTGAACCCATCCATCCATTTAAAAAAATGTAACTTCTTTTTTTTTTTCATCACAAACATTCCCAGGAGTCCCCTGAATCCAATGTAGTTCAATCTATTCAAATCCGTTAATCTGTTCTCAAGTTATAACACGACAAACACACAGACAAGCCGGTAGGCGGACATGGGTAGTCGATCAATTCGAATTTAGTCGTTTTTCAGCCGTTACTAGCCAACAAAAGCGTCCATAGCAACGGATCTTTCTCACACATAACTAGGACATACCATGAACCTACCATACCAGTTTCATGTACATCTGACCCATAGTGTCTGAGATATAACGAATTTCGTTTTTTATATTTTTTTCAACCAGGGTTCATTCAAAGTCTATCTTCTCTGACAGTTTTCATGGGAGCGGGCTGAATGTACTGCCCACAAACGATCATAGTTTGATTTTTGAATTTCGATATTTATATTTTAAAGATTTTTTTGAAAATTTCAAAGGCCCGTTGCTAGGCAACCGAGGGGTCCATAGCAACGGTTCTCAAACGCGCTCAACTCGGTCAAGTATGAACCTACCACCAGAGTTTCATCAAAATCGGCCTACGATTAACGGAGTACTGGCCTGGACAGACAAACAGACAGACAGACATAACGACGGAAAACCTGACAATAAGGGTAGTTAGATCGACTACCAACAGACAGACACAGCTCCTATTATATATGAGGTCCATCTAAAAAGTAACGGGACTGATCCTGCTGTGTGCTCCTTACACAACTTGAATGAACGGGTTGCGTCACAGTCTTTCGCAACATTCCAGCAATATATATGTGATTGGTGATGGTTGACTGCGCTCGTGTGATTTTTTTTACAGGTCGTGCCTTACACGTCTAGTCTGAGTCGTCGTGTTACGAGTCGTGAGCAGAGAGCCAAATTGAAGTTTCTTGCCAATCTTGGCAAAACACCTTCCGAATCCTTCGCAATGCTGCAGCAAGTCTACGGAGAAGAAACGATGTCATGTACACGTGCATTTGAATGGCACAAGAGGTTCAAAGGGGGACGGGAGGAGGTTGAAGACGATCCACGGTCTGGAAGATCTTCAGTGAGCAGAACGGCAGACAACTTCGAGTGTGTGAAGCAGATGGTGTGCGCAGATCGTCGACTCATGGTGCGGATGATTGCTGAGGAACTTTCCATCAACAAGGACACTGTTTGTAGCATCATTATTGAAAATCTCGAAATGCGCAAGGTGTGCACAAAGACGGTCCCCAAGCTGTTGTCCGAGGACCAGAAACAGCAAAGAGTCACTGTCTGTCAACACATTATCGAGTGCCTCGAGGACGATCCGGACCTGCTCGGGAGAGTCATCACTGGTGATGAATCGTGGATATTGGAATACGATCCCGAGACCAAACGACAGAATCGTCAGTGGAAAAGTCTGGCATCACCAAGACCAAAGAAAGCGTCGATGTCGAAGTCGAAGGTCAAGGTGATGCTCATCGCGTTTTTTTGACATCAAGGGCATCGTCCACTTCGAGTTTCTACAACAGGGTCAAACAGTGAATCAATACGTGTACAAGGAGATCCTCCGGCGCCTCATAAGATCAGTCTGGGACAAGAGGAGGGATCTGTGGGAGAACAATGTCTGGGTGCTCCACCATGACAACGCCCCTGCTCACAGTGCTCTGAGCATCCGACAGTTTCTGGTGGAGAAAACGTGCCAATTCTGGAGCAACCCCGGTATTCGCCAGACTTGGCCCCTTGTGATTTTTTCCTCTTCCCTAAGCTCAAGGGGGTAATCAAGAGGACCCGATTTCCTGATGTGGAGGCTATCAAAAGAGCCGTGATGACGGAGCTCCGGAGGATTCCAGAAGAAGCCTTCTCGGGGTGTATCAAAGTGTGGAAGAAGAGAATGGACAAGTGTGTGAGACTGGAGGGAAACTATTTTCAAGGGGACAAGCTGAGATTTCAATATATTTTTTGGAATAAAATTTCTGTGAAGTCAGTCCCGTTACTTTTCGATGGACCTCGGATATATATATATATATATATATATATATATATATATATATATATATATATATATATGTATATATATATATGTATATATATATGTATATATTATATATATGTATATATATATATATATATATATATATATATATATATATATATATATATATATTGTGACGTCCACGGGACTTGAACAGTCCCGCCAACGTAGAATGAGCCGAAACGATGGAGGCGGTTTATTTATTTATAACCCAAACATGGCGGTTCTAATAGCTCTACCGCAAACGGGACGAGGAAGGTGGCACGAGTCGCTTTTCACTAAGTTGATGATGTTTATTTGTTTTTATTATTACCAGAAATAACAAGACTCGGCAAGAAGAGGGATCCGGGGCGATTCGACGGGATGGTGTGGGACCTGGCGTGGGGAAAAAACACAGACAATTCCAATGAATATACAGTTCTCAATCCCTCTAAGGCGCCAAGCACACACACACACACACACACACACACACACACACACACACACACACACACACACACACACACACACACAAAACGTAGCTATTTCTGGTGGTCAGGCTGGACCGTGGTGTGGACGCAACTGTCCCTGGATCGGCGTCGGACGAGCTGGCCTTGCTCTCGTCAGGGGGGGGCAGGAGAAACCGTGGTGCTGTCGACCTCCTGGTCTCGGCCCAAGTCCGCTCACAGCCGCCAGGAAGGTGGCGTCGTGGTGTGAATGGAGTGATTGTTGGCATCGTGTAGTGAATGGCGTGATCGTTGAGATGTTGGTTGTGGCGATGTTCGTTGTTGTTCTTGCACCAAATTAACGACAGCAAAAGAAAAACAACAAACTGAAGAATCGGAGCCCGAATGGATCACATATATTCCGTCTAAATAACGCGTTTGGGCTAACTACACATGAACTTACCGATATATCTCACCTGAGGACCCTTTATGGTGTTATGCGAATTTCCACAGCCGTAACAATATATATATATATATATATATATATATATATATATATATATATATATATATATATATATATATATACATATATATATACATACATACATACATACATATATATATATATATATATATATATATATATATATATATATATATATACATACATACATACATATATATATATATATATATATATATATGTATACAGTCAAAGCTCGTTACTATGCCACCTCGCTTCTATGCCACTCTCGCTATTATACCACTTTTGCTCGGTCCCGACAAAATTCAATACAAAATAAATTTACTATGCCACCCCCTACTCTCGCTACCATGCCACTACTGTGTGACTGTTAAAAGGCACGAGTCGTGAAAAAATCTGTATTGCACAGTGCTCGATTATCACAATCACGTCCAAAGGCGAAGCGACGAACTACAGTCCAGCTGCGCACAACATAACTCAATACGTACGCGCATAGTCAGACTGTGTCAAAACACGCGATTCTTCTCCCCGATGCCAGCCACAACAAGCCAATCACAACATGCACAACGAGACACAAAAAAGCGCGAGCACACACACAGACA
>NC_140976.1:58874741-58969741 GCF_056783735.1 Eptatretus burgeri | reverse complement strand
TTCCCACGACCTCCCTCTGCATTAATCTCTGTCATACTCTTGATCTTTACCTACTAATCGGTTCATTTCAGGCTTTTTGGATGAATAATAAAAAATGGACCATGAAGTAGATATACCATTTTTGTGAATTTATTTGTAATCGTGTGGAGGAAGCCATCACGTCCATAACTGTTTTTGAAACGCACGTGACATCACTTTGTGTTTGTGCCATGAAACAAACGAATGACAAGGATACAATATTCTTGGGAGGAAGTTAAAGAAAACAGGGTCCAGGGCCGATCTTGGTCAGGTCTTAATGCGAACAACCCCTAAGGTTCGGGTAACGTGGTCAACAAGAACATTCATCTCATCAATCAAAAGAGCAATCAACAAACGGCCGTTACAATTGAACCGTGGGAGCGATGCACATAAAGCAGGATGGGATTTTGTAAATGCCCACAAGGCTTCTTCACAATGATACCATCAAAATGGTAAAATGTCAGCAAGGGTCGATTTTAAGTAAAACCACATGAGAAACCTCGATTCTTACTCACGGCACAAATGACCACGATGCCGAAAAGGAAAATCGTCTTGAAAGATCTCAATAAAAATCTGCAAATCATCAGAACAATATGAAAAAAAAGAAAAAGATCTTTATACCATGTTGGTAATTCACTTTAACGTCACATATTCAGACATGCAATGATGCAAGTTTACGTTGACAAAAAACGTCATTATTAGCAACAGGGGCTCCCCAGCACTGCCCACGACAGAAAACCACCCCCTGCAAACTGAAACAGTATCCATACAAATCCATTGGGACAATACTCTGTGCAGAGTATCAGTGCTGCCAAAGCAGTCACCTGGGCTATTGAGCACAATCCGGGACAGGTCGCCACTCCGACACAGGATACTCAAATGGCTCAATCATCCCAGCAAGCTGGTATTCATTTTGCCAACCTCAGGGGGATGACAGGCTGTCAACCCCACCTGGCATTAATTCAACAGCCAAGTGGGATTTGAACTCGGGACCCTAGGATCCCAAGCCTGCCACCCTAACCATTAAGCCAACACCAGGCATTTTGGAAACAGTGTCCGAGTCACAAACGCTGGATGAAGATAACTCGATCAGCTGCTGCGACCAAGGAGACGTAACTGATGTTGGAGGTCCACGGTAGTGATCCTGCTCAATGGATAGAAATAAGTGAGCAAAGGGAATATTTTAGCCAAAAAGTCATTGGGGATTTCAGAGCATTGAAACGTATTCACAGCAACAAGAAAAGCTAACTGAAGAGGGAACCCTTTTCCATGAGGACACAGAATGGTACGGTACGAGCCAGAGAGTGGCGAATTTACTCTCTACCTATTGGTGACGTGTTCCATTACGTTTGAAAACTCTTTGGCAAGAAGGCATGAGCACTCGCATCAGGATATAATGACTGGGAAAATGTTACTTGCCTCTTGTGTGAACATGAAAATACCCCTGATCTTATGAATGCAATCCTCTGTATGGTTGCACGGATGGATAAATAAGAAAATGAAGGAATTGATTGCAGTCCAGTTACCTGGACAGAATCAGAGATCATTGGAAAAACGTTCCTAAATGCATTGTCAGCCCGGCACAGTTTCTAAACGAACATCTTTTTCATCAAAGAAAGGTGATTACCACCTGTGTTTTTTGGAACTACTCAGTCGTTTTGATATGTTCCTGTCGAAACACATGGCCAAATATGGACATTGTGGTAGAGCTCATGTGAATTACTTGTCATCCACTACCTGTGATGAATTCATACAGCTTCTGAGTGATGAATTCCTAAAATATATTGTTGGTGACTTAAAACCCGCAAATACTACTCTGTTGTTGATTCCACCACTAACGTAGCCCACACCGGCCAACTTACCTTCATGGTTAGGTATATCCTGTCTTGCGGAGGACCTGTGGAGCGTTTTTTGGCTTTCATTCCCATTCACGGCCATACTGCCCAACATCTGGAGGAGACAATCCGCTTGTTTCTTCAAGAAATCCAAGTTGACATCGGAGATTGTCGCCATCAAAGCGATGACAATGCAAGCAACATATCTGGCAAATACAATGGTCTCCAGGCAAAGATTTTTAGAAAATGTCAATCCTCCGGCAGACTATGCTCCATGTTCTGCACATTCACTCAATTTAATTGGATCTTGTGCAACAGAGTGCTGCTTCGAGGCAGTTTCGTTTTTTTTTGAACTTGTACAAAATGTGCACAATTCCTTGTCCACTTCTACTCACCGCTGGGAGGTGCTTCAAGGGCACATACAACGTAATGGTCTCACGTTGAAAAATCTGTCTGGAACTCGGTGGTCAGCGAGAGCAGATGGGACCAAGCCCTTCGTCTCTGCTATAAATCCATGCAGGAAGCCCTCACTGAAATTCGTAATGATGAGAAAACTCCCAAAATGGCACAACTTGAGCATTGCAAGTTAAGCGGAACCACGGACACCTTTGGGACAGCTGTCATGGCAGTATCGTGGGAATTGTGGAAACTGGAATATTAATTGAATTTATAATAATGTAAAAATGCAAAATTAACTTAGTTTAGTGCTTTGAAATAGAATTTAATAAATATATGCTGGGAAAACCAGGAGAGGGCAGAATACAAACATTCCTCTGAAGTCGTAAACAACCTTGCAAAAGCTTATCGATCTGATGACCATCTGAACCCACAATATCTCCTCCCCCCCCAAAAAAAAACCCCCTTTCCTGGGGCTATAAGCAAGCTCCAAAACAGACCAATTATCCTTCTATGTTACAATTTTAAAATTCACAAAGTTCCATCTGTTCTCAAGACACACCCTGGTGAAACTGCATATATACGTACAATATTCAATGTAGAGTTGAGTCTTCAGCTTGCAACGATGTTGCAGGATGGGACCTTCCCCCTCTATGCAGGAGTGTCTTTTATTTTACTGAATAAACGGCTTGTATATGAACTTACTTTTTCCTGTCTTGAGGTAGCAGGAAACTGCTCCCACAATTTGGCGACGAGGATGGAATTGACAGCCTCCATCCGAGGGAGAGGGGTTCTGTTCTGCCTGGTCGTGAGTGAAAGCTGATGAAGCCAAAAGTGAGAAATCTCTGCTGGAACATGTGTTTCTCCCAGGCAGACGAGCTCTCCATGGAGGTTGCACAGTCCCGAACCAGAGATTAAAAAATGGTAAGGATATGAACAGAGCTGTTTGTTGAGTAAAATAAAAAGACTTTTGGGGTTTTCATCATGGTAAGAGACCGGCGTCAACCATTAAGGTGATATTAAAGGAAATAAGGGGTTTTATTCCTTTAAGACAGGATAACATCTGGTATGTTTTGATAAAAGCGCCAAGTCAAAGTGGAGGGCGGAGGCGTTGTACAGACGGGAGATTACCAAGTTATGTAAAATAGCGAGAGGCACTGCGTACAGAAAGATTATCGCCGAGTCAAGAGGGGGCGGAGAGGCGAGATGATTAGTGTCACCGAGTCAAGAGGGCGGAGAGGTGCAAAAATTATTGCCGAGTCAAGAAAGGCAGTGAGGCGATGAGGGCCGGAAGGGCTAGTAACAAGGGCACTTTATTGCCAAAGGTTACGAAAGTTCGGGGGCCAAAGGGTTTAATCACTGTAAAAAATACGAGAAAGAAGCGCTGACGAGTGTTCGAAGCGATTTAGAAAGGAGCACTGGCAAGTGCTCAGAGCGAATTAGAAAAATGGAGCACTGATAAGTGCTCGCAGCAATTAAAATAAATAAATAAGGGGGAGCGCTGATGAGTGTTCGAAGAGGGAACAAACATCAATCTCCCAGGGGCCTAGGGGATACTCAAAAGCGAGTGGACAAGGATGCGCCCGCTTTAGGGTCGGATGCCGAGTGTAGGAATGAGACCTTTGGGTCGAGAACTTCAAAAGATGTGAAGTTGTGGACAGAGAACAGAAAAAGCAATGATTTCATCAAGGTAGAATTGAGAATCTAAGAAGAGAAAAATGGAGAGAGAAAAACAAAATAAAACGACTCGAAAACCAGTCGATTGGAGAATCTGTGGCAGGTGGGCCGAAGAGAGCCTTGAGAGGAGCAGACGAAAAGTGTGAGCATTGATGGGAATTTTAAAGACGCACAAGCTACCCTTAAAGCAGTACATAAAATATTACTGGCGATAGCTCTCCTCCCAACAGCGCCAGTAACGAGAGCAAGAGAGAGAGAGAGAGAGAGAGAGAGAGAGAGAGAGAGAGAGAGAGAGAGAGAGAGAGAGAGAGAGAGAGAGAGAGAGAGAGAGAGAGAGAGAGAGAGAGAGAGAGAGAGAGGAGGTACTTAAATGAATGTGATCTTTAAGGCCGCAGGGATCCATACAGTAGAGATGGAGATATGAAAAATAATTAAAGATAATAAACCAGCTCAGATGAAAGCTGAGAAAACGTGTCCAACGAATGAACAAAGGATGCTGAGCCATGTCACAAATTAACATCAGAATTATTTAATTCATCGTGTGTGGAACCAATATGATTTAATGTGAGATGCTATATATTGAGTTAACTTGTATGTGCCCGTAAAAAAAAAAAAAAATTTAAAAATTAAAAAATTAATAAATAAATATTCAAACAGCGAGCAACAAACAACAACCACACAGGCCGTTTCTTGGCTCTTGCGTGCCCGGACGTGTGTGACCCGGAAGTTCGCATATTATTCGCAGTTACGATTATTTGCAATTTAGTTTTAATACCCAATTATTCTATTAGCGCCAAAGTATTTTACCTTTTCGCAATGTCGTGGCAAGGAAAAACAAAAAGAGAAGAGAAGAGAAGAGAGAGAAAAAAATTTACTTCCTGGTTCGGAGCATACCAGCACTCTGATGTTACCGAAATTTATGCACTGTCTAATATGAAAACGATCATAACTTGGGGCATTGTGTTTATCTATAAATGCGCATAAGAAATCGAGAAATTATTAGAATACACGAAGTCATCACTATCCGGAAGTCCATATGTTGTAACCTGTAATGGCGAACGCGGCTTAGCTTCCCTTCCCCATCAGCCACGCAACAACGTGTCTTGTCATTGGTTTGGTAAATAAATGGCCATAACTTGGGAAGCACTTGTCCGATTAATAGCAAACCTTGAAAAGGCACATCCTCAGGTCCCCAGCAATATACCTGGCAAGTTTCAATTAGATCGGACCAGTGGTTGTCGAGAAACAGCGGTCACAGACACACACACACACACACACACACACACACACACACACACACACACACACACACACACACATTGCTGGAATTATAGATAGATATTCTGAAAAGTGTCTGAGGTGGTTCATGTGAGAGTGCGTGTGTGTTGAACACATACGCAGTTGTATACAAGCGTGGAGAGGATTTCAGTGA
Source organism: Eptatretus burgeri (assembly GCF_056783735.1). Taxonomy (NCBI): domain Eukaryota; kingdom Metazoa; phylum Chordata; class Myxini; order Myxiniformes; family Myxinidae; genus Eptatretus; species Eptatretus burgeri. The sequence continues at coordinate 58,964,383 of NC_140976.1, read as the reverse complement.
AATCTGCATGAAGCTCGAGTGTGAAGGGAATGTGCATGGTTTCTTGCTGAATACGCAAAGAAGGTTGCAAGGGCGACTGACCTTCAGATCCAGCATGAACGCGTGATGTAATCGTGCTGGATCCAGTGGAGAGATTGTTGGAATCGTAAGATCATATTTAAAAAGAATATGTGGTTTTAGTTTGGTTTCGAGAAAAGGAAAAAGAATAAATCTACACCGAAATGGAAAAGAAATGTAAGAACCAGCTGTTCGTTTACACCAGAGCGAACTTTAATGAAAAGTGAGACAGAGCAAGAAAATACCCTGCTGTGAAGTGGAGGAATTTGCCTGCTTGTCAGGCTGTGTGTGAGATTTGGCAGATAAGGGAAAAGGTGGGGGTGGGCTGCTTGTAAAGAGCTGGTTGTAGGATTGAAGGTGAAAATAATTGTTCAATTTATATCTGTTGATTGCAAAGTGCAGTGATGGACATGTTTAAAACGACAATTCTTTGAGCATAACGGGGCTATTATGTTATCGATGTGGAAGGGTGGTTGCATCACTGGCTAGTTTGGTTGCTTGTTTGGTTGTGGCAGTTTGTAGTTGGATGATGTCTTGTTGGATATTGTGGTACCTCGTGTGCTGGTTAGCACAAAAGGAGTAGAAAGATTTTAAATTTATGGTAAAAGTTATGCAGATGTGGCAGAGTGCCGCATGTTGGAGCATGCAGGTACAGGTCGCTCATTATGTGAATGACTGCAGGCAGATACACGAAGGTAAGTGTGTGTGTGTGTGTGTGTGTGTGTGTGTGTGTGTGTGTGTGTGTGTGTGTGTGTGTGTGTGTGTGTGTGTGTGTGTGTGTGTGTGTGTGTGTGTGTGTGTGTGTGTGTGTGTGTGTGTGTGTGTGTGTGTAGATGCCAGCAGGTGAGAACACTGTGCTTGTTGTACAGGGTGGGTTAAAATGGTGAATTCTCCTAGGCCCACCACCATAACCATTAAGCCAACACCAGGCATGGTGTGATGTGAAAACACATATTTACATACATAATATATAAATGGACATCAATGCCATGCTGTTAAATTCGCAAACAGACGATGCATTAACATATGTTCCACCTCTCGGATGGACGTTGATTGGATGCCCTGTCCGATAGCATTGGTTCATGAACATTAAAGATCTCATGATATCCTTTGGAGAGAGTGAGAAGTTATTGCATGGAAGTGAACGAAGGGTATTAGATTGATTGATGGTACCTGATTATGCAGTACTGGTTAGATCAATGTTAGACATGATACTGGACAAAGCACCAGAGCCAGTGGAGTGGAGACAACAGGCAGAAGAAAACTTTGGCAAGATCAAAACAGCCCTATCAATGACACCAACCTTGGGTTTATGAGGAAAGGGCACCGACGACTGACGACATTGCAGGACTACAGAAGGCAACTGAGGCAAGTGAAAGAGCCAAGAGGGAGAAAAATAGATTGCTGTTATAACACAAAAACAAAACTTTGGGTCTCAAAAGGAGGGTAAAGTGGTTGCCCAAAAGGTGCTTTTACTATTGTTTGCTCATTTGACTCACGGAAGTGGCCACACGAGCAAAAGGGGGATGTAGAAGGATGCAACGAACATGGCACGCCCCAGGATTTGCATCTGTGGCAGAAATTTTTTGTAGAAGCTATGTGTATTGTCAAATGTTGGTGGGGTGTGCTGCCTTTTTGGCTGCTGGTTGCATCGTTGGTTGGGGCATGGCTGTGCCGCTTATGCGGTGCCCCCATTGCCAGTGTACTGGTGTTCATTTTTGTCAGCCTTGGAGGAGTGACAGGCTGAGTCAACCCCCTGGTGTTGGTTTTGTGGTCAACGGGACTTGAGCTCAGGACTCTCGGGTCCCAAGCCACCACTCTAACCGTGAAGCCAACACTAGGTTATAATTTTGGTAAAGTGTCTATAAAACAAATGGACATATACATGATGGACAAGACAACGATTAACTTTTCTGCTGCCTTAACAAAGGTTATCTAAGAGTTTGACTCACAGGTCAGACAAACGCTACCAGAACAGCTGCAGAGGAACACCACAGCATCCAGCCTGGCGACTGGGTGTACATCAAGGTGTTCAAGTGGAGGAACGCATTGAAGACACGTTGGACTGGACCCTACCAGGTATTACTGGTCACCAACACAGTTGTCAAGTGCAAAGATAAGATTCACGCATCTCATTGCAAAAAACATACAGGAAGTTGTAAAGAGAAGAAAGGAAATCTGCAAGTGGGAAGAACATAACCGGAGGTTTATGACATATATAGCAGTGCTTTTGATTATCACATGCATAATTGTGACAATATGGATGATAACAGGCAGTGAGGGCATTATGACAATGCCATGGAGAGCAGAATGTTTGTTCGGTCGAGAGCAGGAGAAACAATGAATGGGTCATGACAGAGTACGCAGAGAAGAAGATGGTAAACATCGGGACCAATTGCATGAGATAAGCGTGTATGGGACTACCACCTATATGACCCTTACATATAATTATGCACCCCGTGTCACACGGGATGAAGGGGATGTAGACACTGTACGCCTGAAACGAGGCATAGTGTTACATGAAGGGATAACTGGACATCCACTCAACACCTTTTTAGCAATATCTTTACAACATGCTAAAAGTATGAACAAGTGCAAGCATTGGGTTTGCTCACAAGTAACTATTGAGGGACAAATTACTGGGACAAGGATAGATATAAGGATACGAATGAATAATCTTGTGGAACCCCAGGCATCATTAAAGGTACATATCCATGACGTGGTACAACATGTAAGGAAGGTAGCTGCAGATTACAATGACTATTTTAAGGAAGGAGGGTTCAGATCTTGGTTAATGGGAGTGTTTGGTGGATGGGGAACATGGATACTCCACATATTGATCGTCGGGCTCATGATATTAATTGCGATTGTTGTCATCATAGCGTGCATAAAAGTAATGACGTGTGTATGCGTGTGCGTGTGCGTGTGTGTGTGCGTGTGCATGTGTGTGTGTGTGTGTGTGTGTGTGTGTGTGTGTGTGTGTGTGTGTGTGTGTGTGTGTGTGTGTGTGTGTGTGTGAGAAAATTACCATAGTAACGGCGATGGTGGCGCATGAAGTTTCCCTGGACCAACCATCTCTGAAGATACCGAAGACCCAGAAAACCCAGAAAATGAAGAACCTAGTTTAAAATTTAGTTAAGACACCGTGTGGTGGTATTTTTTTGGAAAATGTGAACATACAGACACTCGTGCCTTTGGGAATGACAAAAACCCTTTTGAAAGAATTCAACAATTGTTGCTAAAGAACAGAAAGCAGATGGATGATTGTGATGAAGAGATGTGGAATAGAGATTTCTTTAAAACTTCAGGGGAAAAATATTCGAGCGGCTTGCTCAAATTAAATTTGATTAGTATAATTGAAAAAGGCAATCGCCTATTGGATGTATATTGTTACGGTTGTGGAAATTCGCATTACACCATGAAGGGCCCTCAGGTGAGATATCTCTGTAAGTATATGTGTAGTTAGCCCAAACCCGTTGTATAGAGGGAATTTATGTGATCCATCCGGGCTGCGACGCTTTGAGTTAGCCATTTTTCTGTTCTATCTTTTATTTCAAACAAACAGCATCTCAACAACCACGCCATCCCCACCACAGCACCAACCACACTACAATGACGCCACCTCCACCACCTACGCTACCACATCATCGCTTCTACACGACCATTCACAAACACCACCACCTTCGCCTTTACCTTCACAACTTCATCCCACATCATCGCTTCTATGGCCATTCCCAAACACCACCAGTCAACACCAAAAGTCGTGTTCCCGGAGCCGTTCGGCAGTGGAGGCCGAACGCGTCGATCCACGGATCAGTAATGCTTCACGCCCACTTCTCCTCCATCCAATGGGCAAGCGCGAGGCGGCTTGGCCCCTCCTCCGGGCGCGTGTGGGTGAATTCCGTCTATGTCCGTCTATGCAAATTTTAGGATCAGGGGAGGTTCACGCCCATTTTTTCCTGACAAATGGCTGACCGGGGGGGGGGGCGGTGTGGCCCCGCCTCCAATCGTGGTCTGATCCGGGAATTTGCATATCGACGCCTCCTGAGAGCTATAAAGATGCGAGCGGAAGGCGACTCGAGAGTTGAGCGTGAGTTAAGCGTGGAGCGTGGAGCGAGGAGCGAGGAGCGTTGAGAAGCGGAGTTGAGAGTTGAGAGTTGAGCTGGAAGAAGTGGAGTGCGCGCGGTGGAGCTGCAGGTGGCGGGTCGGGGCAAGGAAGCTCGGGTCTGAGGCAAGGAGGACGGCGGTTGGCGACGAGGTTGCGGTGTGGGGGATCGCTCGTCTCATTGCAGGACCCAAGCCAGCCAGCCACTCACCTCCCCCAGGGCATCAACCATTTCCCCTTCCCCCGCGCTGAGATAGTGCAAAGGGGGCCCCGTTCCTCCCTCACCCCAAACGTGGTGCCAACAAGCACGCCAGGGGCACGGAGTCGGGGTACAGCGGCGCGGACATATTGCGGCTTGCCCGCCAACGAGTCACGAGGACGCGGGTAAGACCTCCCCAGTCTCGCGGACCTGGCCGCTCCTCGAGGTCCCGCGCACATTTGGCCTACGGTCCTGTCTGCCTCCTTGTCTTTGAGGGTGGCTTCCTTCTTTTGCTTTTGTGTAAATGTGTGTTGGCGCCGTCTGTGAAGTAAAACTGTTGCCGTGTGTACGCGTTAGGTCGGTGTCAACTGTTCTTCTTGCCTTTGCTTTTTTGTGTATTCTGTATGGCTGTATATACGTGCTTTCCATGTGTCGCGTGAATAAAATGCTTGCTTGTTGAACTGTGCCCGTTTCGCTTCGTCTTTTCTCTATTTAAATCTCCATCTTGCATCACGTAAGGGGTTCGTAGTAGGTTCAACATCCCGGTAATTAATCTGAACCGTCCGGGTCGACGATAACACCGCTCGGTTATCCCGATAGTACAGAACGGGCCGCCCAAGCAGCTCGTGTCCGGAGTCGACCTGTGGCGAGGTACGATCGCCCGGTTAACCATCCCCGTGGGTACTTCAGTAGGTCGAATTTGGCGAACAACCCTACCCTACGCGGGTGGCCGATTGGCACAATTGTGGTGAGGTCAAAAGGCCCATCCGTGACTAGCTCCCGGCGTTGTTCCGAGAGGGTCACAACAGAATTGTCCGTTCGGTGGGTGACGTGCCGCGATTCGAGTTACGTGGCCGTTCGCACGCCGGCGGGCGCGAATTCGCAACAATATGTTCAGTGTGCACAGGGTTCCTTTCCTTCCAAAATCTCCTGGGCACCCCAACTCTGTGGGATGGGGAGGTGGTGGCCCCCATCGGGGTGACATCCACTAGCAAGGGTGTTAACCCACCACAGACACGTTTCCACAGCATTTCTTTCGCAAGCTCTGACTCCCGCCCTTATTTTTCCTCAGCATTTCTTTCATGAGCTCTGAAGCCCGCCCTTATATTTCCTCAGCAACATTCTTTCGCGAGCTCTGACATCCGCCTTTTTTGAGAGCGCACGGGTTGTCATGGTAACCGTGCGCAAGTGGGGCAGGGTGAGCTTTAGTTGGACTGCGCCACCGAAACGCCCCACAGATATAAAATTAATGGGAGGTCCGTTTTGAGAAGGAAAGTGGAGGCGAGAAAAGAGGAGAAAAGTGGAGGCGAGAAAAGCGGAGGCGAGAGAAGTCAAAGGAAAGTGGAGGCGAGAGAAGTGAAAGGAAAGCGGAGGCGAGAGAAGTAAAAGGGCAAGAGAAAGAGGAGGAAGAAGAGAAGCGATGAAGAAGCGGGTGAAAGCGCGCAAAAGAGGAGAAGAAAGCGAGCGTGTGGTGCGCGTGTGGGTGTGAGCCACGCTGCCAACAAGTGAGGCATGGGTCGGTCACCAACAACACCAGGGTTTAAACCCGCGACAGACGATCTCGGTGCCCTCCCAGACGTCGATTGGTGTTCAAGGCTGTTTGTGAGAGGGTGCACGGTGCTGGGTGCTGGGTGCTGGGTGCTGGCGACGAACGTGACACGTACGCATGCATTTCAGGACGTTTTCACTTCACAGACGACTACTCTGGTGAGCGAGACGATTCTTCCCCCCCCCCCCCCGAATGATCTGCTGGGTACTCATGTATGTGTTTAGCTGTAAGTAAGTAAACCCCCCGATAGGCATCTGCTCTTTGTCTCTTTCCCGGCATTTTAATTGATTTTGCTTTGAAATTTATTCTTTATTTACCTCAGAAAATAGTTATTTTCATTTATTTATTTTATTATTAATAAATCATTTGTCGATTTCCAACCTGTCCGTGTTTGTCCTTTCCTTCCATTGGTCTAGCATTGTCCGAACCGAGATAGACTGGGAGGTAATAACAACAGATTTTACCAAAATAGTCGGCACGCACCAGCGGTTAAAAGGCTCGGCCACCCAAATTAAAATCTAATCAGATAACATTGGTGCTTTGCCGAGGGCGCGCTCCCCGCTCAGGTAACCACGTGGCCTCAAGTTAAACTGAATAATTAAACGGTGGACACTGGAACTCGTGGTTGACTGGGTGGCGTTCGTGGTTCTAAAACAACCCATGGAACTCAATCTGTGGTCACCTCACCGAGGAATTGCGGACATGTAATGAAGCTTACGAAGCATTGGACTGAAAATTCTGATTCATATCCAGTTTGCTCTTGAAGCCACACGGAGATAATCAAAGCTACCAGTGCGTTGATGCACATTTATCTGCAGGATTTTTTAAAGGGGGCTTCAGATGAATTCTGCCATTTCAAGTCAATTCTTGATATCAAGGATAGCCCTACACTCGCCCGTGAGATGCTAAAGAAGATGAGGGATCTCAGCCTGTCTTATTGGTTCCCCAATGTTGACATTTGCCTGAGAATGTACCTGTGCATCCCTGTGTCGAACTTCTCAGAGGAAAGATTTTTTTTTTTTTTAGTTCTGAAACGAGTGAGAAATCATCTGCGATCAACAATGGGCCAGCCTGTGTCGGAGTGGCAACCCGTCCAGGATTGTGCCCAATAGCCAAGGAGACTGCTTAAGCAGCACCAACGCTCTGCAAAGAGCCCAATGTGTCCCAATGTGTCCCACAGAGTCCCAATGGATGGATGGATGGATGGAATTGGCCAGCCAAGACCGAAGGCCATTAATTTACTTGCATTTGAGAACACATTCATGACATCCCTGTCAATTGATGATATTGTTGAGGAATTCTCTATCAGCAAGACGTAACAGAGGATTCTGTGATCCACCGTCAAACAGGTAAGAATTGATTAATTACCAGCAATTAATTATGTATTGTTTACTTATTTATGTAATATAATTAATTAAGTTGTATATGGTCACTCTGTGCTTGCTCCATCCTGACTCGCTAGCCGTCTGGGTTGTGTGGTGTTGAGGATAGGAATGATACTGTTACGGCTGTGGAAATTCGCAGACCACAATAAAGGGCCTTCGATCAGTTATGACGACAAGTAATTGTGTAATTAGATTTCCCCACCGTTGTTTAGAGGGATTTTCCGTGTTCACAGGGCTGTGATCCTTTGAGTTAGCGATTTTTCATTTCTCCATCAATATTTTGGACCAATCATCCCCCAACAACCAAACTGCCACCACCAACATCATTCCCAAACAACTACAACTCAAACACCACCACCTTCGCCTCTTTACCTCCACAACTCCATCCCGCAAACATCACTTCACCGCCATTCTCAAACGACGCCCGCCAAAAACCAAACTCCCACCACCACCGCCTTTCTACCACACGTCGTGCCATGGGCTGTGAATGCGTTCCTTTCGCCTCAAAAAGCGGATCAGGAAGGCTTCATGCCCCCTTTTCATCCATCCAATGACTGAGCATCGGGTAGCATAACCCCGCCTCCGAACCCGCTGTGATCCAGAAATTTACATATACGCCCCTCCCCCGGGCTATACAGGCGCGAGCACGGCGCAGCTCAGGGGAAGAAGAAAAGTTGCGCAGTACGTCGGCAGAGAACCAAGTGGGAGCAGTGGAGTGGCAGCGGCGGAGTGTCGGGAGAAGAAGTCAAGTCTGCAGCGTCTGCAGTGTCGAGTTGGGAGACGGAGCGCGAAGCCGACGGGAAAGGCAGATGGGGAGCGCCAGAGAGAGCTCGCTGACTACGCAAGGGGCACGAAGCCATGTGCAGCTACGCTGACATTGCGGCTTGCGCGCCATTGCGCCACGAGGGCGTGGGTAGGACCTTTCGGTCTCGTGGACCTGGCCGCTCATCCAGGTTCCACGCGCATTAGGCCCACGGGCCCAGTTTGACTCCCTTGCCTTTGAGGGGGTCTTTCCTTTGCTTTTGTGTGAATGCGTGTCGTGGCGCCGTGTCTTGTAAAGTAGAAACTGTTTAAGTGCATTTAAATAAACCTTGCTTTATTCGGTTGTAACTCTTGCTTGTCAATTGCATTCTTACTGTATGGCTGTGAATACGTGCTTGCCTTGTCTGAGTGTGGAATAAATGTACTTGTCGAACTGTTTCCCATTTCGTTGCGTCCTTTCCTTTGTTTGAAAGTTCCATCATGCATCATGGAAGGAATTGGTAGAAGGGTGCAAGCACCTGGTAAATAATCACATCCGTCGGGGCCGGCGATAACACCGCTCGGTTATCACTGAAGCACGGAACGGACCGCTTAAGCAGTTCGTGTTCTAGGCCGGCCAGCGGCGAGGTATGATTGCCCGGTTAACTACCCGCGCAGGTACTTAGGTAGGTCGAGTTTGGCGAACAACACTATCCTGCGCGGGTGGCCAATTGGCACGATTGTGGTGGGGTCGAAAGACCCACCCGTGACTAACTCCTGGCGATAGTTCCCAGGAGGGTCACGACTGAATTGTCCGTCCCGGTGGGCGACGCGGTCGCGATTTGAGTTACGTGGCCGATCGCACGCCGGGCGGAAATTCGTAACACTGGTGTCAGGAGTGGGATTCAAATCTATCCCGCCTCCAACAGCAATTCGTACCACTGGTGTACAAGAGTGTGGGATTCAAATCCACCTCGGTCGACAACGAAATTTACGGGGATCGGACCAGGGGTGTGTGTGACCAGGGGTGACCAGGTGACCTCCCCCTCTCCGCCAAAACCCCCCGATCCTGGCCGAATCAGCTCAGCCGAGTGCACCCGACATGGCCCAGCTATGCGCCATGCTAGCGGCAATGAATGCGAAGATGGATACAAACACAAATGAAATGAAAAACGAAATAAATGCAAATACACAAACACTGCGGGAAGATATGCAGCGTGTGGGGCGATGCCTGCAGGCAGGCATAATGGCGGCGCCACGTGCTGGAGTGAACGAGCTGGGGGGAGTACAACGGCTGTCAGGCCCGCAATGGAGGCGGGTAAGGACAAACTAATACGGGGGATGTGTAGGACGAGACACGTGGAGGTAACAACGACGGAAACATTAACGGTGACACAGAGGGAAAAATTAAATGGGGTGACTGCGACGTGTAAGAGACACATGGAGACGACGGAAATAATAAAATAAATAACAGAGACAAGAGAGATGGGAATGGTAAAGGAGAAACTGCACGATGGAGACGGGGTTAAAAACGAGCACACACACGGAGGTAGTGGAGGATAATGGGGGCGAGCTGGCAGAACGAGTTGGGACCCAGTGCGAGCAGCTGGATAGCCTCCTCCAGGAACGAGGGGAGGGAGTATGCCCCCTTGAAGCGGATCGTTACCAGGTGGGTCCGGTCGAGCTTCACGAATTCGAGGGGGCGAGTGCTGCGGACGGGTGCATGAGGAGCTTGGGGGATATGGAGACCCGGAACCCCTTGTGGTGGCCCTAATCCCCAGTGTGATTGTCCCGGTGTGTGTGTTCAGGAGTGAGGCGAAATGTGTGCTGCAAAGCGTGCTGCAAAGGTGAAAGGCTGCGTGTAAGAATAACAGCGTGTGTGAGTAAAATGGTGTGCGAGGTTACGAGTGGGCTGAAGTGCGTGCCTCCCAGCACGCCGTGTGTGGATGAGGGACCCTGTGTGGAAGGAGCCACGTGTGCAAGTGGAAGGCCATGTGTGAGTGGAGCCACGTGTGCGAGGGAGATGGCATGCGTGAGTGAACGGCCGAGTGTGAGAGGGACAGCATGTGTGAGGCCACTGTACGTAAGGGAGATGATGGTCGGCATGCGGGAGCACGCAGCCGCATCTCCCGGAGTGAGTGTAATGGCGTGAGTCTCGTGACACACAGGTGTGCGTGAGTTGAATGGCGACGGAGACGACGGTGACAGATAAGGGACAAAGGCCGGGTCGCGGCCGTAGCTGGATTGGGGACCGCGCCGGGTTTACCCAGCAGCGAGCGCGAGGTTTGGGCCGTGCTTCGCACGAGACCGCAACGTGCGCGCTTGCGGAATGAAACCCGGTCCGTAAACACCCGCGGTGAATATTGCCGATCCCAAGACGGACAAAAGGTAGGCTGGACAATGGATTTGGAGCGGATGGGTTCTCCACGCGAGCGTGTGTAAAGCTCCGATGGGCAGAGCACATGTGTTCGTGTGGGGAACCCCTCGAAACGCGAGGCTTGTTTTTTTGATGCGCAGGGTGACGTCATGGCTGCACGTATGGTTGGAATCCGGCAGAAGGAAAATCCCTGCTGGATGGTACCGTCCAAGAGGGACGAGGTACGCGAGCAGCTGCCATGACATCACGGGCAAGGTGCGCAGGTTGCGAGTTTCCGTGATGGTGCGCACGCATCAAAAAAAAGAAAAAAAAAGCAAGCCTCGCTTCGGGGGAACAGGATTCCCTGGGCAAGGGGTGGAAGATTCCCTTGGCCAGGGCACAGAATGGAACTAGTTAGGGGGAAGGGTTAGGTTAATTCGACCGGCTTCATGGGGCAGGGGTAAGTCCTCATGGGGCCCGTGGAATGGATTAGGTAGAGGGTTTTAGGTCAGATTCAGGATGGGAAATGGGAAATGACATTTTGGAGGACAGAGACCGACTTTGAGTGTGTAGTGGGGACATAGCATAGCAACGTAGTGTTAAAAAGGAATGTGCTGTGGTGTAAGGGACGACATGGGAGCACGAGGTAGTAAGGGTAAGTAGTGAGCAGGATGGCAGAGATCAGTGATGGGTGTGTTGAAGAGTTGTGAGGTGGAAACATGATGAGTGAGCGAGGCCAGCGGGTCTGTATGCATGGAGTGAATGTGGTCTGCATGGTGTGATGAGTGATTGGGGGGAGGAGTGATTCCCGCCCAAGGGACCCCGGGGGCAGTGTAAAGTGAGTTCGGGGGTTTGTCAAATTGACAAAATGGAGGTCGTTTTGCTGTTGGTGGGAAAGTAGGCTCGATACCCGCTTGGAGGGGTTTAGGAGCCCTGTTGACGGGCTGGGAGCATGGCTACGAACGGTGAGTATCGCTGAGTGGGTAACCCGGGCACCGGGATAGTCGGCCGCGGTAGGCCAAGGGTCCATGGGGGGCCGGGATAGCGAAGTGGGCATTGGTGCGCCCGCATGATGCGGGGGCCCGGGGCATCATTGGCCGTGTGGGCAGTGTCGTGGGCACGGGTGACCCTCGGAAAGGGACCCGGGGCACCAGCCTGCCATGTGAGCTTTCAGGGGAGTCGCCAGGGAGGGCACTCCCCGGTGTTTAGGGAGCTGGTAGGCTCGGAGGCAGTGTAGTGCCGGGGGGTGCCATCGTTGGGGAATCGGCAGAGGGTAGTTCCTGCCAAAGGAGCCACGCGTCCCAGCCACGAAACGGTTAGGTAGGTCCGAGCCCGCCTTCTGAGTGGCCAGCACGACCACACTCCCTCCACCAACCTCCATTTCAAGGCAAGAGGCTGGCCAACTTCATCGGTTAGCTGTTGCTGCAAGGCCTGTGCCGGCCGGATCGTCTGCTGGTGTTTACTGCAAGGCCTGTGCCGGTCGATCGTCTGCCGGCTGTTTTTACTACAAGGCCTGTGCCGGTCAGCTTCACTGCCAGCTGTTTTTGCTACAGCGGCCTAGTCATGCCATGCCTTACCTGTTCACCTTTGCCATGCCATGCCTACTGCCCATGTCCACCAGCCACGTTCTGTTTTGCATTCCCCCCCCCCTTGTTCATGACCATGTGCACCAGGATCACCGCACAAATTTGCAGGGACTGCCCTGATGGCAGCTGCAACACGGGCCAGCACCGGCGGCCCATGCACTGTTCATTGCGTGTGCTGCTTGAGCCAGCACGGAGACTGCGTTGCGCAGCCCATGCGCCGTTGTGTTCACGGCGTCCATTTTAAAAAGAGGAGAGGTCCTGGACTGCGTGGGAGCAACTGGCCACGTTCCCTGTCACCTGCATTGCCTGACCAAGAGACTGCGTGCGAGCAGCCTGGCAATCTGCTAACTTTTTCTCTTTGCAGAGTCCATCGATCCTAGGCCATGGTTAGTGTAAATTATAAAGTTAAGTTGTTAAGTTGTGAATTGTAAATGTGTTTTGCGCCCCCGGCATGTGAGTCCAAGCGCCGGCAATTTATTTAAGTCGTCCATATGAGTGGGTTTGTTTAGTTAGTTACTCAGCCGTAGGTTATTTATTTTGGGGACACGAATACACTGAATGTCGCACTCAGGGATCCGAAGGTAAAACGTACTAGGGGAGAACTTACACATGATGGCACACGAAAATTCGGCGACTCAGGACGAGTCTGTAAAAAGGGGAGGGGGTAGTGTTACGGCTGTGGAAATTCGCAGACCACCATAAAGGGCCTTAGATCAGTTATGACGATAAGTAATTGTGTAGTTAGATTTCCCCACCGTTGTTTAGAGGGAATTTCTGTGTTCACAGGGCTGTGATCCTTTGAGTTAGCCGTTTTTCTTTTCTCTATCATTATTTTGGACCAATCATCCTCCAACAACCAAACCGCCACCACCAACATCATTCCCAAACAACTACAACTCAAACACCACCACCTTCACCTCTTTACCTCCACAACTCCATCCCGCAAGCATCACTTCACCGCCATTCTCAAACGACGCCCGCCAACAACCAAACTCCCACCACCACCGCCTTTCGACCACACGTCGTGCCATGGGCTGTGAATGAGTTCCTTTTGCCTCAAAAAGCGGATCAGGAATGCTTCACGCCCCCTTTCATTAATCCGATGACCGAGCATCGAATAGTGTAGCCCAGCCTCCGAACCCACTGTGAATTCGTTCCTTTCGCCTGAAAAAGCGGATCAGGAAGGCTTCACGCCCCTTTCATCCATCCAATGACAGCATCGGGTGGCATAGCCCCGTCTCCGAACCTGCTGTGATCCAGAAATTTACATATACGCCCCTCCCCCAGGCTATATAGGCCCGAGCACAGCGCAGCTCGGGGGGGGGGGAAGAAAAGGTGTGCAGTACGTCGGCAGAGAACCAAGTTGGAGCAGTGGAATGGCAGCGGCGGAGTGTCGGGAGAAGAAGTCAAGTCTGCAGTGTCGGCAGGGCAGTCGAGTCGGGAGACGGAGCTCGAAGCCAACGGGAAAGGCAGACTGGGAGCGCCAGAGAGAGCTCGCTGACCATGCCAGGGGCACGAAGCCAGGTGCAGCTATGCTGACATTGCGGCTTGCCCGCCATCGCGCCACGGGGGCGCGGGTAGGACCTTTCGGTCTCGTGGACCTGGCTGCTCATCCAGGTTCCACGAGCATTAGGCCCACGGGCCCAGTCTGACTCCCTTGCCTTTGAGGGGGTCTTTCCTTTGCTTTTGTGTGAATGCGTGTCGTGGCGCCGTGTCTTGTAAAGTAGAAAATGTTTAAGTGCATTTAAATAAACCTTGCTTTATTCGGTTGTAACTCTTGCTTGTAAATTGCATTCTTACTGTATGGCTGTGAATACGTGCTTGCCTTGTCTGAGTGTGGAATAAATGTACTTGTCGAACTGTTTCCCGTTTCGTTGCGTCCTTTCCTTTGTTTGAAAGTTCCATCTTGCATCACGGAAGGAATTGGTAGAAGGGTGTCAGCACCCGGTAAATAATCACGTCCGTCGGGGTCGGCGATAACACCACTCGGTTATCACTGAAGCACGGAACGGACGGCTTAAGCGGTTCGTGTCCGAGGCCGGCCAGCGGCGAGGTACGATCGCCCGGTTAACTACCCGCGCAGGTACTTAGGTAGGTCGAGTTTGGCGAACAACCCTATCCTGCGCGGGTGGCCGATTGGCACGATTGTGGTGGGGTCGAAAGACCCTCCCGTGACTAGCTCCTGGCGATAGTTCCAAGGAGGGTCACGACTGAATTGTCCGTCCCGTTGGGTGACGCGGTCGCGATTTGAGTTGTGTGGCCGATCGCACGCCGGGCAGAACGAAATTCGTAACAATACCTTTCATATCAGTGCGTGCGTGTGCGTGTGTGGTGTGTGCAGTAATTATGAGGGAGAATGGGGGGCCCAAAAGGATTGTGGGCCTTTTTGAAAAAAACGAATATCCACTGATAACAAAAATCAGTGTCCGCTTATAGCATGATGGTCCAAAAAGTGTTTGGAAAAGCAACAACTTCAGCAACACTGCATATCCACCCTCTTCCCCATGGGTGTAGTTTTATGGTTTCCATTGGCTAAATACGAGCTCATCTGCCTCACATCAATGGTTCCACGAGCTCTCGGGCTCATGGACTATTTAATCTTGTTGTAGCCTGGGGGGGGAGGGGATTGGGGATACCTGGCCGCATGAGCTTTTCTAGGTGGTGGTTTCGGGACGTGTTGCACATTTAAAAGCTGAGGAGTTATTGACTTCATGGTGGTTTCCTTTTGCCCGTGAGGCAGCGACAGTACTGCTTGACCCCACATCCCAATATACACCTTATAGTGGCCATCCCGTCCATCCATTGGGACCATACTCTGTGCAGAGCGTTGGTGCTGCCGAAGCAGTCTCCTTGGCTATTGGGCACAATCCTGGATGGGTCGCCACTCCGACACAGTATACCAGCATGCTGGCACTCATTTTGCCGAACTCGGAAGGATGACAGGCAGAGTCAACCCCACCTGGTATTAATTCAACAGCCGAGTGGGATTTGAACTCAGGACCCTCGGATCTCAAGCCCACCACCCGAACCATTAAGCCAACACCAGGCATATATTGGCCATCGGTGGTCTCAAAACGGCCTTCAAGACCAATGTGTGGTAGCTCAAAACCTTGCCCAAATTCTGAAGTACCTACACCCAAAATTTGGGACCTCTGGGTGCTTCGGTTCGGCTGTGAAAGAATAACGTACAAACTCACAAACACAGACACCCAAACACTTGAAAATAACTTTATAGAACATCGTCATCATAAGTGTGATTATTTCAGGAAAAATAAATAAGCTACCTGCACTTGGAAGATCGAGAAGTTTCATTTTCTTTATCTCGGAGCTTGATATCTACTGAGGCTGAGTTTTGCAAGTTGGATGCACATTGCAGATCCAGCTCAATGGAAGTCAGGCAGAGATCATCCAAAGAAGAGCAGAAAAGACCAGATCTGCATAAACCAGTCCATCCATCTCAGGTGAACTCTGGTGGGAGTTGACAATCATAGAAACACAACTGATCATTTCATTTAGCATGCAACCTGTGGCTGATCGTTGCATCTGCTGGGAGCACAACCGTGCCACTGATGCAGTTCCCCTTCTAGGTTAGAGTCGGAATTTGTAATTTGTTTCAAGGCCATTGATAGCTCACCTCCTGTTCACAAAGGTCACCGTGGGAGCTTTCATGTCCACCAACTAATTCCAGCAGACGAGACACCCAGTTTTACATCCATCCAAGGGACGGCATCACACATTGATGAATCACCCTGCCAGTGAAACACTAGGACAGCAGTTTATAGTTGGGTCAGAATTCGAACCCAGGGTAGATGACTCAGAGGCCAGCATACACACCTCCAAGCCTTCGTGCCAGCCCAATATAATTGATGATTTGTCCCCTTTGGTATTTCACTTTCCAATTATTGAGATATTACAGGTTACGTGGGAAATGCATGAAGAAAAGAGAAGATGAACAAATTGTTAATCGATCAGCCATCATCTGGATTGATTTGCAGGCTTTCCTGCTGCTGAAACTGAAACTGACCAAAAAACATCTGGGTGAGCACATCTCCACTCAGCAGGCACTTCGTTGTGAACAGAAGTTTTAAACTTGTAACTCAATGCAATCATGAAAATATATTTTTCGTCTATAATTTCGATTACAACATTATTAATTATATTATTGCAAGTGATCATTGTCATTGTACAGGGACGTTGCATTATTCTGCTTTGGGTACAACAGAAGGGTTGAGTTGGGTTGTTGGGTAAAAGTTACATGAGAGAAAAAGGATGCTCCTATCCAAAGGAATACACAATCATGATCATGAGAACAATGGTTGGTGATGTCACTTACTCTGTCAGTGGTAGTAGTGGAGTTTTTTCATCATTCTCCAGCAGGTTCTTGGAATTCCTGGGTGTTCCATCGTGAAACCTGAATTTGACATAACAATAAAATACAAGATAATGTTATGGTTTTGGTTTCTATGGGGTAAATAATCAATCTTTAGTATAACTATAGTGATTTCAGAGTAATTATTCAGATAAGATTACTGTATGCCTTGTGAATAGATATCCATTGTGAATGTGTTGGTTAGAGGGAGCAAGAACATTTATGGAAACCAATCTAACTCTCTTCTCGTTAGTTATTTCATCAGGTCACGAATGCTGGTGTCTCCAGGAGTTTATAAGCATTGCAATGTGTCCAGCGATTTGTAGATTGATGATGAGGCATTCGATGATACGAGTGAGGAAAGGGGAAAAAAAGATTGTCCCCAATCCACAGGGCCAATCTCAAGATACCACTAGACATAGGGGCTCTGATACGTCAATCGGGCCAGGCGAGGCCACCTTTGACCCCCACGACTCCCCCAATGACATCAGTGAGGGGCCATGCTGGGGTGGGGGGAAGAAGAGGAAATATAAGGGGGCACACATGAGAGAAGTCTTGAGCTTGTTTTCTACCTTGTCTGAGATAATCTTCATCTTGGTCTTTGACTTGGTCTTCAGAGTCTTGGTCTTCTGCTTGACTTCGGGTACAATTGGCATCATGCGTCATCGGGTCCATTCTCGTGTCCTGGCACCCTAACTTAAACGTCCAGGGTCCATGCTGTGCTTGACATCTTTCTGCATGGTGGGGCACACACTGAGTGAGGCCAGCGTGGGGTTGAGGAGGACCAGGACCAAGAGGGACATTAAGTCAAAGCTATGGGGGCCATTAGCTCAGCGGAGCTGATGCAAGGTGTGACAAGGCATAGCCGGTCCCCATCTTCTTCTCTTTCTCTCACCTCCATCTCTCACATTTTCTTTTCTCGGACGATTGATGGGCACCCATTGTAAAGTGTAAGTGACTGCCTAAGGAATCCGAGGGTGGGTATGCACGCATAGGGGATAAGTGGGAATGTTATTGCCTGTACGTATCTGATTATTGCTTTTAATACATGCCTGATTTTATAAATACATGCAAAATTTCGATATATGGTTAAAACTCACTCGTGTCCAGATTCATCCTATCTGTCCTGATGGCGGTGCATGGCAATTGGTGATTGGTTAATCAAGAGATTGGGCATTAGAAAAGAATGCAGCATGAGACTTGGTTCCACTCGGCCAATCGATTAAGATCTGTCAGGTGACTGTTGGCACGATACTCGTTCATAATGCTACCCTCACTGGTAAGGTAACACAGCTTTGGACCTGGAGCCGGCTCAACGTTCACGGTACAAAAGGACATCTTGGTCTTTTAAGACTCGCCGTCCCTCTGAAGTTATCACTGGCAACAACTGTAACAATATTAAGAACGGGGCGTCGTGCTACCGGAGCACCACTCTGACACCTCAATCCATCCGAGGTGGAGCCTCAACACATACACACAATATATATGTGTGTGTGTGTGTGTGTGTGTGTGTGTGTGTGTGTGTGTGTGTGTGTGTGTGTGTGTGTGTGTGTGTGTGTGTGTGTGTGTGTGTGTGTGTGTGTGTGTGTGTGTGTGTGTGTGTGTGTAAGACCCATATGAAAATCGATTAATCATTTTCGACTGAACATTTGTCAACATTTATTTAGCCACTTATTGGTTGATGTGTAGCATTTTTATCCATTTTTAGATAAAACCAGAATGACCGCACTGTGGTCACAAAATAGATATTTTTCACCTCCTCTGTCCACTCAACTCCATCATGGTTGCTGTTGAACGGCTCAGCTTGCATTCTCTAATCTGTCTCATTACCTTGTGCCGGGTCCGTCCGTGTTCCATGTGAATGAATAAGATTTCATCGAACCGTGTCTGTCCCCTGTTCCCATGTAAATGAATAAGATTTGATAGTCATGTCTGTCCTGTGTTCCCATGTGAATGAATAAGATTTGACAGAGTCATCCGCACAGTGGAATAAGATTTGATAGAGTCAATCCGCAATGGTTTCTCTCGTACTACCAGTCCACTCAGTTTACCGCACAGTGGATTCATTTATCCTGCAATGGCAGCCCACAGATGTTGCACTTTCACCTCTTGCCCACGTATCCAACAACTCTATTTCGCGCAATGTCATAACCTTTCTCTGCCTTTTGGCACAATTAATTTTATTCATCGTTTTACATTTGGGCACCATTAATAACTGTTGTGTGACTACAAGATCTTGAAGATCTAGTATTACAGAATTTCTGAATGTTATTTCCTATTCGATGACGATTCATTATGCATAGCTCCCATATGCTGGTCTGATTACTCCAATTAATGGTGCACGAGAAACAATAAAAGGCTCGAAATGGGAGGTAATCGTACATGCGGATGCAAACAATGACTGATATGTGAATCCTCTTCAAATTTCAAGTCAATGGGATGAAAATTGAGGATTTTAGAATTTCTACCGAAGTTGTTGACCTTTGGTCTATGTTGACCTTTTGGTCGAGGTTGACCTCAAAATAATTGGCTGGTTGAATTACTTGATCTGAAATATTAATCCTCTTCAAATATCAAGTCAATCAGATGAAAATTGAGGATTTTAGAAATCTCACCAAAGTTGTTGACCTTTAGCCTTTTGGCCTATGTTGACCTCAAAAGTAATTGGTAATTGAACTCAATGACCAAATATGCAACTCCTCTACAAATTTCAAGTCAATCAGATGAAAATTGACAATTTCAGAAATTCGGCCTATATTGGCGTTTTGGCCTATGTTGACCTCAAAAAGAATTGGTGGCTGAATTCAATGACCAAATATGCAAATCCTGTTTAAATTTCAAGTCAATCGAATGAAAATTGACGATTTTAGAAATTTGACACAAAGTTGTTCACCTTTGACCTATGTTGACCTTTTGACCTTAAAATCAATAGCCTTCCTATTATGGCCAACTCTACCGTTTCGTGAAGTTTTGTGAAGATTGCTTTAGAATTGTGACCTGTAAGCAATTGACAGACAAACAAACAAACAGACAAACGGACAGAACAATGCACGTGACAAACCAATATACTTGAATTTTTTTTGTTTTTCGCAAGTAACAAACAGACAAACAGACAAGGGTGAAAGGTCAACCTCCGTCCACCTTCTGTGTTGGAGATTATAATCAAGCTAAGGCTCTGAAAAACCAACAATAAAACATGGTACCTCCGTTCATTATTTTTACCTGCGACCTGTTGCAGGCCTACATGAGCTCCGTGTGGTTGCTATTGTTGTTGCTGTTGTGGTTTTTGCTGGGGGTCGATTTTTGAAATGTGCACCCATTGGTCGAATAGTTTCCAGAACCCACACACATTTGTCGCTCGACTCCACCCACCATCGCACCCAGACAAAATAAAATGGCCGCCATTTTGGTTTTCTGGTGGGCCTAAGACATCAACCCTGTTGGCCTCTGCTGATTATAGCAAAAGTAGTGAGCTTCATACTTAACGCGTGCAAATGAGAGAATAGGAAACAACAACAACAACACAATACTCTGGCAATTTGGAATCCATGTCGTTGGCTATGACCCTTTTGCTTCCGGTTTTTTTTAAACGCTGTGCGGTGTATAAACACGATTGGGTTTTATTTCTATCTTGTGAATATTGCTTAATGCATGCACATGAGAGAATAGGAAACAACAACAACAACAACAACAACAACACAATACCCTGGCAATTTGGAATCTGTGTCGTTGGCTGTGACCCTTTTGCTTCTGGTTGTTTTTTGCTTCCGGTTTTTGTCATGGGGAATGATGCATGCCGGGAGATAAAGGCATCATCGGAGACATGAAAGACCCAAATATCAGACATGGTGTATATTTCCTCCACTGATTTTAATAAAGATATCTCCCGCATCATCAAAAAAAATTTTTTTATCGTGATTTACATTATTTGATCGCTGATCCCGAATCCAGGCCGAAGTAACTGGAAATTGCGTCTACAGTTGTGAACAAGTTATAGGTAAAGTCAGAAGCGAATGTAAGAAGAATTATACGTTCGCTTCTCGTATTAATTTTTTTTAGATGAGATCCTGTTCTAGGCGGTGTAATTGGCGTTGTGAAGGTAATGTTGAGGATGTTTTTTTTTTAGATGAGATCCTGTTCTAGGCGGTGTAATTGTCGTTGTGAAGGTAATGTTGAGGATGTTTTTTTTTCAGATGAGATCCTGTTCTAGGCGGTGTAGTTGTTGTTGTGAAGGTAATGTTGAGGTCATAGGTAAAGTCAGAAGCGAATGTAAGAAGAATTCTACGTTCACTTCTCGGCTTTGCCTATTCCATATTACAGTATACACTGCCTGGGTTTGTTGCGTGAGATTTTCATTTTTCTCACCTGGCTCACCATTTGTTTGTGTTAATTTAAACACTGTCACACAGTGTTTCACAGGCAGGGTTTGTTGCATGAGATTTCCATTGGCTTTGTTTGAGCCGAGTGATACGATGAGGGACCCTGAAAAATCCAATGAATGTCAAATAAAAAAATATTAGTGAGGTTTCATCAAGTCCGTCAGCATGCACAGTATGCACCTCCCTGAAAAAAATATTAAAAATAGCGTTATGTAATTTTTACAGCCCCATGTTGGGGTTAAATAATCCATGACCATGTGACAAATCCTGATATAACCGTGGCGGAGGCTGACATGGATTAGAGGTGTTGAGTTCATTTTTAAATAGCGCATTAAATGTGAGTTTTCCAACCGCACTGTTCATTCTCTAAGAGTGTTTTAAATACGTGTTTACCCAATCGGTCTGTTGCACAATTTTGTCACAGGGTGTGGCCACAGTGCGGTCATTCTTATCATATTTATGGGAACTTAAAACTGAAAAATAACAAAAACATGTGGTTTCATTCAAAAATTGTGTCGTTGTTACTTACTGAACACATACTTCGGGCATCATATTGTGGATTGTTCATGGAACTTGGTTCGAGGAAACCCTGCAAAGGAAGATACCTAATGTTAAGAGCACCGGCCTGATAGGATGGCCTAGAGGTAAACACACTCGGTTCTCAGCTGTCCATCCAGTGTTTGAATCCCGACACAGCTATAAACTCTCAGCCTGGTGTTTCACAGGCAGAGTGATTCATCAATGTGTGTGCCATCCCTCGGATGGATGTTAAACTGGGCGTCCCGTCTGCCAGCATCGGTTGGTGGTCGTCAGCAATCCCACAGTGTCGTTCGCAGAGTTAATGAGCTCCAAATTCCTGCCATAACCAGCAGAGGGCATTGCATCAGCGGCACAGCCACGCCCTTGGCTAATAATGCTACACCACTGCCTTGTGCTGTGCACAAACGAAGAAGGAGAGGCCTAAGCATGCTTTGCTTTGCGGTTGAAAGAATCCTCCGTTTCATGTGATGTAGTTAGTGGATGGAAGATTTCAAAAGTTGCAAATATCTATCACACACAAATATGTGTGAGATACCATTATGGGGACAGATACCGTCAAGATACATCGATTTGTTTTCACATAAATGTGGCAGAACCTTTGAACCCTTCTGGTGTTTTCGTAATAATATCGATGGCATCCAATTAAACTACAATCGTTGCTGTACGAGCCTTGTCTACAAAATACATAGGAGCATTCTCAACCTCCACCACACTTCGTCAAAAATCATTTCTGCTCTCAACGATTACCAATTGAAGACCTGAGTGCAACAAGTACTTTAGTCACAAAATAACACTTTTGAGATATTGAGGATCAAAGTTTTCAAAACATGCTGCAGATACTTTTTATAAAAGTGGCATACCATGGAGCCTGTTGCTGGTTCCAGGGGCTATACGGAGCAGACAAACCCTTTTTTGTGGAAAAATAATCCTTTATTACGAAGAAAACGAGAGAATTAGTTTTGGACTTAAGTACTTTTTATGGCTAAATACCTGGACTTAGGTACTTTTTGCGAGAAAATGGCTGGACTTGGGTACTTTTAACACACAAAGCCTTTTATTGATGACGAATTTCGTGCCTTTTTCAGTACCAGCAAAGTATAATGCATAGAAACTTCATACCTGATGCTTTGGCATCCTTCATTCTCTTTCTCGCCTAGTCTCCAGGGTTTCTTTTACGTTTTTTGCCCTGTCATGCCTGTTATCAGGGTTATCCTCATTCACACCATGCTGTCCAGCCTCCATGGTCACCATTTTCACAGCTTATCACGTGACACATACTAGCATTTTGATTGGACAGTCATGGACTTAGGAACTTCTTGCTCAAACATTATGGACTTGGGTATTTCTTGCACTACATTTTAGTGAATTCAACAATGACCATATAACAATATACAGGACTTGAGTACTTATTTTCGGAATTTTTTGGTATCAAATGATGTTCTGGCCATTCGAGATTATAGTACTGGTGCCAGCTCATTTTTTTCAAAAAAGTGACTTAAGTACTTCTTGCACCCAGGTCTTCAATTATACTTTTAAACAAAAACGAGTGAAATCAACACGGAATGTCCCTAGAAAATTTGACTTGAATTCAATTCACTTTGTAGTCTTATCAACCTTTCCTTTGGTTCCCCACGTTTAATTCAACGAGCACTGCCCGCCGTCCATCTCCTATTTCAACTTCTCCGGCCAAACCGCTGGGTCAATCCGGCTGAAATTTTGCAGCAACGTTCCTCTCCTTACTGGTAACAGGAATTGCAAACTTCGTTCTGGTCACATGACTTTGAGTTGGTCAAAATGTCCGACTTAGTAAATGTTTTCAAAAAATCTTCTTCTCCAGACCCACCAGTCAGAATGCTACCAAATTTGGGTTACAACATTAGGACAGGGTCCTGATGTTAAATTGTGGAGGCCATGACAATCACATGACCGCAAATGTGTCAAAATGGAGGTCACCCAAATTCCTTCCAAAATCTTCTTTTCCAGACCCACCAGTCAGAATGCTATAAAAAATTTGGTTACATCATTAGGACAGGGTCCTGATGTTAAATTGTGGAGATCATGCCGATCACATGACTGGAAGTGTGTGAAAATTGTGGATTTAGTAAATGTTTGGGAAAATCGCGTAAATTTCTTCAAAAAACTTTCCTCTCCAGACCCACCAGTCAGAATGCCACCAAATTTCGGTTACAACATTAAGCCAGGGCCCAGATAAGCTACAGGACCAGTAGTCCTATTTTTATAACTAAGTGTATTTCTTTAAGCAAAGCATCGAGCTTAATTTTTTTTCCACTGTTCGGACAATTATATTTGAGTGAAGAAAAGATTAAGGAATGTACAGAAAGTGTAACTTCGTTGAGCACAACACCATGTTCTATAACCTGCTTTTGCAAGCCATGGTGATACAGTCCACAGGGGTCCTTTTTTGGCAATTATGTAAGCAGTTTGTTTTTTGCTATATTGTGCGACCTGCTTTCATGACAAAATAGTGTTGCGGTTCTGTTAAATCGCATGCCTCCAAGGCAATGGCACACAACATACAGTGATCCCAATGCAGTTATTTCAATAGTATGTGCATTAGTAAGTCCCTTCCATATGTCTAGTGGGTAAAGATGCATTGTGTGGGACTCTTTCAGTTAGATCTCCGATAACCATTCTTTGCTACACCTCTTCCTCTCACACGGAACATGCAAGTAAGCACCCATGCCAATCAATAGAAACTAAGCAGATGCGCTGTGAGCACCTCCAGTATGTTCGCGCTACGAGCATCCCCCCCCCCCCCCCGTGCATTTGCGTGCCAATTTTCCATTCAAAACTGCGCACCAATTCTCAACCACCATTCTGCTCTCTCCAAACATTTTTCACATTCAGGGCCTGGCAAGGCATGGCTATGACCACTATGGACCAACGGGGAAGCATGATTTCGCTTTCAGCCTCGTTTGATCCAATTTTTGGCTCCTCCCCTCATCCAGGAGAGGAGCAGGTTAGAGCAGTTCCTAGCCAGAGTTGGAGATCGGAGAGCGATTGGAGATCGGAGAGCAGTTTATCATTAGCAGATCATCGAGGACAGGGAGAGGACGACCTGGAGCAGCACTCACCAGACATCGGATCTCGCTGGGGAGACAGGCGGCACAGAGCGAGGGGCGCCGCGAGTCCGCGTGACCAAATGTGGGGTCACGTGTTGCTGCTACGAGCCGGGGCTACTCCATTCCAATCGACGCTCATGCAAGTAAATTGACACTTACACGTAATGATTCTTCCACGAATAGGATCGGGTCTTCCTCTCTTCCTCTCTCTCTTCCTCTCTCTCTTCCTCTCTCTCTTCCTCTCTCTCTCTCTCTCTCTCTCTCTCTCTCCCTCTCTCTCTCCCTCTCTCTCTCCCTCTCTCTGTCTCTCTCTCTCTCTCTCTCTCTCTCTCTCTCACATGCTCTCACATGCTCTCTCTCTCTCTCTCTCTCTCTCTCTCTCTCTCTCTCTCTCTCTCTCTCTCTCTCTCTCTCTCTCTCTCTCTCTCTCTCTCTCTCTCTCTCTCTCTCTCTCTCTCTCTCTCTCTCTCTCTCGTCTACTGCGGACACAAAAGAGAGCAATCAAAGTGGGCAAAGCCCAACTATTCGTTTCAGGGCAGGACCCAAGAGCGAACTAAAAGAGCAAATCAAACTGACTTGCACCTCACATTTTTGCTCTTGCACTGCGCCGCAAACCCCACATTGCATTACACTCGCACCTCTCACTCCCACACCTTCGACACCCTTAGTATTCTTCCCTCCTCCCCTTTCCGAAGTGCTCTGGGATGCACTGGTCTGCGGGTCACACCAGGTATTGAGAGGTCATTAATCCTCATCTGTTTCTTTCTCTGTGGCTATCTCTAATTTTGGGTGATGTGTGTGTGGGTGATGGCACCTGTCACAGCATAAGTTAAGACTGTGTAAGAACTAATGGGATAACTCTGCACTGTATCTCCTTTTGTAAATATTGTTTTCCTTTTGCTGCACCCTACAAATTCCTTGCTTTCCCTGCTGTACATTGCAATAAACCCATTTACCATGCCACATAACTTTCCTCGCATTCTGGGTTTAAATAAATATGTTGTCTCGAAATGTTCTCAGCTCGTTCATGTCTTTTCCTCCATTGGTCCAGCATGGCCCGCAACCCAGCTTAGCTGGGACGTTATTTCCCAATAATCTGTTTCATAGCCAGAACGTACTTTGCAGTTCCGCTTGGCTGCACCTGATCCAGTAAGTAATCTGATTAACGCAAGTACATACCGAGGACGCGATCCCAGGTAAGGAGGTCACATGTCCTTCAGTAAATGTTTGTTAGATGGAGGACCCGAAGTCACCTGGTCAAGTTATTGGCATTTGCAGTCGATTAGCGACCCGCTACGACATGAAATTATTCATGTGCGATGGCCTGCAATTCCGGTGAGTCCAGAGAGGAACCCAAGACAGGCCCTCCCTCCTGGTTCCCCCGTGACGCCGGACAGCAACAATATTAATAAAATTATACGAATAGTTGCTGCAATATAGTCTCCAAATATGTATATATACGTACATAAATACATACATACATACACATACATACGTGTGTGTCCCGTTGTCTTCGTTAAATCTGAGAAAATGTTTAAAATGTACCCTTCACCTTGGAGTGGTCATGTTGAGCACCGCCTGATGGAGTACTTAAGAGATTATTAGGAGAGAGTTGTTTCCAAAACCAAAACTCATTGCAGATGCTGCAGGGAATGTAATGGCAAACAAAAGAACAGCAGTTGGAACTCATTCATTCATTCCTTACACCACTTGTTCACTCTAAGATTGGAGTATCGCATGTTCATGAACAACTGTGGAACTTGCTGTGAATCCACTTTCCATCCTTCCATCCATCAGTTCCCCCCATCTCTCCATTTGTCCTTGCTCCTCCACCCCTCCTTCCTCTCTTTCCTCCCTCTCACCCCTCTTCCAACTTTTATGATATGATAAATAATGGGTGGTTATGATAAGTTTCCACAAGGAGTTATGTTGTGGTTTGGAGGTGGTTATGTTGTGCTGTCGTGTTTGTGTTGTGTTTTGAGTCTGGAGTTTTGGGGAGCAGATTGGGCTGTTAATGGAATCCTTTCATCTCATCTCCCTGTCAAGGCTGGAGTGCCCCAAGGCAGTGTTCTGGGCCCGATCCCATTCCTAATCTTCATAAATTATCCCTCCGACTCTGGAAAATCCTCTTTATCTCTTTGCTCATTACTCCACCCTCTGTCCTGACATCCATCATCCTTCAGACAGGCAGGCAGCAGCCTCTTCCCTCTTCAGCCCTTGAAAAAAAAAATCACAAGCTAGTCAACCACTTGGAAATTATCTTTCAATCTTGACAAATCTCACACTCTCACGATCTCTCTCCCAAAGGACCATCTGGTAAACCCTCCTATATAGTTTCTTAACAATCCTCTTGAGGAGGTTCAGTCATTCAAACGCCTTGGTCTCACTATCAGCCATGATCTTTCTTGGGGAAACCACATTCCAAAGCCAGTCCTGACTGGGCATCCTCCGCCATACAAAGTCCTCCCTTAGCACAGCTGAGCTCTTATCCACCTACAAGGCCTTCTTCTACAGCTTGAAGGAGTACTGCTCTCCCCTCTGGGCTGGCTCTCCTGCCTCGCATCTTGCTCAGCTTGATGCCATGGAAACCAAGACTTTCAAGATTATTGGAATCTCCGACGATGAAGCCGAGTCTATGTAACTATCATTTCACCATCGCAAACAGGTCAGTGGTCTCTCTGTCTTCTGCCACCTCCCTTCTGGTCTTGTACCATATGATCTTTCTTTTCATGCTTTGTCCCATCCAACTCCCCCCTTAAGGGTTTCTGCAGGACACACACGGTCCACCATCAACCCCCTTCTGGTGAATCTCCATAAATCCAGAAACAATGCTCACTTCTACTCGCTCATTCCTTTTTCCCACCTGTGGAAGCAACTTCCAGAATCTCTTCAATATCATTTTCCATTCAAGTCTTAAAGACAGCTGTTCACCACCATCTTAGATCATACCCAATCCAAAACCATGATCTTTTCTACCCTTGTTAACCCTCCTACCCCTCCACCCCACTCCAATACCTCTTCCTTCCAAATTTCCAGGTTTCCCTCCTGAGAGTTTCTTTCTGTATCCATTTTGTCCGCCCCACGCATCATCTTGTCCACCCAATCCACCCTCTCCTGCCCCCCAAACCCCCCCACACCCTTTGTTTGTCCAAGTCTCCCTCTATATTGGCCTTCCACTCTCTTATTGGCGTTTTCCCACCCTCTCTACTCTTCCTTTTGCATCCTGTTATATCCTGATCCATTCAGTGTAATAGCTCTTCCACGAGCCTCGACTATGTGTCCCAAAATAAACAAATGAATAAATAAATAAATAACCACACCTGACAGTATTTGAATTGAAAAAAAACTGTGGAATTCTTCCTTGTATCCACAGTCCAGTGTCACAAGACACCAGGAAAGGCATGTGTGGATCTGTACATCTGTTGTTTGCTCATTGCAGGGTACCGTATCAAAAAGTATCCAGGAATACGTAGCAACGTTAACCGATTCCTAACATTGTCCAGTGCTTTCCATGAGTATCACCTTCTGTATAATTATTATAGATCAATAAAACAGTATTTTGCCTTCTTTGGAAGAGAAACAAGGTGAAAATTTTCTGTGGCTTCTGTTTAAGGAAGTCAAGGCTCACGGACGAACTGAACGACAGAGCTCAGAAGTTCATCAAACCCACATTGGGGGTAAAGAGAAACAGGTGAGCCAGAGTGAACTGAAGTTACAAACAGAAGATTACAAAATGTTACAAAACAAAAATGCAGGATTACTCTGAAAATAATAATAACTATTTTAACAAGAGTGACAATTGCTTCGCAATACATGTCCCTTACCGATCAGGTGATAGTTTCTAAGACCAAAAAGGACAAAACTGTGAAAAATTGATGAAACGTCAGGAAACTCGAACTTCTTCTGCAACTTGTCCGAATAAAGTCATGTACCAAGTTTCAGTTAAATATGTTTAAGGGTATGGGGAAAAGTCTGAAAAACCACGGGTGGGACAGACAGACGGACAGACGGACAGACGGACAGACGGACGGAGAGCAAACTACCAGTCTCCTCTGGTGAAACGGTTAGGGACTAACAAAGGGAAAGAAAGGGAAGGGGAACAAGGAGACCAAGTGGGTGTTGAGGATGTGCAAGTGAGGAGAGAAGGGAGGTTTTTTGGAGGTAAAGTAAGGGAAATGTGAAGGGTATAGTTGTAAGACATGGAGTAGGGGGCCGGTGAAATTCCGCCATTTTGTAAATGTAATCTGTACATTCTCCCCATAGACGTGTAGAGCTATATATGTGCGACGGCCAACAGGTCAGTCCTTTAGGTCTCTTCTCAGATCACCGTAATGCTTCATAAAAAAGCGATGGACAAGGTTTCAAATAAATAAATGAATAAGTAAAGAAGGAAAGAAAGGAAGACACCAAAGGTGGACAAAGGTTATGCGTTCACCCTTTTGTGCCCATCTGTGAGCAGGATATCTT
Source organism: Eptatretus burgeri (assembly GCF_056783735.1). Classification (NCBI taxonomy): domain Eukaryota; kingdom Metazoa; phylum Chordata; class Myxini; order Myxiniformes; family Myxinidae; genus Eptatretus; species Eptatretus burgeri. The sequence continues at coordinate 58,935,567 of NC_140976.1, read as the reverse complement.
AAACAAAAGTTATTTGGACGGGTTGTGACAAAACTCGGTGGACAGGTTGGGTGTGTGACAAGGACGAATCGATTCGATTTTGGTGAAGATTGAGGTATGATAATTATTTAATTTTTACAGTGATTCTTCACCATTGAGAGATGGAGCCAAAACGAGACATACTATATGTACAGCATGATATTTCACAAAGTTGTGGACGAGTTATGACAAAACTAGGTGGATGATTTGGTTAGATGACAAGAACAAGCAGATCCGATTTTGGATCATGTCCGGATGCTGATTCCGACTATCACTGGAGTACAAAATGTAAACTGTTCAGCATGGACGAAGTACAGCATCTTCAGCAAGTATTCACACCCGTCGACTTTTGTCACATTTTGTTGTGTTACAGGCTGAATTTAAAATTGATTAAATTTAAATTTTTTGCCACTGATCTTCACAAAATACCCCACAATGACAAAGTGAAATATATAATTTTAGAATTTTTTTACAACTTAATAAAAAATCTAAAATATGAAGTGTCTTGCATCAATAAGTATTCAACCCCTGTGCTATGACACTCAAAATTGAGCTCAGGTGCATCCAATTTCCTTTGATCATCATTGAGATATCTGTACACCTTGATTAGAGTCAATCTGTAGCCAATTCAATTGATTGGACATGATTTAGGAAGAAACACACCTTTCTATATGAGGTCCCACAGTTGAAAGTGCATGTCAGAGCAGAAACTCCACCATGAAGTACAAGGAACTGTCCGTAGAACTTCGGGATCGAATTTTGAGGAGACATAGATCTAGGGAAGGGTATAAAATCATTTCTGAAGTGTTGAAGGTTCCCAAGAGCACAGTGAGCTCCATCATTAGGAAAAGGGAAGAATATGAAACAACCCAGACTCTTCCTAGAGCTGGCAGTCTGACCTAACTGAGCAACCGTGCAAGAAGGACCTTGGTCAGAGAGGTGAGCAAGAACCAAATGACCACTCCTACAGAACTACAGAGTTCCTTGGCTGAGATGGGAGAACATGGCAGAAGCACAACAATCTCTGCAGCACTTCACAAATCTTGGCTTTATGGAAGAGTAGCCAGATGGAAGCCACTCCTGAGAAAAAGGAACATGGCAGCACACCTGAAGTTTGCTAAAAGGCACGTGAAAGACTCTGAGTCCACGACGAAAAAGGTTCTGTCGTCTGATGAGACGAAAATTGAACTCTTTGACCTGAATGTAAAGTGCTACGTCTGGTGGAAACCGAGCACAACTCATCACCCATCTATCACCATCCCGACAATGAGGCATGGTGGTGACAGCATCATGTTATGGGGATGCTTTTCAGCAGCATGGACTGGGAGGGAGACTTGTAAGGATAGAAGGAACAATGAATGGAGCCAAATACAAACAAATCCTTGAGGAGAACCTGCTTCAGAGTGAAAAGGACCTGAGACTGTGGCGAAGATTTGCATTTTAACAACAGGACAATGAGCCCAAGCACACAGCCAAAGCAACGCTGGAATGGCTTCAGAACAAGAACATGAAAGTCCTTGAGTGGCCGAGACAAAGCCCAGACTCGAATCCCATTGAGAATCTGTGGGAAGACTTGAAGGTTGCTGTTCACCGACACTCACCATCCAACTTGATGGAGTTTGAGCGAATCTGCAAGGAAGAATGGGAGAAAATCCCCAAATCCAGATGTGTTAAGCTGAAACAGACATACCCACGAAGACTCGAAGCTGTAATCGCTGCCAAAGGTGCTTCTATGAAGTATTGACCCAGAGGCTGGGGGGGGGGGGTGCGGGGTGGTGAATACTTATTGATGAAAGACATTTCAGATTTCCATTTTTTTGTAGATTTGTAAAAATTTCAAAAAACAGGTTTACACTTTGTCATTACGGAGTATTTTGTGTCGATCGGTGAAAAAAGATTTTAATTCAATCAATTTTAAATTCAGGCTGAAACACAACAAAATGTGACAATGTTGAGTGGTGCGAATACTTTCTGAAGGCACAGTACGCGCTCTACCGAGTGGCGTTCTCATTGTTCCCTGTCTTGTCTTGGGTTGGATTCACAGGGGAATCAGATCCAATAAAACCGAGTCTGTTGTCGTGTCTGCAGAAGTGGCTATTATTGTGGAGCATAATCTCCTTGATGAGAGGTGTTTAACAGGCCGTTCTGTTCGTGTTAACATTTCCACGGTTAATCGTTGTGGAATGGCAGAAACGACCTTGCCAGATCACGACCGTTAACTGCCTGAAGCTTACAACAAGTAGATCAGTCCATTATATTTCTGCAACATATAATGTTCATGGGGATGACGCAAGAAGACAACGAGAGGATTATTCTACACATCAGAAACAACAAAGACAGCTCCATTCATGAATTTGTGCTGCATGGAAAACTTGTTTGGAATTTGGGAGACATGGGAATTTAACTTGGACACATGATCACAAGAGCGTGGGAACAGAAATACAACTCTGCACAAGCACACACAATATGTGTATGTATGTATGTATATATATATATATATATATATATATATATATATATATATATATATATATATATATATATATATATGTTGTTGTTTGTCTTTCGGCTGCTCCCATTAGGGGTCGCCACAGCGGATCATCCGTAATGATCCGCATACTGATTTGGCATAGGTTTTATGCCGGATGCCCTTCCTTACGCAACCCTGGTCACCTCTTACGACACAGGGATAAGGATTGGGTTTCGCCATGATTCCGGGCTGCTCTACACCTTCTCATAGCACGGCCCAGTGCAGAGTGCCCGTCCTCAAGCGAGCCTCCAACCCAAACCTCCGAGTAGCCGGATTACAGGCGTACGCCACTACGCCCAATATATATATATACATATATACATATATATATATATATATATATATATATATATATATATATATATATATATATATATATATAGATATATATAGATATATGTATATATATATATATATATATATATATATATATATACATATATACATATATAGACATGACAGAAGTAGCACATTAAATTTCTTCATTTCATTTGTATAAAGTAAGTTTTACTCAGTGATTTGAACTAATATTCGACTATTTCTTTGCAGAAACAAGTGCTTGGGTCTTGTACAACAATTAACTATGCCTCGAATCCAGGGAACACACGACCTTTGCGATTTTCAAAGAGGACAAATTGTTGGCCATTTAAAGGGTGGAGTCAGCCAGCATCAGGTAGCCCAGAACCTTGGCATTCCGCTTAATACGGTCAATCGGGTGATTGTGCAATTCACCAGCAAAGGCAAAGAATCCACAGCTTCTCGTTCTGGTCGATCTGGGCTCTCAGAAAGATGTCTTCGAGCTGACAAGTGATCCATTGAGAAAACTCCCCGTTGCAAGGCAAATGTTGCAGAGGAGGTCCAAGTTAGCTCAAGAACTGCCATGCGGTACCTTCATCAACTGGGCTACTATGGGAGAGCAGCTCAGAGCAAACCTCTTCTTCGACCAGCCAGCATTCAAAGGAGAAAGAAGGGGGTTGACGAGATGGCCACCAGACCCTTGGAGTTTTGGCAAACTGTCATTTTTACAGATAAGTCCCAATTTGTTCAATTTTCTGACAGTGGATGCGTATGGGTCTGGCGACTTCCCAGTCAAGAGTTCTCTTTGAACCGATTGCAGACAATTGTCAAACACGGTGATTTTTCAGTGATGGTGTCGAGAGCAATCTGGAGTGCTGGTCTGTCAGAGTTTGTGAAGTGTGTTAGCAACATCAACTCTACGATGTACGTTTCTCTCCTTGAGGATGGATTCTCCACTGGTCAGATGGTCAAAAAGAACACTCTGTTCATGGAAGATGGAGATCCATGCCACACTGCAAAAAAGACCAAAGAATGGCAGGACAGAAATGGGATCAAGCAACTTCTATGGCCAAGTCAGTCTCCTGACACGAATCCCATTGAACACCTCTGGGCCATATTGGATCGAGCTGTGCGGAAAAATTCCAGGAAACCAACATCACGGGCAGAATTGTTAAACCTTTTGTGTGAAGCCTGGACAGAAATCCCACAAGAGAAAATTTCAGAACTCGTTCGTTCTCTGTCTGAAAGAGTAAAAGCGTTGAAATATGCAAAGGGAAAGTCTACAAAATACTAGTGCGTGTATTAAAATGAATCGAATGTTCTTCAAATGTTAAATAAATAAATTCTTTTAAAATCATGTTGGTTCTACCCAAGCAATTTCTCAGCCAGGGTCGTGCTGAATGGTTTTACATCCCTCTCAAAGGAGTAGTTTGGGCAGGAATTTGGAATTTGTTCAGGATGCCGGTGATAACTCGCTGAGTCTTCGTAAAAGATACCATGGGATTTTTAACGCCCACCAAGTAACGTTGGCGGACGAGACGCCCAGTTTAACATTTATCAGAGGGATGACAAACATTGATGAATCACCCTTCCTGCAAAACACCGGGATGACAGTTTATAGCTGAGTCAGGATTCGAACCTGATAATTTATAAAAACTGAGTTATAAGATAATTTCTGGATCTATATTTATAAGAAATACTTTTTTTTTCAATTTAAACATCTTTCCTTGTATTTCGATCTGCATGTCTGTCATCAGTGTAACGACACATTGGCGTGCTTTTGTCACAATAGTTGTGTGCGTCATAAACCATTGTACTACTTTGTGTGTTATTGAATTGGTATTTCATAAAGAATAGTTTTATCGTGAGTCACTCACATCATTAAAAGCTATGTCTTACCTGACAATCCACTCACCTGACGATGACTGACCAATGAGGCAAAAATGCTGCAATGAGTAGATAAAGGTGTCTGGTATGGCTGGGATGAGACCTCCACAGTGAGACCTCTACAGAAAGAATGAGGGAGTGGTGAAAACACGAAGGTAGCGTTGGGACAAAGGGGGAGTGGAAAGGAGGAGTTAAAGGGAAAGTTTGTTGAAGAAAGAACAGCAGTTCTTGTACAAGGCAGTAGTTCTTGTTATTGTACCAATACTTGTACGAGGCATTACTTTGGTTGAAGACTCCGAGAAATAACTTTCACGTAAAACCTCGGAATTTATTTCAAGGATCATGCTGCACCATTTCCCTCAAAGTACCATTGATGATATTCAGCGTAAAGCCACGTATACCTTCCACATACTAGAAGGGCACTCGGTGGAGCGCGTACCTCCACCACGTAATACCTGATTCACGAGAGCATATCGGGATCGAATACATTTTAAATAAAAAATTCATGATGTTCCGTTTTTGGCCCGATCTCTCGATGGTGAAGAATCACTTAAAAAAATTAAATAACTCTCGTATCCAGATACGGATTCGGATCTTCACCAAAAATCGAATCAATTCGTCCTTGTCACACACCCAACCCGTCCACCAAGTTTCATCCGAATCCGTCCACAACCTTTTGAGATATCGTGCGATCCTCAAATATAATCTTCAAATTCCATCCAATTGACTTGACATTTGAATATCAAGTCACTGAATTCACCCACCTATTGATTTTGAGGTTAACATAGGTCAAAAGGTCAACATAGGCCATAAGGTCAAACCAAAATTGTTTCTTGTTTCTAAAATTGTCAATTTTCATCCGATTGACTTCAAATTTGAAGATCATTTGCATATCAGGTCGATGAATTCAACCACCTATTCATTTTGAGATCAACATAGGCCAAAAGGGCAATTTGGGCCAAATTTTCTGAAATCCTCAATTTCCTTCCAATTAACTTGAAATTTGAAGAGCATTTGCATATCAGTTCACCAAATGCAACCACCTATTAATTTTGAGGTAAGCATAAGCCAAAATGTCAACATAGACCAAACGGTCAGCATTGGCCAAATTTCTAAAATCCTCAATTTTAATCCAATTAACCTGACATTGGAAGAGAATTTGCATAACAGGTCACTGAATTCAACCACATACTAATTTTGAGGTAAACATAGGCCAAAAGGTCTACATCAGCCAATAAGCCAGTTTGGGCCAAATTTCCTAAAATCCTCAATTTTCATCCGATTGACTGGAAATTTGAAGAGCATTTTCATGTCAGATCACTGAATTGAAACACCTATTAATTTTGAGGTAATCATAGGTCAAAAGGTCAACATAGATCAAGAGGTCGACATAGGCCAAATTTCGAAAATCCTCAATTTTCATCCAATTAACTTGAAATTTGAAGAGCATTTGCATATCAGGTCACTGAATTCAATCACCTATTAATTTTAAGTTCAAAAGGTCAACACAGGCCTAATTTCTAAAATTGATAGATTGGGCCAAAAACTAAATACATCACTATATCTCAAAAAGTTGTGGACAAGTGATGACAAAACAAGGTGGATGAGTTGGTTAGGTGACAAAAACAAGCGGATTAGATTTTGGTTCGGATCCAGCCCATCAGTGGGATACAAAACATGAACTGTTCCACCTAGCAGAGGTATGTGCTCTAACGAGTGCCGTTCTACTTTGTGCTGTTTTGCCAAGTTGTCACTCATGGAGTGATTTTTCATTACTTGACGATATCTAGTATTTTATCAAGTATGTTGGTCAGTTCAGTTTGTTTGTTTGTTTGTGTGTACGTCTCGCTCTTCAGGTCGCATTTTGAGTCGGAATGTCATGGAACTTCACCAATGGACTTATTGGCCACCAGAATAAAACCCTATAACTTTTGGCATGTCAAGGTCAAAGGTCAAGGTCACAGTGAGGTCAAACATTCGATTTTTGATGGTTTGGTAGAGATAACTCGAGAACGGAAGAAGCTACCAATGTCAAATTACACCACGTAATTCAGGAGGGTGATGGCTAGCGCCGATTAGATTTTGGTCAAAATCGGTCAAAGGTCAAGGTCACAGTGAGGTCAAACATCCAAAAAAAATTATAACTCGAGAACGGAAGAAGCTACCAATGTCAAATTACACCACGTGATTCAAATTTTTGTTTGTTTACCCAAAACCTATGTTTAACCCCAAAAATACCTATTATCGCTCAATATTCTCGATGGTACGCGATCTTGTTGAATTTTGTCAAGTCCTGGCCCTATGGGCCATTTTTTGTTTGTTTGTGTGTACGTCTCGCTCTTCAGGTCGCATTTTGAGTCGGAATGTCATGGAACTTCACCAATGGACTTATTGGCCACCAGAATAAAACCCTATAACTTTTGGCATGTCAAGGTCAAAGGTCAAGGTCACAGTGAGGTCAAACATTCGATTTTTGATGGTTTGGTAGAGATAACTCGAGAACGGAAGAAGCTACCAATGTCAAATTACACCACGTAATTCAGGAGGGTGATGGCTAGCGCTGATTAGATTTTGGTCAAAATCGGTCAAAGGTCAAGGTCACAGTGAGGTCAAACATCCAAAAAAAATTATAACTCGAGAACGGAAGAAGCTACCAATGTCAAATTACACCACGTGATTCAAATTTTTGTTTGTTTACCCAAAACCTATGTTTAACCCCAAAAATACCTATTATCGCTCAATATTCTCGATGGTACGCGATCTTGTTGAATTTTGTCAAGTCCTGGCCCTATGGGCCATTTTTTGTTTGTTTGTGTGTACGTCTCGCTCTACAGGTCGCATTTCGAGTCGGAATGTCATGGAACTTCACCAATGGACTTATTGGCCACCAGAATAGAACCCTATAACTTTTGGCATGTCAAGGTCAAAGGTCAAGGTCAGGAAAAATTCCTGAAAATCGCGAAAATCCGTATCTTTTAGCATTGGCCGATTTTCAAAAATTCATGTCTCCGCCAAATTTTAACGAATTCCTTTCAAATTTGAAACACGGACGTAGGAGGGGAGTATCTTTGACTGGATTAAAAATTGGTCACATCCGTTACAGATTACGGAGGTGACAGGTATTTTAATTTAATTTTTTTGTTTTTTTGTTTGTTTACCCTAAAAAATATGTTTCACCCCCAAAATACCTATTATCGCTCAATATTCTCGATGGTACGCGATCTTATTGAATTTCGTCAAGTCCTGGCCCTATGGGCCATTTTTATTTGTTTGTTTGTCTGTGTACAGGATATCTCAAAAAGTTGTGGACAGATTCAAACAAAACTTGGTGGACAGGTTGGGTGTGTGGCAAGGACGAACTGATTCGATTTTGATGAAAATCGGAGTCTGGATCTGGATACGACAATTATTTAATCTTTTAAGTGATTCTTCATCATCGAGAGATAGGATCAAAAACTATATATCGGATGATGTTTCAAATATGTATTGGGCCCAATTTGTTCTCCTGAAGCAGGTATTACGTGGCAGATGTATGCGCTCTACAGAGTCCTTCTAGTTATTAGTGATGTATGCTCAAGAAATATGGATTTGAGATCAAAATATGAATATGAGTAAAGGGTACTGGTAGGTTAGCTATTATTTCTTGGTACTTATATGCATGTATGTTTTACCATTGTAGAACAGCTCTTTTCATGTTCAGTGTCCCCATTTCAGGAAAGCATAAGAATTGGAACAAATGACTGACAGGTGTTTCTTGTTGCACTGACTGTTCACACGCACAAAAGAGCTGTGAATGTCTCGTCTTGGTTTTAGCCTTTGCTTTTGCCTTGTGAATCTGCCTTTGGAATCATTAGGCATACACTAACATGAAGAACAGAGAACTGTTTCTGAAAGAAAAGCAAGCAATTTGGAAGCTGAGAGAACAGAATAACTCAATGAGAACCACAGCACAAAAAATGGGCTTAACAAAAACAAGTTGGAATATGTTGAAAGAGAAAGAAACCGCGAGTGCACTCAGCAATAGACAATGGCCAAGTGGACCAAGGAAAACAACTGCAGTTGATGACAGAAAAATAATCAGAGCTGTGAAGAAAAACCATAAAACAACCATCAGTGACATCACCCACAACCTCCAAGAGTGCAGGGGTGAAAGAAAGTATCACAATCTACCGCAGAAGATGTCGACAGCACGATGCAAACCTCTCATCAGCACCAAAAATAGAAAGGCCAGATAAGAATTTGCAAGAAGTACAGAGGTGAGCCAGTAGAGTTCTGGAACAAAGTTTTATGGGCAGATGAAACCAAGATAAACCTTTTCCAAAACAATGGAAAGGTGAAACTGCGGAGAGAAGAAGGAACGGCATGTGATCCGAAGCATTCCACCTCATCTGTGAAGCATGGTGAAGGTAATGGCATGACTTGGGCTTACAAGGCTACCTCCGGAACTGGCTCGCTCATCTTTATTGATGATGTAACGAATGATGGCAGCAGGAGAATGAAAATTCCTCCAAACGCATTGTGTGTCACTACACCATGCAGCAAAACAATGACCCAAAACATACTGTCAACACAACCAAGGAGTTCTTCATGGGGGGGAAAAAAGTGGAAGGTTCTCGACCGGCCAAGTCAATCTCCTGATTTAAATCCAATAGAGCATGCATTTCACTTGCTGAAGAGGAGACAAAAAGTCAGAAACTCCCCAAAACAATCAATAACAGAATATGGCTGCAGTAAAGGCTTGGCAAAGTATCTCAAAGGAGAATATCAAGAGTGTGGTGACATCATTGGGTCAAAGGCTCGATGTAGTTATTCCATGCAAGGGATATTGCAACCAAATACTAACTCTTAAAATACTTTAATTTACTCCAAGTTCATCAGTTCCAATACTTGTACTTACCTGTAATAGGGCACTGAACATGAAAAGTGTCATTGTTCCACAATGGTAAAAACATACATGGATAGAAACACCAAGAAATAAAAGTTGACCTTCGGTACTCTTACCTTATATCTTACTTTTGATCAAATCCAAATTTCTTGAGCATATAGCAATCAAAACAAATTACACTTCACAGTGGGTCATTCCATGTCAAATCATCAAAGAATCTGCCGTCATCTCTCAGATTTTTGTAAAACTTTGGGAACCAATTGGGACCCATGAAAAACGGCAAGAACTCAAATATTTTTGCTTACAGCCTCTTAATTAGTGAGATACAGACTAACGAACTTTGGACTAATCAGCACGACGTCACGAATTCAAATGGCCATATCTCTAAAAGTATAACACCTAGAGAGCTAGTTTTGGTGTCATTTTAAAGGTATTTTCATGCCCTATGAATTTGTCTGGGCAACATTTTCCTACCTCCAACCACAAAAAAAGTTATCACAAAATATAAACTTCAATCGTGAATCTCCCAAAAATGTATCCTTCAAATTTCCTCAAATTCATCCCAGAGGTACCTTATGATATCAAGAAGCTTCCACATAAGTTTTGTGATGGGCACTCCAATAGTTTCTGAGATATGAGCAATAATGTACATGTACGTCTGGCATATAGGTTCGAAAATCAGCATTTGTAATGTATTATACAATCAACAAGTGAGTTCAAGTACACAGTGTTCACTAACCTGACTTAGGCTTTCAATTTCCTCTTCAATGCAGCAACAGCAGCACTTGTTTCTTTTCCCCTCAGGTCCAGTTGAAAATGAAAGTATATGATACTTCAAAGCAATTGATGGTCGTTCCCTGTGTTCCCTGTCATGGCTAGGTTAGAATGATTGTATAATGGCTATCCCATCAATCCTCTAAGAGTTTAGGCCCCGGTGCACTGAATCCTGTGGGGAGACATTTATTGGCAAGGAATTTGCTTTCTCAGCATGAATGGCTAACCTCACAGAAGGTAACTTTAGGTCACTCCGTAATGCTCGCAACGAGTGTGTGTTGGTCTTGAGGTGTCGTGAAACATCATCTTGCTGATTTCATGACTGATATCTCTCCAACCAGTATCTTTCTTAAAATAATCATGGCATCTTGTCAAGACCATTTCCAGTGTATGTCTGCTCGCCCTCCATTATCCCCTTCACTTGAAACATCACTGCACAGTTTGCCTGAGATAAAGCAATAATATCTCAACTTGGTATTTGCCACCACATCTCGTGTATCGAACCCACCCCACTGTGTCACGATCTTAACCCCCTCTTATATACTCACTGTTTACATCGACTGGACTTTGAGTCCTTCTCAAGTTCTGTCCAACCTCATCCCTGCTTTGACAATATTCCCTGCCCAGTGACATTAGCACCAACATTGTCATGTCCTGCTCTGCTTGTCTTGCTTCACCAACATCTGCTTGTCCTCCTTTTCCCACATTCGGTCTGCCTGGAAGTCAGCAGATATCATTGGTGGTAGGACATATGAGGATCCATCGACTTAAGGTCTGCGCAGGTGTCGGGCAGGTGAGCAAGATTGATTTTTTTAAATGGAGAAAAAAAAAATTGGAAAGGAGAGGTGAGAGTAGAAATGGTAGGGGAGTTTGTTCGGGAGGAATATAAAGGAGAGAAATGAAAGGTTTGGAGATGTATAAATCAGGGGAGGGCAAGGACAGGTATTGAGCATACGAGAGAGGGTTGGGACCCACCTGTTGCCATGACGTAAATATACATCCCTTGATCTAACGGTTCAATGGAAATGGTATTCGCATTAAGCCACACCCTCTTTGTGACAGGCCACACCCTCTTTGTGACAGGCCACACCCACACCTCATCCTCGCAAGACCACATCCATTCCACTCTCAGCTTTTACTCGACCGCGAAAGAGATGGCGCTGCTTCGACTTCCAAGCCCGATGTTGCGATCTGTCCCAGCATTTTGCCGATGCCTCTCCGGAGGAAGACTACCAGCTGGCCGAACCCTCTCTGGTGGTAGGCTTGGAGAAATCCATAACCGTGAAGATAAACTATCGGATGGTCGTTTAATTTAGACCTTTCTGTTTTAGGTATCAAAAAAAAAAAAAATATATATATATATATGCCTACTGCTTGCTCAAACAAGAACTACCATGCTGGTAAGTACAAGCTGTTGTTCCTGGCGTTTACAAACAAGAACCAACATGCTGGCACAACGCAGTACAGGTAACCCTAATGGAGTCCCATGGGTCTACCACGAGTGTACACGTCCCTGAAGATTGTTTCGGGTGGAATTGGCAGCAATAGTGGGTAAACAACCATGGACAGCACTTTTTACAGTGCAATCATCATCACCAATTTTGGGGAATGTGGTCAAGAGGAGAGGGAAAAAGCAGAGTGGGTGAAGTCTCCCTAACTTGGCACCATTAGGGCTATCAACTACAGTTCTCGAGTGCAGTACAGTGATATGCTTCCCCAACCCCCTCGTTTTTTATAATTAATAATAATTATCATTATCAGTATTATTATTAATTCCACCACCGAAGGTGCATGGAAGTGATGTTTTCACCCTTGTTTGTCTGTCTGTCTGTGAGCAGGATATCTGAAAGTTGTGGACGGATTCAGATGAAACTTGGTGGACAGGTTCAATGTGTGACAAGGACGAATTGATTTGATTTGGATGAGCATCCAGATCCGGCTATGAGAGTTAAAAAAAAAAGTGATTCCTCAACATTGAGAGGTGGCCGGGGCCAAAAACGATACCTAGCACGATATCTCATAGGTGACAAGAACAAACCGATTAGATTTTGGTTCACGTCCGGATCCAGATCCAGCCCATTAGTGGGATACAAAATGTAAACTGTTCAGCTTGGTGGAGCTACTGTATGTATGTGCTCTACCAAGTACCGTTCTTGTTTCACTTGCATGTAAAGCCATGTGGATATGCTTCAGAAAGGGGGGCACATGTCTCTAAACGCTTCACAGATGACAATATGGTTCTTGTGATTTGTGATGCCATGGAACTTTTAAAATTAATTAACTGAAGCTCATATAATTAATTGTACAGCCAGATTGAAGGTTTCTAAACCAGCCTCGGTGGCACAATGGTTGGAGTATCCACTCCGAATCTGGGAGGCTGACAATTCCAACTCCAGCCGAGTCAGCCCAAAGACCTAGAAAATGGTACATGCTGCTTCCTTGTTTGATGTTCAGCATTTAAAAAGGATAGAACAAGGAAAAACAATTATAGGTTGGTAATAATTGCGCAGGTTTTGAAGGGGTTCCTGCGTCGAAGTTTTTTTTTTGCAAGGAAAATCATATCATCATGATTATTATCATTATGCGACATATTAAGAAGTTGAGGCTCGTGGAACAGCTCGTTGAAATGTCATATGACCCCAACAAATGGGACAAAAATAACGTATGTTCAGCTCAGGTGTTGTTGCTATTGGCCATAGACCTTCTTTTTTTAACTCGACTGTTTCTGCCCCGACCCCCTCGACATGTTACACTCCAGATCGTCACCCATACGTTTAGGTATTTACTCTGGATCTACTATTCATCCTTTGGTAATAATTTACCCAACTGATCAAAGTGCATTTGACAGCAAGCCTTATTCTCTGTTTCTCTGCCTCTGTTGATGAAGTCGTCGGTGGCAATATGGTTTCAGGTTGTCCATCCGTATGTTTGTACGTACGTGCGTACATACGTCCGTGCCAATTCTCTCCGTTTTCTGTGCAACCGCTTATCCGATTGACACAACATTTTCAGCAGAGGTGTGACTACTCATGTGGAATGTTTTGATGATAATGATGATGTTATTGGTCACGTGGTGTGGCAGCCATGTTGGAAAAAAGGGAAACTTTCGACTAGATCTCTGTATCTCTGAAACCGCTCCATGGAAAAAATTGAAAATTGGCACAAGCGAAGTACTCCTCATGGGAAACACAGTTATGATCCAGTAGTGATGGGGAATACAGTATCCCATTGAGATGGGGAATACAGAATACAGTGATGGGGAAAAAAAACTTTGGACTTCTGTATGTCCGAAATGGCTCAATGTAAGAAATTGAAACTTGGCACCTGAGCTCCACAGGAAACAAGTGTGATTTTTTTGATGATGTCATAAGTGGCTTCGTTATGACGTCATAGTTGCAAATGTCAAATGCTTTATCCGATCAGTATGAAAATTTTTGAGGGTCACCTCGGGTGGCAGAGGGTATTACAACTTCCTTTTTTAACCTGTGCAATGCTGAGGTTCAAGCACTCTTCACACGAGTAAATTTGTCCTCCTTCTCTTCTCCCACCCCCCCTCTCCACCCCCAAAATGGAGGGGCCTGTCATTGTGTGCAAGCCATTAATAATGGGAAGGGACATCAGGACAAATGAGAGGCAATTGGAGGGAGGGGAGCGGGATATGAGAATAGGGACAGGGAGGAGTTAGAGCACTCTATGCACAGGTAATTTTGTCTTCCTTTCCTTCTCTTTCTCACCCAAAACTTTTGGCAAACAGGATGACCAATGGGTCCGTCAGCAAAGCAACGGGTAGGCTCTGCTAGTTCTGTAATAAAAAAATAATTGGCTGGCAGGATGGCCTCAAGGAACACACACTTGCCTCTGAGGGCTGTCTGGCCTGGGTTTGAATGTCAACCAGGTATAAACTGTCATCCTGGTGTTTCAGATGCAGAGCAATGCATCAATGTGTGTGCCATCCATCAGAAGGATACTGAGATGAAAGACTTGTCTGTCAGCAGTGGTCAATGGTGGACATTAAAGAAACCAAGGTATGTCCTTCGCAAAGAGTAAGCAAGTTATCACCAACACCATTTTACTGACTACTGAGAAGGCAATGGTAAACCACCTAGCATCTGAATTGGTAGCACTGATACACTCTACAGGACCAAAAAGAAGGTGGTAGAATGCAGAGAGGCCACCAACCTGCCTGCAATGTGAGAGTAACGGGCCCAGACACTCAGTTTCATCACAGGAGATGCCAATCATTTTGAGGCTCTTGCTTTCTATGGCATGAAGGGCAAGGTGTGAGGCAGAGGCACAATCCCAAAGGGAAGAACAGTACTGCGTCAAGCTGAAATTAAGGGCTTGTAGGTTGTCAAAAGTTCAGGTTGGTCAAGGAAAGACCTTGCATGATGACGGATGCCCAGTTAATGGCTAGCCGTGGAAGCTATCATGGAAATATGGTCTGCCAAATAAAGATCACGACTGATTGTGAGGACCCAAAAAATTGAGTGACTTCACCCCTTCAAGTGGTAATTGTTGAGGAAGTCAATGAGAGGGTTTGCCAGACGGTCCTTTCCAAGAGACAGGATGAGTGTGTGGGATTTTTCTGGGATGACAGACATATTCCAAGTGCTGGACTAGTTCCATGAGAGCACTTTCTCAGTCATGTACTCACAGGTTGTTTTATTTGGCCGAATACTGATCTGCTCTGTCCATTGCTTTAAGGTTTTGAGCGAAGGAGACAAAGAAGACTATGGATAAATATCATTTTGATCAGCCTCTGCACTACATCTCTCTACTATGATGTCTTTAATGACCATAATTAATCTTACCTCCTTTTATGTTCAGCTATAGGAGATAGAATGGTCCTAGTCCTTCATAATCCGGTAGGTCGGGCCTGACTTTTGACTGGAGCTGGTTAGGGCAGAGATTTTCCATTTGTTTACAGTGAAGGCACCAACTTGCGTCATCTTTGCCAATAGACACAACGGGCTCATTCACCTTCATCAGGTAATGCTGGGAGACAAGACACCCAGTTTAACATCCATCCGAAGGACAGAACACTTTGTGATTTGTCCCTGCCTTGAAATATCAATCCAACAGTTGATATAGTCAGGTCGAGAATCAAACTGAGATGAGACTGCCTAATTAGGTGTGTTACTTCTGCACAATTCTGGCAGACTTGTCTGTATCCCATCTCAAAGCAATAATAAATTGTGGTACACCTGTGGTCACCTATCTATACTGAAAATATAATGAAAGAACCACAAGGGTGAGGCGATGGCACCAAACATTTGTGAGTTGAAGATGTGAAACAAAAGTTAAAGATGTGACATAAAAAAAATTAACCATTGTTTTTAACATGTCCCTTTATTAATTTGTTCCCAATCAATTCCGACCCTTGACCCCACAGGCTTTACCGCTGGTTCACCACGGATCCAAGCCAGTTTCTTGCCAGTGACCGCCCGCGCCCAGCAAAATCCAGCTGGTGTGCTCCCACAGGTGGAACCGTGTACCAGTGAGATCACAGTGCCATACAAGGAGCTAAAGCAGCTCATCGATCAAGAAGAAGCCTTGATCATTGATGTCCGAGAGGATTGGGAGCTCAAGGAATACGGCTTCATTCCTGGTTCTTTGAATATCCCATGTGTGTATCACTCTGGTGTTTGCATTTTACCTAATACACACCAGGACCCCGACATTTGCAGGAGATATGTTCCGGGAAACCCTGTGAATGTGGGGGCATTGTTTCAATGGGAAATGGGGAGATAGGTTCCAGGGATTTCCCGACTTGCAAAAAATCCGCGAATGTCGGAGAAAATCTCGCGAAAATGCAGGAAAATGCTGTGGAAATAGACAAAAATTCGCAAATGTCGGGGTAAATTCCACGAGTGTCGGGGAAATACAGCACGTGCAGTACCATATGTTAAAGGTGTACATGGTGAGACATCTTGCGAAACTATATTTATCCTGTGAAGCCACAATACAGTACAGACAGGAAGCAGGTCATGTTCGCGGCTCATGGAAGATATGTTTTTTGCATACGTACAGAATTGTACTGTACGTCCATCCAGCCACTTTGTGTGTGGCTCGTGGAAGATAAGATATGCTTTATAACTGTTATGCTCACGGCTCATGAAAAACAAAAATTGCCGCGAATACGTGGGGAAATTTCTCGCGAATGTTGGAGCATGCCGCAAATTATCAACCGCAAATACGCGGAACCCGCAGATCTTGGAACAGCGAATGTTGGGGTCCAGGTGTATTCTTTCCCAATGAGTGGCTCACTTGTAATGTTATGAAACACAAAACGCTTTCATCCTTGTGTAGCTTGTCACCAGTAGAGAATCTGCACGTAACAAAGCAATATTTGATGTGTTATCTGTATGGTAAAGTCGCAGCAGTTTTCTGTCTGTCTGTCTGTCCGTCTGTCTGTCCATTTTTCTGTCCATCTGTCTCATGCTCCGTCATTATGTCTGGGATGTCATTGCGGCATAGGATGACTGACTCCAACTTTCGGCATTTATTATCCCGCACGCGGAGGGAGGGAGGGGGATATTGTAATCGTCCGGTTTATTTGTCTGTTTGTTTGTTTGTCTGTCTGTCTGTTAGCAACTTTATGACAAAACGGCTTTAGCAAACACTATCAAATTTAATCCACAAGTGGGCAATGAACCTTGGACGACCCCATTAACTTTTGGGTATGATTGGATCGATGGTCAAGGTCAAGGTCACGAAAAGATCAAAATCGTTTTTCGCTCATACCTTCGTCAAAAATGATCTAATTTACTTCAAACTAAGCTTATAGTGAACCATATTCTATTTATCACTTATAATCCTACCCATTCCTATAATGAAAAATGAATATTTGTGAAGATCAGTAGGGTCCGAAGTTTTGGGGATCATGGCCATCTGTCAAAATTACAAATTTTCCATTAAACTAAAACATGGTTACGAAAATACAACTTTACGGGAAAACGGCTGGCTCAAACGCTCAAATTGTATCCACATGTGGGTAATGAACCTCGGACGACCCCATTAACTTTTGGGTCCAATTAGGTCAAAGGTCAAGGTCAAAGTCACGAAAAGGTGAAAATCGTTTTTCGCTCATAACTTCGTCAAAAATGATCCGATTTACTTCGAACTAAGCTTATAGTGAACCTTATTCTATTGGTCACTTATAATCCTACCCATTCCTATAGTGAAAAATGCATATTTGTGAAGATCGGTAGAGTCCGAAATTTTGGGGGTCATGGCCATCGGTCAAAATTACAAATTTTCCATAAAAACTAAAACATGGTAACGAAAATACAACTTTACGGGAAAACGGCTGGCTCAAACACTGTCAAATTGTATCCACATGTGGGTAATGAACCTCGGACGACCCCATTAACTTTTGGGTCCAATTAGGTCAAAGGTCAAGGTCAGGTCACGAAAAGATCAAAATCGTTTTTCGCTCATAACTTCGTCAAAAATTATCTGATTTACTTCAAACTAAGCTTATAGTGAAACTTCGTCAAAAATGGTTTAATTTACTTCAAACTAAGACTAAAATATTCCTTATTCTATTCCTTATAATCAACATTCAGGTTAAGGATGTATCAAATTTAAATTTGATCCCCAAAATAACTTTATGCCTTAAATGGGCGGGATTTGTTGTGCCTGGCACCACTTGTATGATTTATAATGGAAAATTTGTAATTTTGACCGATGCCCATGACCCCCAAAAAAACTTCGGACCCTACCGATCTTCACAAATATGCATTTTTCATGATAGGAATGGGTAGAATTATAAGTGACAAATAGAATAATGTTCACTATAAGCTTAGTTTGAAGTAAATCAGATCATTTTTGACAAAGTTATGAGCGAAAAACGATCTTGATCTTTTCGTGACCTTGACCTTTGATCCAATTGGACCCAAAAGTTAATGGGGTCGTCCAAGATTCATTGCCCACCTGTGGATTAAATTTCATAGTTTTTGCTAAAGCCGTTTTGCTGTAAAGTTGCTAACGGACAGACAAACAAGCCGGTAGGCGACGAGGGATTCGCTAGGATCGAAGCGCTGGATACGATGCTTTTCATTCTGACCGATCCACCGACGAAGATTCATTGCCAAGACGTATTGTTTCACATACAATTGTTCCTCTGCCTGGCAAGATTTTTCCTATTGCGTATTTTGCCAACTGGCACTCCTCATAAAAAAATGACAGTAAATAGACATCCTATTTTTGAAGGACTACCATTTGAAAAATAATTGGTTTGCCGGTTTGTGCTGTGGAGCCTCGGGTTGCAGACACACGCGCGCGCGCGCACACACACACACACACACACACACACACACACACACACACACACACACACACACACACACACACACACACACACACACACACACAAAACCCGATAAACTTCTCTCAATGCTCTTGTTTGACCACACCTCCTGAGCCATACAATATTTTTCATAAGCCAAGCCCACTTTCCTACGCCACGCCCACTTTTCATCAACCACGTGCACTTTCCCTAAGCTCCGTCCACTTTCCGAAGCCCCTCATAAAAAAATGACGGTAAATAGACACCCGATTTTTGAAGGACTACCATTTGAAAAATAAAACCTCAATCAAAAATCGGCTCAAGTAAAATTTTCGAAATATCTCGAAGTGTTTAATTCCGAAGTCTTGTTTCTCTACATTCAAAACTGAAGGACAAGTATTGAAAAGACTGTACGCGGTTTTTCGGCCGCTGCACAGCAACAGGTGGTTGCTCGGCAACGAAATTCAAACGCGCACATTCCCAGACCATATGGCACCTGTTGGCAAAGTTTCATCGACATCGGTTTGCTGGTTCGTGCTGTGGCGCCTCGCACTTCTGTGAGAGTAATCTTTATGATGACATAATTGCATGACTGCCTGCTCTTTGTATTGTGTGAACTCTGGAGATGACGTCATCAACCATGTGTATCCATCCATGCATGGGGCCCATACTCTGTGCAGAGCGTTGGTGCTGCCTAAGCAGTCTCCTTGCCTATTGGACACAATCCTGGATGGGTCACCACTCCGACACAGGATACCAGGAAGCAGACCCTCATTTTGCCGACCTAGAAAGGATAACAGGCAGAGTCAACCCCACCTGGTATTAATTTAACAGCCAAGTGGGATTTGAACTCAGGACCCTCGGATCCAAAACCCACCACCCCCAACCATTAAGCCAACACCAAGCGTAACCATGTGTATGCCGGACTTGAAGAACCACACATTCTGAGTGGTTGGCTTCACATGCGATTTTAACCACAACAAATAGCATAGTTGATCTTCTCAACAGTAAGAACATTGACTGCCTGCCGGGTGACACTTTCTTCGTCAGTAGTGTCAAATCTTTAGCCGATTGAAACCTGTCTGCCCTTTATCCACCTGAGTTTCTTAACTCCATCAATCTTATGGGTGGTGCCACTGCACAAGATGTCGCTGAAGGTTAACACTCCCTTCATACTGTTGCGAAATCTCAATCCTCATAATGGCCACTTGTGATGGAACATGCTGCATCTTAACCGAGGCCACTGATGATCGTCTTCTTGAGACACGGGTGCTCTGTGGTGAGTGTGCCGGGTATATTCTCCTTATTCCAAGAATTCTTCTTTCTCCATCTGACACGAATCTTCCTTTCCAACTCCGCCGATGACAGTTTCCGGTCAGGGCATGATCGCGATGACCATCAACAAAAGCCAGGGTCAGAGCTTGAGGTGGTGTGGAGTCCACACTGACAGCTGTACATTGCAGCGATTAGAGTACGAGACCCCACTGGATCTGCGCATCTTTGACAACCTGAATTAATTTCGGATAAGGACGGGGACTGAGCATGCTGCAGGCCGACTAACCCGCAACGTTATTTACAGTGAGCTCCTATGAACTTGGGGCAGATCCAGAGTGACATTTAAAGGGTTAATGGCTCCCCCAAAAATGTTGCTCTAAAAAAACCACTTAAAATGGGCTAATTCTGCTCAGTAAACAAAACCTTTTAATATACATGAAGTTCATTACAACAAACGGAAGACGTAGAGTAAACATAAAAATTGAATTACCTCCACCAAGCTGAACAGGAGATCCAGATCTGCATCTGGACCTGAAGCAAAATCTAATCAGCTTTGGTCTTGTCACATACCCAACTCATCCACCAAGTTTTGCCAGAACTCGTCCACAACTTTTTGAAATACAGTGCCATATATCGATTTTGTCCCTGTCTCTTAAAGGTGAAAAATCACTTAAGAATTTTAAAAATTCTCTTATCTGGATTGAGATCCGAGTCTTCATCAAAATCTAATTGATCCGTCCTTGTCAAACACCCATTCTACCCACCGAGTTTCATCCGATTCTGTCCATAACTTTTTGAGATATCCTGCTCTCAGACAAACAGGGGTGAAAACACAACCATTCCACCTTCGGCCGTGGAGGTAATAATCGTAATAATAATAATAATAATAATAATCTATCTATAATTCCAGCAGTGTGTGTGTGCGTGCGTGTGTGCGTGTGTGCGTGTGTGCATGTGTGCATGTGTGACCGCTGTTTCTCAATAACCACTGGTCGGATCTAATTGAAACTTGCCAGGTATATTGTTGGTGACCTGAGTATGTGCATTTTCAAGGTTTGATATTAATTGGACAAGTGCTTCCCAAGTTATGGCCATTTATTTACCAACCAATGACATGACACGTTGCTGCGTAGGCGTGGCTGCGTAATCCGGTGCGCGGCCGGCCGACGATGACGTTACGGGCCGTGCCGGTTACATGGCAGCGAATGTCATGGCAAGCAAAGACAGGGAGGTAAACTTGATTTTAATTTACTCTGTGTGTGGAAGTGTGGTTGTCACGAGAACGCGAGAGTGAAGGAACGGCCTGTGTGGTTGTTGTTTCTGGCACGCAGTTTGAAAGTTTTTTTTTTTTTTTTGCACGTACGGCCATGCACGTACGGTCATACATGTACGGGCACGCACGAGTGAAGGAACGGCCTGTGTGGTTGTTGTTTCTGGCATACGGTTTGAAAGTTTTTTTTTTGTTTGCACCTACGGGCATGCACTAGTAATAATAATAACCTTAAAAATTGATTATCATGTATTTTTCATGTTCGGCACTGTTTGGGTTGAGGAGGAATATGAGACATACAAGGCATACAAGGCAAGGCTTGGAAAGGACATAAAACATATCTGCTACAAGTGAATGAACAAGACACGCATCAAACAAAAATTGAACAAATGCCGAATTATTCATTAATTCCATGTTGAAAGACTTATGAGAGCATCACATATTTCCTGAGCTGGTAGTTTCAGCTGGATAAAAATAGAAATGGAGAGTGGTCAACACTGTAATCAATCTGTGTTGAAATTTGAAATTTCACAAGTTCATTGGAATGTGCTATTTATGTTGCTTTATATGTCCACAGCAGAGTGCAGCACACAGAAGGTGCACTGCCATCTCATGTCATTCCACATCCTTACGCACAATCTTTTTGCCCCGATTAACCCCTCCTAATCGAATCTCCTGCAATGGCATGTGCTCCAGGATAGAGCACGGACAAACAATGCTGGGAAGGCAATGGTAAACCACCCAGTCGAACTCTTGCCAACAAACTGGTTTAGCAGCGCCAACGGTCTGTAAAGAGTACTCATATTTCGAAATCAAATGAACTCCCTTAATTGCAGGTTGCTGTTTTTCGTTCTCTCGTTCTCTCGTGTTCTCTCGTGCTCTCTCGTGCTCTCTCGTGCTCTCTCGTGCTCTCTCTCTCTCTCTCTCTCTCTGTCTCTCTCTCTCTCTCTCTCTCTCTCTCTGTGTTTCTCTCTCTCTCTCTCTCTCTCTCTCTCTCTCTCTCTCTCTCTCTCTCTTTCTCTCTCTTTCTTTTCCCTTGTCTGTTTTGAAGATTTGCCCACCTGTCAGTTCTTACCCTCATGATATTGCTCTTATATGAGCCCTCAATCTTGTAGATGGAAAAATAAAATGCAGCCAACAGCTCATCTTCTCTGATGACGAGCAAGAGCAAGTTCAAAAATTCTGTTTTTACATTTATTACCTGAAAATGTTTCTTTGATACTTTTTATGTTATAAATACAGGACCAGATTGGGATTGGCAATTGAACCCAGGTTCTTTGGTAAACCAGACCAGTGCTGTACCAGCTGAGCTATCTGGGTGACCTACTTATTGAGTAATGCAATTCCTCCACATATAGAAATGGCAGACCAATGGTACGGTTTGCCAGAGGACCTAGGTTCGATTCCCGGTCTGGGCCCGTAATTTTTCCACATCTATTTACAATGTTTGTTCTGTCCTGTTAAAAATTTAGTATATCACTACACCCTCTGTGTTGTGATTAATAGCAGACATGGAATTGTTCCCCTATGGGGGTGAAGACCCTCTCATGAACAGGCCCTCGCTGCTCCTATGATTGGCAGTGATTGCCCCGGAAGCAGTGGGGGGAAAGAGAGTGGCATTTCGATATATGGAGGAATTGCGTTGCTTAAGCACTGGGTACCCAGATAGCTTAGATGGCAGCACACTTGTATGACTTGTATGGTTTGCTGGAGAACCTATGTTCAAGTCCCAGTCTGGTTTGTCAGAAAACCTGCATTCAATTTCCAGCCAGAGCCCATAATTTTTTCCACATATATTTATCATGTTTGTTCTATTCTGTTCATTTACAACTCTTTATTTATGTTGTCATACATTGTTATTTTCAATGTATCTTCTCAAAAAATTTTTGATTATTATTGCTGGCTGAACTCGGTTCGCAATTCCTTGTCTCAGTGGATAACCTGGAGGAAGCATTAAGCTTCTCGGAGCACGAGTTCATGGCATTGTATGGCACCAGACCACCGGGGCAGAATCACAAGGACATCATATTCATCTGCCGTGCAGGCAGGCGCAGCCGGAATGCTATCGAAATTGCCACAATCCGAGGATATGCCAGGTGGGTTTCGCCAATCAATGCCCTGTGATACTTCCTGCATAGGACACTTCGGAGATTCAATTTTTGATGTCACATTTAAATTTCATGTTATTTAATGTATTCCTTTATGTTTTCTGCTTAATACAAGGAAACCAAAACAAATTAAGAGGCCATTTGGTCCATCACATGAATGTACAGCTAACTCCAAAGCAGGGAATTTGAGTCGGGTGGAATTGATTTGGTTACCGAAGGGGCTGTTTTGTGGGATGATTAACGTCCATAACTTAAGTGCTGACTGAAGCGGAAACCAACTTTTTACCTCCTCCTACCCGCAATGCACCAGAAGGGCACTATGTTGTTCAATCTGACTCGGTCAATAATTGAAACTAGACACTACAGCTAAAAGGAAAACATGCTTCCAACTGCGCTCACTTCCTCGTCCATATTTTGGCACACTAGGCTCAAAAAAAACATCAGATCTTGGAGATGCTTGGAACTACTGGACAACATTCTTGATAACATGGTTCGAGGATTATTGTTCGTTTACAAAAGGCAAAGAAGTGACTGCTTAACTTGGTTATTTATGAAAGAAATTGTCATTGTCCATAAATGTAGTTTATATGTCGAGTTTGCCTTGTGATTTAGACATTTCAAAACAAGTTCTACCTGGGCAACAGCTGTGTTCTACCTGGGCACTAGCTGTGTTCTACCAATCATAATCAGGCTGACTTTCATAATGCACCAAAGCATGTAATTTACAAGTTCCAGCAATCTAATTTCATGTTTAGCAAACTTGTACACCCGTTCCCTAGATGAGAGGCAAGAAGGGACGCGTTGTTATCCTCTGGGGTGTGTAGATTACAGTAGATCTAGGGTCAAGTCCGTCGGTCCATGGGATATGTGATTAGCATAGTGTTACGGCTGTGGAAATTCGCAAACCACCATTCAGGACCCGTAGGTGAGATATCTCTTAAGTACATGTGTAGTTAGCCCAAACCCGTTGTCTAGAGGGAAATTATGTGATTCATTTGGGCTGTGACGCATTGAGATAGCCGTTTTTCTGTGCTATCTTTATTTTGAACCAACCACGTCCCAACCGCCATCACACAACAACCACCTTAACCACCACGCCAGCCATCATCACCAACTACAACCACGCTCCAACCCTCACACAACAACAACAACAACAACAACGCCAACAGCCACGACCTTTACCTTCACAACTCGCTCCCACATCGTCGCATCATGCCATTCCCAAACGGCACCATAACCATCAAGCCACCACCAAAAACCCTCCACAAAAAAAAAACAAAACAAAAACTCTCTCCTTCTA
The DNA here is from genome assembly GCF_056783735.1 of Eptatretus burgeri. Taxonomy (NCBI): domain Eukaryota; kingdom Metazoa; phylum Chordata; class Myxini; order Myxiniformes; family Myxinidae; genus Eptatretus; species Eptatretus burgeri. The sequence goes on along the minus strand of NC_140976.1, from coordinate 58,910,933 downwards.
CGGCCATTCCCACACCACTTGTGAACACTGAGCGTCGGGCTGTCTTGGGCTCGTTCAGCGATACGCACCGAGCCGCGAGCGCAAATAGCGGCCTTTCCGAGGAAAATTCGGATCACAAACGCTACATGCCCACTTCTGATCCGTCCAATTAGGAAGCGCGGGGCGGCTTGGCCCCGCCTCCAGGCGCGTCTGTGTGAAACCGATATATGCAAATTCTAGGATCAGGGGAGATTCACGCCCCGTTTCCTCCAACCAATGGGCGAGCGTGGCTCAGCCCCCGAGGTCATCCTGATCCGGATATTTGCATATTAGCTGCTCCTGCCGGCCTATAAGAAGGTCAGCGCAAGGCAGAGTGAGGGAGTTTTGGTTGGAGAGCAGAGTCGAGTCGGGTGGCGAAGTCATTGGTGACGCAGGAAGAGTTGGGTTCTGGAGTCGGCGGAGAAGAGTTGTGGGAAGAGGCCAAGGACCTCGGGTCCGAGGCGAGAAGGATGGCGGTCGGCAACGAGGTCGCGATGGGAGATCGCTCGTCGCGGGACCCAAGCCAGCCAACCATTCTCCCTCCCCCAGGGCATCAACAATTCCCCTTTCCCCCACGCTGAGATAGTGCAACAAGGGGGCCCCGTTCCTACCCCACTCCAAACGTCGTGCCAACGAAACCCGCCAAGGAGCACGGAGTCGGGGCACAGCCACGCGGCCACATCTGCGGCTCATCCGCCAACGCGCCACGAGGGCGCGGGTAGGACCCCCCCCCCCCCCCGGTCTCGTGGGCCTGCAGTCTCCTTCAGGTTACGCGCACATATTGGCCTACAGGCCCGTCTGCCCCCTTGTCTATGAGGGTGGCTTCTTTCCTTTGATTTTGAGTAAATGTGTGTTGGCGCCGTCTGTATAGTAGAACTGTATAAGTGTTGCCGTGTGTGCACATAGTCGGTAGTAACTCTGCGTCGTCGTTGCTTTGGTTTGGGTTGCCATAGGTGCATTCTGACTGTTTGACTGTATATGTGTGCTTTCCGTGTGCCAGGAAATAAATGTGCTTTGTGTGAACTGTTTTCCCGTTTCGCTTCGTCCTTTCTTTATTGACCCTCCATCCTGCTTCACATAAAGGTTCGTAGTGGGCTTAATACGCCCGGTAATTAATCGGAACCGTCGAGGCCGACGATAACACCGCTCGGTTATCACTGTAGCACAGAACGGACCGCTTAAACAGTTCGTGTCCGGAGTCGGCCTGCGGCGTGGTACGATCGCTCGGTCGACCATCCGCGCAGGTACTTAGGTAGATCGAATTTGGCGAGCAACCCTATCCTGCGTGGGTGGGCAATTGGCACGGTCGTGGTGGGGTTAAACCCCCACCCGTGACTAGCTCCCGGCGTTGTTCCGAGAGGGTCACGACCAAATTGTCCATCCGGTGGGCGACGCAGTCACGATTCGAGTGATGTGGCCGTTCGCACGCTGGCGGGCGCGAATTCACAACAATATCATGCCTCAAGAATGTCGGGTTTCCTCCCTTTCAGTTTGGTGATAAAAAGCAGTAGTGACTGTTGAGAAAGGCAATCGGACGTGTTTGTGGTTTGTAACTTTCTATTTTTTAATACACATGGTCTAGGCTCGTGGAAGAGCTGGGACACAGAACAGACAAGGTCTGGAAAAAGGGGAAACACCAATAGCAGAGCCGAGGGAAAAGGTAGAGGGAGAAGGTCGATGGAGATGGACAAACAAGGGATGCATCTAACGATGAGGGTTAGGGGAGAATGTAAGGGGTGGACAAGATGGAAAAATAAGCAAAATTTTGAGATTGTGGAGTGGTTTAATGGGTGCAGAAAAGATCATGGCTGTGGATGGGGGATGATCTGAAATGGTGGTGAACAGCTGTCTTGAAGACGAGGGGAGAAGAATGAGATCAATGACAGTGTGCAAGGTGGATCCACATGCAGGAAAAGAGAGGAATAAATGAGCGGAGGTGAGCGTTGGTTCTGGATTTAGGCAATTTCACTAGGATGGGGTTGCTGGTGGACTGCATGCATTCTGCAGATACATGGGGTGGACAGACCAGAGAGGGCAGAGGGTACAAGACCAGAAATGAGGCGGAAGAAGACAGAGACCAGCAACATGTTTGCGATGTGGAAGTCATAGACTCAGCTTTATCACGGGAGAGTCCAATGATCTCGAAGGGCTTGATTTCCACAGCGTCAAGCTGAGGAAGATGTGAGGCAGGAGAGTCAGCCCAGTGGAGAGGGCAGTATTCCATCAATCTGTGAATGAAAGCCTTGTTGGTGGATAGGACCTCAAGTGTGCCAAGGAAGGACCTTGCATGATGGAGGATGCTCGGCCGGTGTCTGGCTTTGGAGGCCAACCCTGAAATGTGGCTTGCCCAAGAGAGATCATGGCTGAGAGTGAGACGCAAGACTTTGAGTGACTGAACCTCTTCAAAACTGTTGCTGAGAAAGTAAATGAGAGGGTTTGCGGAAAGGTTCTTTCGGAGTGTACTTCCGGTGGAGGTGCTCCACAAAATTCCATGATAAGCTATTTATACATGTTAGCATGGCATTTGTCCAAGGAAGAAAATCCCTTTGAGGAGGGTGATATGATTAGTATTAATATTGTTTTGTCATAACATTAATATTGTGCCATCATGAGTGTTTTTATTACTTATTTTTCATTCGAAGCAACCTTGGAAAAACGCCACAATTAGCTATATTAACACAGATATGCACCTGAACATGGATGTCGCCCGAGACAAATCATGTCACCACAACCTCCATCATGTGACCCTTAGTCATCCTGTCAAGTTTGGTTGAGATTGGATAAGTAACGACAGAACGTATCACAGTCAGACAGACAGACACCAAATTGAGTATTTTAGTGTGGTGTCTTGTGAATCAGCTGTCCTATAAATTCCATTTTCTTATCAGTGTCTAAAATCAAATGCATCAATGAAATTTCATAATAATCTACGTTCTCTTCATTACTTGTCCTATTGATCTCATGACCATACTTAAATTTTCCAATTGGTCTACTACTACTACTTCTTCAACAGACCTACCTTCTTGTTTCTTGCCGAAGTCTTTCATGAGCCGTCTGGCAAAAGCCTGATGTTTGACTGAAGGTGGCAGTGATTTGCAACTTGTTCAGAGTTCCAGCGATACCTTGGCTACTCTTCATGAAAGACGTGGGAGCATCAACGTCCACTATCATTCATGTGAAAAATACACCGATATCATCACCTCATGTCTTTGTCCTGCAAGCTCAACCAAGTAAAGAGCCTGAGATCAATGTAAAAAAAAAAGTCCCGATAGGTAAAATGGACTAATATGGAATAGGCAAAGCCGAGAAGCGAACGTAGAATTCTTCTTACATTCACTTCTTAAATACATCAAATTAAACAGTCTTTTTGCTATGATTTTTTGGACATTTGTGCATACAACTTGTTCACAACTGTATACTTACCAACTATACCGTGGTACGTGTAAGCGCCGCACAGCTGATGATTTTGACAGATCTGAGGTCAGTCAGGTGCATAGCAGACGATGCTGCAATTTCCGGTCACTTCAGCCTGGATTCGGGATCAGCGATCAAATAATGTAAATCACCATTAAAAATTATTTTTTGTTGATGCGGGAGATATCTTTAATAAAATCAGTGGAGGAAATATACACCATGTCTGATATTTGGGTCTTTCATGTCTCCGACGATGCCTTTATCTCCAGGGACGCATCATTCCCCATGACAAAAACCGGAAGCAAAAATAACCGGAAGCAAAAAAACAACAGGAAGCAAAAAACAACCGGAAGCAAAAAAAAACAGAAGCAAAAAAAAAAAACGGAAGCAAAAAAAAAACCGGAAGCAAAAGGGTCATAGCCAAAGACACGGATTCCAAAAAAACATCAAAAAATTTTTTGATTGCCTCATCCCTAACTACCTTACTGAGTTTGATTGGAATTTCGTCAGCACCTCGTGCTTTCCTATTTTTTAACTTTTGCTGGGATACAAAAAACAAAAACCTCTTGTTTCTGCATTTATTAGATACTCGGTGTCGCTTTGCTGACGGGTTTAATCAAGAGACGGCTTGTTGTCCTTCACAAACTTTCTGCTCTATTCACTCTATCATTTGCTTTCGGTCATCTTCCATTTGCTTGGAAATCAGCTAACATCATCTTCATCAACCATCCTTGCTGCATGGAGTGAGCAAAAATCACTTCCACTTCACCGCGAGGCTCACTGTTGGATTCTTTGGTTTGAACCTTTTTTTTGTTGTTTTTGTTGTTGTTGTTTCCTATTCTCTCATGTACACGCGTTAAGTATGAAGCTCACTGCATTCGCTATTAATCACGCAGGTCCAAGTTTATCGAAGGTATTATGATCAATTTAGAGGACAAATAATTGATACCATGATGACATTATTTTAATTTAACACTCTTTCTGCCATCCCTGTTTTCCTTCCTTCCCATCCACCAGGACACGTCACTATCCAGGAGGTTGGCTCGACTGGGCCCGCCAGGAGGAGGAGAACTCACTCAAGTCATCGTTACACTAGTCTCATCCTCGATTTTTCACTCGCACTTGTGAAATCATCAATGTCAACGTCGCTCACCATTTTACTTCTCAAACTCAAACTAACTCGGTGAAATTCATTGCTATCTGTTCTCAGTGGTATATCTTATGGGTTAATGTAAGAGACCCGATCCCACCAATCCCCCCAAATTATTCCTTGCGGTGATTTAAAATCTTAATCAGTATAAAAGTTTCATCACACAAGTTTATGTCCTCCATTGCAAGGCACAATAAGGTGACGAAAAGTTAGTGTTCCATGCCAAGCAATTGCAAATTAATATTATTCACTGTTAGAAAGTATTCAAATGAAAGTGGAAAATATGATGTAATTGTTTCCGGAAGGAGATTGTTCACAGTGGGACGTAGAGGAGGTTAGGGTCGAGACAGGGCAGAAGCTTGGTAGCGTTGGACCTCACCCCTTATAAAGGGAACAGGAGGAGAAGAAGTCCCTATCTCCTTCGGGAAACAATTTCATCGTATTTTCTACTTTTATTTTCATACTTTTTGTCACCTACCCTCCGGCAAGATCGGAGATGAGGGACATTAAAATGAGCTCCGTCCGTCCGACTGTTCCATCTGTCCGTGTACTTTTGTGTTCGTGATATTTCAAAAACCATTGAACGTTAAGTTTTTTCATATTGCAGATATCTATTCCTCATGACTTGATCTCAACCCGATTAGATCGCGGCAGTGATTGCCTGAATTATTTTGCCATGTCAACCATCTCGGTAATTTAGCTTGTGTATGCGTTATTTCAAAAACTGTTCAACATTTTGCTTTCTTATTTCACAAATCTATTCCTTGTGCCTGGTGTTGGCTTAATGGTTCGGGTCATGGGCCTTGGATCCTCGGGCCCTGATTTCAAATCCAGCTCAGCTGTTGAATTAATACCAGGTGGGGTTAACTCGGCCTGTCATCCTTACAAGGTCGGCAAAATGAGTGCCAGCACGCTGGTATCCTGTGTCGGAGTGGCGACCCATCCAGGATTGTGCCCAAAGCCAAGGAGACTGCTTAAGCAGCACCAATGCTCTGCACAGAGTATGGTCCCAATCTCCTCCTCCTATTCCCCGTACCACCCAAAAGGTGGGGGACCGAGAGTTTCAGCTCCTTGTTGGAGTTATTATGGTAGGTTTTGTGCAGGAAGGCAAGAAATCTGAACTGTTGCAATCTTGTTGTGTTTAAGGAGATCAACTAATTCAACATCTGGCCTTCTATTCATCTATATACAAGTATAGCTGCCAATTTGATTGGCCACGTGATATATAATGTATCCCATAAAAGTGAATTTGTATATTTGTTTGTATGTGCTTCAAAAACTAAAAAAAAAACAAAAAAAAAACACTGAACCAATTCCAACCAATTAGTGTATGTTGCAACCAATTAGTGCATGTGCAATTAGTGCAACCAAGTATGGTTTCTGTCAGGGTACAATATCCGGGGGATGGGGTTGAAGGTTGGGGGAAGACCCCAATTCTCTTCATGTAAATGTGTATCGTGAAGCGCCACCCGGTGGTATCCCGTATTATCAATCATCTTCTCATGCAAAGAATGTTGAAACAACCTGACTTTTCATTACAGTGATGTTGAAATCTGAGTGAGAATAATTCAAATTTTTCAAAATGGTTCATTTCACTCATTTTAAGTGGAGGTTCAAACCAAAGAATCCAACAGTGAGCCTCACGGTGAAGTGGAAGTGATTTTTGCTCACTCCATGCAGCAAGGATGGTTGATGAAGATGATGTTAGCTGATTTCCAAGCAAATGGAAGATCACCGAAGGCAAATGACAGAGTGAATAGAGCAGAATGTTTGTGAAGTACAACAAGCCGTCTCTTGATTAAACCCATCAGCAAAGCGACAGTGAGTATCTAATAAATGCAGAAACAAGAGGTTTTTGTTTTTTGTATCCCAGCAAAAGCTAAAAAATAGGAAAGCATGACATGCTGACGAAATTCCAATCAAGCTCATCAAGGTAGTTAGGGATGAGGCAATCAAAATTTTAGAGCTATCTGGACACAGATCTGGAGCAAGATCATATGGCCTAAAAGGTGGATACAGTCAGTCCACCTACCATTGCCAAAGAAAGGGGATGCAAGGGAATGTTCAAATAACTGGACCATTGCCTTAATTTCACATGGTAGAAATATATTGTTGTGGTGCTGGGGTTCGGGGGCGGGGAACGACCGCTAGATGGAGCAGTTGGGTCATCTCCATCCGAACACCCGGAATTGAAGGTCATCACTCCGGATAACTCCGAAGTCGACGGGTCGATTAATGGACCGTAGACACCAATATTTCGACCGCGCAGTTAGGGTCTTTTTGTCTGATTCCAATTTACCTAATTAGCCGCACGGTCCAGCTACCAGGGAAGCCACACCCTTGGCTGGCTTTGTCCGAACCGAATCGCTGTTACTGACTCGGATCCGGTGTAACCGAGCGGGAATTACCAAAGCCGCGCCGGCCCAAATAACAATTTACGGCACAATCGGCTTCCCTAATTCTCAAGCCCGAACAATACTGGGTCAATGAAAGAAAACACAGACAATGAACTGGAACATTTAACAGTTATATATTTGCAAGGGGGAATAGGGAGGGAGACACAGAGCAGACTTAATCTCGAATAAAAATATGCAGGCAAATGTACAATGGCAATCCTTAAACGATTTCTACTTATCAGACTGGCCACAGACCGACACACACACCCAAAAAGAAATGGACCTCGTGGGTCTTTATTCGGCCCTTCAGCTCGAGAGGGAAGGTGAGCTGAGGGTCAGAGTCTGGCCGGGTACCTGGCCCCCTCGTGCGGTTTCACCAACCCGCACTTGTGGAACTCGGAGTCCGTGGAAGGGAACGGGGATCCCCAGCTTGAGCGCTCCTACACAACCCACCACGGTGGGACTCGAACCCACGACCCAGAATCCAACGAGCGCAGCCAGGATCCCACGAACGACCCGGCTAGCCACGAATGACGATCGACGACACGAGCACCACAAAACACCTCCTCCACGACCACCACCACCACGAGCACCAACACAACCACCAACCACCAAGGAACCCCGAAAAGAGACCCCCACTGAGACAGCTCGCCACCCTTCTTATCGCCCCCCCCCCGGGCAGGTGGAGGGATCCGCTCTGAGGTAACTCGCCTCCGGATTGGTCGGGGGGCGTCGGGCGATCGGTGTCCTCCCCTCATTGGATGAGGCGAACATTCCATCTGGCTGGGGCAGGGTCAGCTCTGAGGTGATCTCACCACCGATTGAACGAGGGGAACATTCCATCTGGCTGGGGCGGGGTCGGCTCTGAGGTGATCTCACCCCCGATTGGATGAGGGGAACATTCCATCTGGCTGGGGTGGAGTCGGCTCTGAGGTGATCTCACCCCCGATTGGATGAGGGGAACATTCCATCTGGCTGGGCGTGGTCGGCTCTGAGGTGATCTCACCCCCGATTGGACAAGGGGAACATTCCCTCTGGCTGGGGCGAGATCGGCTCTGAGGTGATCTCACCCCCGATTGGACGAGGGGAACATTCCATCTGGCTGGGCGGGGTCGGCTCTGAGGTGATCTCACTCCCAATTGGACGAGGGAAACATTCCATCTGGCTGGGCGGGGTCGGCTCTGCGGTGATCTCACCCCCGATTGGACGAGTGGAACATTCCATCTGGCTGGGGCAGGGTCGGCTCTGAGGTGATCTCACCCCCGATTGGACGAGGGAACATTCCGTCTGACTGGGCGGGGTCGGCTCTGAGGTGATCTCACCCCCGATTGGACGAGGGAACATTCCATCTGGCTGGGCGGGGTCGGCTCTGAGGTGATCTCACTCCCAATTGGACGAGGGAAACATTCCATCTGGCTGGGCGGGGTCGGCTCTGCGGTGATCTCACCCCCGATTGGACGAGTGGAACATTCCATCTGGCTGGGACAGGGTCGGCTCTAAGGTGATCTCACCCCCTGATTGGACGAGGGAACATTCCATCTGGCTGGGGCGGGGTCAGCTCTGGGGTGATCTCACCCCCGATTGGACGAGGGAACATTCCATCTGGCTGGGCTGAGTCGGCTCTGAGGTGATGGAAACTCCGTCTACGTTCGTGGCCTTGAACACGTGCGTAATGGAGCTGAAGGCATGGAGGGGATTGGTGTAGAAAACTAACTAGAAAGAAACTCGCAGCGCACACATGAAATTCCCATTAGACATAGGGGAGAGATTCTAATTATCCACATATACTTAACGAAATAACTAAACTTTGGGTCAACTGTATGTGTGAAGGCGAATGTTTTCCAGATTCGTTACAATATTACTGAAGATCATTAAAAAAAAATAATTTCAAAAAAGAGGAGAAGAGTTCATTAAGCGATGCCCGTTGAGCAAACAGGTTTCAGAAGAGGAAGAGGTACGAGAGATTAAATCGCAAATCTGATGTGGATTATGGAAAAAGCAAGGGAATGTCAAAGGAAGGTGTAAACTTTGCTTTATAGATTATAGTAAAGCCTTGGATTGTGTTGATCATGAATTGATGTGGATTATGCTGAGAGAAATGGGAATGTCAAGAGCACCTGATATGTTTCAAGAGCATCTGATGTGTTTGATAAGTACACTGACCAGGAAGCTATAGTAAGACCAGTGTACTGTAATGAGAGACTGGTTTGAAATTGGAAAAACGGTCAGACAGGATTTCATTCTCTCCCCTTCCATGTTCAATCTGTATCGTGAGTACATCAAGAGGAAATCAAACTTGGAAGAAGTAGAGGCTCGGGTCACGATTAGAGGAAGATGTATCAACAATCCAAGGTATGCTGACAATACCACTCAGTTGGTAGAAAGTAAAGAGGACTCCATGAAATTGGTGCAAGCAATGAAGAAGGAAAATGAAATGGCTGGTCTTTATTTAAACCTTAAAAAAACACGAAAATCTTGTCAACTGAGAGATCGACGTTTTCAGATTGGGAGATGATCACGTGGAAGTAGAGGAAGGTTTCATCTTCCTGGGTTCTGAGATTGAAGTGAGTGGAGACTGAAGAGGAGACATTACTAGAAGGTTAGCATTGGGGAGAACAATAGTGTCAGGACTGACAAAGATTTGGAAAGACAAGGATGTGACAAAACAAACCAAGAGGAGGCTGGTGAATACTCTGGTATTTCCACGTAAAACATGTGGATGTGAGTCGTGGATTGTGAAAAAGGAAGGAAGAAGATTGACAATTTTGAAATACTGAATGGTGATGGAGACGAATGTTGAAGACTCCATGGACTGCAAGAAGAACAAACAAATCGGTGCTTGAATAAGTAAAACCAGCATGTACATTAGAAGCAGTGATGCCGAAACAGAAACTGCCATACTTTGGACACATCACGTGTGCAGAAAACGAGAGTCTGGAGAAATCAACTGAGCCGACCGAGTATGGTTGAGGGAATGAAGACGAGGCAGACCTTGTATGTGCCGAATGGATGGGGTAAAAACTGCAACCAAACTCTCTCTTTCAGAGCTCCGAGAAGCAGTGTGGGATAGGGATGTTGCCAGAAGTCAAACATGACTTGACGGAACTAGATACTACCAAAGAGCCCGTCCTTGCGGACAGGAGGAAGAAACAGCAGGACTTAGAGTATGTGTTTACTATTGCGCCGCTGTAAAGCACACAAACCAATAGCGTCTTGTGGGGTCGTTGGTTCGGGGTTAAAAGGAGCAGGTAAAAGACAAGGTAAGATAGGGGATAGAGAGAGTTTAGGGATAGGGAAAAGACTGATAAAAAAACCACCGGCGATGATTGTTCAGTATGAGCTGGTATTTAAGTCATGCCATTTGTACGGTGAGGTTACATACAATCCAGGCAGGGAAACATCCAGGAGAAATGAAAGACATCAGAGTCTCAGTCATGATGTACCATACAATGAAGTAAACTGGCCAGAAAAAGGTGGCTCTTTTATGATGCATTGTTGTTGTCATCGCTGTTGTTGTTTGTGTGCTCCTTCCATCGACCTTAATATTGGGTCGCCGAAATAGGTGACCTTTATTTTCAGTAATTCTGTCTGTTTGTTTGGATGTTTGTTCGTTTGTCATCAGCATAATTGGTAGTAAACGTGGGCGGATTTTCACCAAACTCGGGTGGTAGGTATATCTTATGACCTAATGCTTTGGAAATTGTGATGGTTGCTAGGGATGCTTTGGTTCCCCAGCAACACCGAAAAACCTTCAAAATCGGTACCGTTCACACGAAATCAATTCCGAAAGCCATTATCCCACGTCGGGTTATGAAATTTGGCACGAATGATCTACAGGTGATGCTCTATCAAATGTATTCCGGTTTTTGTGATATATGGAATACTTTACCCGCAGCGCCCCCTACAATTAGGGTAAGCAATAAAATTGAAGGCCCCCTAGCGACCAGGTGAGTGCATCGATACGAATGAAACTTTGCAGGTTCATGGTACTCAATGAGAACTACCACTTTGCCTCAGGATATATTGACCGATTTCACTTAGGTCAGGGGTCAAAGGTCAATTAGTGCAAAAATCGATAATATGCGAGAGCTGGAGGTGCCTTCGCGCCAAATGCTACTCCTTCTAGGATTACAGTCGGATGGTCATGAAAATTCACACTAATCCTCTGGAATACATTGTGCACAAACGATCGAGCCGGATTTTCGATTTAGATCTTTGTTCACCCACAGCACCCCCTCGAACTTTGGGGATTTCCGATTTCAAACCGCATTTTCGGTACTTTTCATTCAAATGGATACCGAGTAGTTATCAGTAGATGGAATTGGATGAGATTTGATATGCATAATCTAAAGGTGATTCCCTATCCGCTATATGACATCCATTTTGCTCTATATCTTATAGTTTCCATGCTCGGCGACCCATCGCCGCCTACTGGCTTGTTTCTTTGTTTGTTATTCTATATGTGCAGCTCTGATTCATAACATTAGAATAGCATGGCGACAACTGGGCAAGCACTTAAGAAATCGCTTATAAATGATCAAACCCTCAATTTTTCTTTGACGTCTGACACCGAAAGAAGGATTTGGCAATATTATCTCATAAAATGTAAAAAGATTCTGAACATGTACTCCAAATAAAAAAATCAATGGCCGGCTGTATCCTGGATACTGCATCAAAATTTTAGAATAAGCAATTTCCTGTGTCAAAAAATTTGAAAGATGACGATTCATGTCGAGATACTCAGTTCAATCTTTATAATGAAAAATATATTCATTTCATTTCTCATGATAGAGATTGTAAAGTCTCCTGGTACATGTGTGCTGTCTGAATGAATCTAGCCAAAGGAAGGAAGCACTACATGTCTGAAGTGAGGAAAGCAATGGTCGAGGCACTTACAGAAAATGGAAAGACAGTCAAATATCGCCAGACAAATTGCCTCTTCGCAATCCGCAGTAGCTCGCATCTTTGAAGAGCTTCGCACCGGGCATGGTGTCACATCTTGCAGAAGGAATTCTGGATGGAAGCGGATCACTCTATCAAGAGATGACGGGAAAGTAGCTGATATTGCAAGGAAGAACAGGATATCAAAAACCTTGTTCACATGTGAAACTATGATGGCGTTAAAGCATCCAGGACTACAACCTACCGGCGTCTTCGTGAACTTGGATTTCGCTCCTGAGTGTGAGCCATGAAGCATCTCCTGAATACGCCCCAGAGGAGGAGAAGACTGTTGTGGGCCAAAGAGAGGGGAAGAACTGGTCTGTGGAACAGTGATCAACGGTTATGGTTACAGACAAAGTAATATTTTGTATCTCCTTTGTTGACAAGTGAGCTTGGGTATGGCATCATCTGAAAGAGACGTATCACTCTGCCTGCCAACAGTCAGGTAGGTAGGGATGGGAGCATGCACCAGAGCAGTGCATCGCTGCGTCCACTTTCCGCTGGTGTTCCAGGGGCCTCCGTCTGGCCATCCCCCAGGTCGAAGTGTGGCCCATCCTCATCTCCTTGAGATGCCGATGCACCTGCTGCAACCACGAGGCACGTGGTCGGCCCATTGGCCTCCTCCACTCATGAGGCTCCCTTGCTGAGAGAACCTAATGAGCAGGATCAGCATCAGGGAAACGAGCCACATGTCTATACAGTTGCAGCTGACGCTCATAGACTATGTCAGTAACAAATCTCATCTGAGTCTCTTTCAGTAAACATGGACCAACTTTTAACCACTCAGCCCAACTCTCTCTTCCTCATGTGTGGCGATTTTAATTGTCACCATGCAAATTGGCTGGGTGTTGGCACCTCTCTCACCAGCCAGGACACTTCAGCAAAGGACTTCTGTGACTCTATGGGACTGACTCAATCTGGGAACTTTCCCACCCTGATTTCTCCCAATGGTAAATACTCCATTCTGGACTTGGTGGTAACAAACTTCCCCACAAATGTCTCCTGCTCCTCCTCTGCTCCAATTGGTTAATCTGATCATCTGCTTGTGGAAGTCATCATTACTTTGGCTATTCTCAGAGTGCTGCCTCAATGCCAACGAGTCTCGCAGTTCACTCAGGCAAATTGGCAGGGACTGCAAGCAGCCATATCTCTTCAGGACTGGTCTCCCATATCTATTGCCCCTGATACTAACTCAGCGTGGGATTCATCCACAGAACCCTGCTCTCTCTTTTGCACAGATTGATCCCATCTCATCTTCACATATCCTACCCTGCCCATGGTGCACTGAATCCTGTGATGAGGCAGTTGCTCTGAAACAACTTGCCTTTTTTGTATACCTTGTCAAGGCTCGTATGAGAGCTAACACACAACGCACAGCAAGGGGGCATGAGACAAGAGGGGCAGGAGTGGGAGGGTCAAAACAGTGAGGAACAGACACATTAGGAGATCTGTGGAAGGGAGAGGGATGGGACGGGGAACATGGGGAATATAAGATGGACATTACAGGGACTTTCAAGAAGGAAAGCAGGGGAATTGAAGGAAGTGGGCTTGGGTGGATTATCGGGGGCAGAAAATATCAAGGATTTGGATGGGGGATGATAAGAGGTGGTGGTAAACAGCTGTTTTTAAAGCCTGGAGGGAAGAATGGGAAAGAATAGAGTGAGGGAGTTTATTCCAAAGGCGGGAAAAAAGAGGAATGAAAGAGTGAAGGTGAGCAGTGATTCGTGATTTTGGTAGTTTTACCAGAAGGGGGTTGTTGGCGGACCTTGAGCGCCCTGTGGAAATGTGGTGGGGATAAATCGCAGAGAGAGCAAGGGGGGCGAGGCTGAAGAGGAGGAGGTAGAAGACAGAAAGACCACCGACCAACCTGCGGTGATTGAGTGAGAGGCCCAATGACTCAGCCTCATTGCGGGAGATGCCGATGATGTACTGTACCATGTACTGCCTGTTGGATGAAGAGAATGCCATCATTTTTCTGAGGGAGGATTTACCGAAGATATGTGAATGGGGGCAGAAATGGAATGTCATATTCACTCCTGAGAAATGCAACATCATGTCTCTCAGTAAACGACTGCCTACTGAGCAGCCAATGAAGCTCTTTATGGGTGGTAAACTCCTGCAGGAAGCACATGAGCTGGACATACTTGGAGTCAGGTTCTCCAGGAGCTTGGGCTTCCAGTCTCATGTGAACTCCATTGCCGTTAGAGCTGAACAAAGAGTGAGTGGCCTTCGTAGTATTGCTCCATGTTTGGATCCATCTGGCTGAGCCCGAGTGCACAATGGAAAATGCTCCTTTCGCATGGATGTCTGCAAGTACCATGCATCTTTAGAAACTGGATGATGTGCAATGTCCTGCTGTAAATATCATCAAGATCCCTCCACAGGAATTTAATATGGACCAGCTACCACACAGGAGAACTGTAGCAGGTCTAGGTCTGATGTACAGACTACACACAAAGGAAGTTTCAGCACTTCTGGATTCGTGCTACCTCCATCATGGACTCTAATAAGGTCCACCAGAGCAAGTACCTCCTTTGGAAGCTTAGCTGTGCAGGGTCTGCCGTACTGGCAGGACGGAAAGTTGTCACTGGTCACTTGATCAGTATGATGCTTCGTATATGCCTGCAAAAATACCTGTGTGGAACAGCCTACCAGATGCCACTGACGGTCACTCGACAACATCCGGGCCGAAGGCTTTCTGCTCCAGATCACAAAAACACCTTGAAGCCTAATACACTTATTTTAGTGTTCATTCTGTTTTTTGTTTGCAATTTTGATTTGGACAAATTCAGACAAAATTTGGTGGGCAGGTTGGGTCTACCGGAGTGCTCAGTTCCTCAAAACCGACCACAGGCTTGTGGTAGCATCTCTGAAGTTTCAGCTTAAATCCTGGAGAATGGTACCATCCCAGCCTGGGCTGGATGTTGGCAAGTTCAAGGATGAGCGGGAAGCTGAGGAGTTTGTGAACAGGCTGAGTGAGGATTTGGGGGGTCTGGGTGCTTTGAAGAATCCTGAAGAGTTGTGGAGTGCCTTCAAGAGCACCATCCTTGAAGTTGCCGGTGGATGTCTTGAAACTCACCGGAGGGCGAAGACGAATTTTGTCTCTCAAGAGACACTGGGTACCATTGACCAGAGTCGCAGGGCCAGGCTTAATGGCAGAGCTGAGCAGTTTAGGGAGTTGAGGTGTAAAACTGTACGTGCACTAAGGGTAGACAAGGAGGCCTATGTGGGAGGAATCTGTGAGGGATAGAGCATCACCTGTGGTCAAGTGATTCTCGTCCTGCACATAGTGGAATTCATGCATTGCGTTTCTCCAAGTCTGTTCCTCAGTGTACTGCAGTTAGAGAGGAGAGTGGTGGGCTCTTGACAGAGGAATGTGAAATGAAGGCCCGCTCGGCCAGTTACTTTGAGCAGCTGTACCAGGCTGACCCACCAGCTGCTGAGTTGGACGTCAGGGGTATTCCTATCCTTATTGCTGACTCTTCAATCAACTGTGATCCACCTTCCTTTGTGGAAACACAGGCTGCGGTGAACCAGTTGAAATGGGGTAAAACTAAAGGGATCTGTGGCATCCATGCTGAACTTATCAAGGCTTGTGGAAATGCTCTACTCATGTCGTTGCATGCAGTTCTGTGCTCTGCTTGGATCACAGGCATAATCCAAACTGACTGGAAGAGGAGCCTTTTTGTCCCTCTCTGGAAAGGGAGGGGTAATTGCCAGGACTGTAACAACTCCCAATGGGTGACGCTGCTCTCAGTGACGGGCAAGGTCTTTGCTCGGAGTATTCTTGAAAGGGTTTGCCACCATCTGTTTGAGCACCAGCCCCCAGGGCAGTCAGGCTTTCAACCAAAGAGGTCATCGATTGACCGTATCTTTACCCTTCGGGTCCTCACCGAACGCAGACGAGAGTTTTGGCAGGGGCTGTTTGCAGCCCAATCAAGGTGTGCAAAGTTGGTGGAGACGTATCCCAACAGACTCACAGCTGTAATTGATGTCAACGATCCTTCCATCAAGTATTAACTCAGGTGGGTGGACACTTATCCAAGCAAGATATTCTAGTTTTGTGTTTTGCATTAATTTTATGAAATTTATAGAATTTGTTTTTCACTTGGAAGTTGTTGGTTACGATGCATAAATAAAGGTGGAAAAAGTCTGATGTTTTATGCAATTTAATTCCAGGCTATAAGGCAACAAAAGGTGAAAATTTTGAAACTGGGTGTTGACTTTGTGCAGGTAATGCACATCGACTGACTTCAAAAAAGGTCAGGGCTATTCACCTGTGATGGCCATGTGTTGTTCTGCGGCGCAACAGGCAGTGTCTGACTCGTTGAAAATGTGAAATTTTATTTTACACGACGTTCCCCCTTTTTAGTACAGTCTTCCATTTCACGAGCCACCAATTCGGCATGTATAAACATAATAATGAACCTGTTTGTTTTTTAAACTTTATTTAACCTTTTTGTGGAGTGCTTGGTGTAGTCACTTGGCATTCGTTCTTCAATTTCAGTGGCGATACCGGAGTTGGGAAGGTAAAATTAATTATATGATCACAATGAGTAAAAAACATTTTCAGTTGTTAAGTAAATAATCGCCACATCATGGCAGGAGAGCCGAGAGGTATGCATGCTCACTCTGTGTAGCCTGGGTTTGAATCCAGACCCAGCTGTAAACTGTCATCCCAGTGTTTCACAGGCAGGGTGATTCATTAGTGTGTGTGTGTGTGTGTGTGTGTGTGTGTGTGTGTGTGTGTGTGTGTGTGTGTGTGTGTGTGTGTGTGTGTGTGTGTGTGTGTTTTCAGCCAAGCGTCCTTTCTGTCAGCATTTGCTGGTGGGTGTGAAAGATCCTATGGTACCTTTCGAAAAGAGTATGGCAGATCCTCTCTCTCCCCTCCGTGCTCTCTGCCTCCTCCCACTCTCCATCCTCCTCCTCCTTCTCTCTCTCTCTCTCCCTCCCATCTCCTCCCTTCTCTCTTACCCTCCCTCCTTAACATCCCCATCAGCGAAGCGACGGCTCGTATTTGCTCGTCATCAACAATATATTCATTTCAGGAGAATTCATCATCCCACTGATGTCACACCATAAAACCTGATTTGAAAAGTTTGAAAAAAATGTTGCACATCAATTTCCTCATGCCATTGTTCAATTGGCATTTGACTCCCAGGCTTTGGAGTGATGTATTTTGCGAGTTAAACTGTGATGTCAATCATAACTTAAGGCTTTTAGTCAAACAATAACATTCTCAAGTCATGAGATACAATTTCACTGCGAAACAGGTTGTACATTCGTGGTGCAGTACTCACCTTTGAGCTGTTGTAGAAAGCTCAGAGGGAAACAGGAGCAAGGTGAGAATAGAGGAAGTAAAATACTTGGATGCATGCCATCAACCTGCCTGCAGTGATCAATGAGCTGATTCTGACACTCTGCCTTCTGTCACGAGATGTCAATTACATGGAGGCTGCAGGTCCCCAGAGACCCCCAGACTGCAGAGGAAGTAGCGGTTGCAGCCCACATGAGGGAGCAATATTCCAGGAAACCGGATTGAACATCTTCTAAACCGTTATCCGATCAGGAGGGCAGAGGAAGAGCTTTGTCCAACGGATCATTCCCAGGTGGTCCAACAAATCATTCCCAGGTGGTCCAACGGATCATTCCCAGGTGGTCCAACAAATCATTCCCAGGTGGTCCAACGGATCATTCCCAGGTGGCAGCCGGTTTTGGAGGCAAGTTTAACCAAGACCAGTTATAGCTGGGATCCAGACACTGGGCCTATCCCTATCCAGTCTCTGGGCTTACCAAAATAATAAATTGGTGGATTTTCCTGCTCGTCCTGATATGGAAGTACGAGAGAATATCTGGCATGAAAAGAGATGTTCCAGGTGGATGATCAAGTTGATTCTTTTCTCAAGATAAACAAAGACTTTTAAAATGTTCACAGAAGTCGTGTTGTCTCCTTATGCAGCCTGTGGCTGCTGGTTGCATCATTTTCTGGAAGCACTGCTGTGCCACTGATGCTCCTTGTTACCAGTGGGATGATACTCGGTTTGCCAATCTCGGAAGGATGAACAGGCTGAGTCAACCCACCTCGTGTTATTTCAATGGCACAACAGGGGCCGTGAACTCAAGACCCCTGAGATCTTAAACCAGCTACCTTAACCGTTAAGGCAACACCAGCTTGGCTTCATCTGCTTCTATTACCAACATGCATAGTTCCTAAAGGTGAAGGTAACAAAGTGCAACCATTGCTTCCACCTTCAGTCTCCATCAGCAAGATACCAATCCGATGAGCTCTGATTCCAAGCAACCTCTCTGTACTGTGTACGAACACGTAACATGGTGTACTAGGAAGCACGATGAAGGAAAGTAACTCATCTACACAAATCATCACATCATTGGGCTGGAAGAATGATCTGGACTCTGGAGGTACGCACACTCACCTGGGTTCGAATCCCGACCCAGCTATATAACTGTCATCCCTGAGTTTCACAGGTAGGGTGATTCATCAATGTGTTTACCGTCCCTCGGATGGACGTGAAACCGGAGGTCCCGTCTGGTGGACGTTAAAAACCTCACGGTGTCCTTCACCAAAAGTAGACGAGCTATCACCTGCACCCTGAACAAATTCCAAATTTCTGCCCTGACTACTGCTGGCATCGGATTTCACCTTTTCATGGGTGTGAGTTGGAATGTGATGCAATTTGAAACTAATTTGTTGGCTGAACGTGTTTATTATGATTTCGTGAGTCATTATTTCAACTGAAAACTTTATCATTGTCAAACAAACCGCTGCTGGTATGTAGTGTTACGTGTAAGCTCGGATGACAACTGGCCTTTGGTCTTTGCCGGTTAATATGCAACTTTTTGTAGCACGGAGCGGTACTGTACCAGTAAAAGGGTATTTCACAATTCTTTCAAGAACTGAAACCACAAGGGTGTTTTTATCCCCTTTTAAAATTGCCTAAATTCCTTGTTATATAAGAACAATCACTCCATCCTGATCTGCCATACTCTTTTCCAAAGGTACCATAGGATCTTGCACGTCCACCGGCAAATGCTGACGGAAAGGACGCCTGGCTGAACATTCCTCCAAAGGACGGTGCACTCATTGCGACAATGCCTCACCTGCAAATCACCTGGATGACAATTTCCAGCTGGGTGGATAATGGAACCGAGGTGAGCATATTATGCTGTTTTTGGGATCATGCTGCCAAGTACCATCCCATTTGTCACAAATCACCATACATGCTTGATATCAACAATCCAATCCAACCTAACATGGCTTCCAAAGCGCTGCATATTTCATTGGGGGTATTTGAACAATCTTATGACAGACACTGTGATGAAAGCTGGCCACGATCCGATCCAATTGTGGTCCCCACTATGAACCAATGGTAATCGGTTTAAATCATTTGGTTCTGTTTCAATACCTTCACCCAACTGTATCTGTGACCTGCTACATTGATATTGAGCTAGAACGTCGACTTCAAACCGCATTCCAACTTTTCTCTTCGATCTCACTCTTCCCTCCGGGTATTCAAGACTGTTGTTCACCACCATCTCACATCATCCGCAATCCAAAACCATGATTTTTTTCTACCCAGTTACCCCCCCCCCCCAAGCCCTCCACCTTCCAAGTTTCCCCTCCTTCAAGTTTCCTTCTGCATCCATCTTGTCTACCCGATGCAATCTCCTCTGCCCTCCATTTATACCCCGACCCATTGTTTGTCCAAGTCTGCCTCAATGTTGTCCTTCAAATCTGCTGTTGGTGTTCCCCACCCCCCTCTCTCTCTCCACTGTTCCTTTTGTCCTGTTACGTCCTGATCCGTTCAGTGTGCTCGCTCTTCCATGAGCCTCAAGTATCTCTACAAAAAAAACAATTTCAACAGTCATATCAGTGCTTGTTAAACAAACCACCTATGGAAGTGATTGCAGATATCCCATGACATTACACAGAGGACAAAAACAGGAATTATTATATCATGTGTTGTGGTGTTTCTCTACCAGCATTGAACCATCTGTTCCACCCTGATGCATCATGGTCTGCACATGGAAACATGAGGTGTGAAGCAAATGCTGACCACAAAACACGTCACCATTTACCACGGCTAACTCAACCACACCATTTGGATCTGTCACCACTGTGGACACTCATTGTACATCCAAAGGGAAGTCATCGTCCATGAAAGTCATATCTCCCCAGAGATTATGATGACCACCTTTGCCATGTCAGCAGGTTCTAATAATTATTACTCCACGAGAACAAAGTGAAAAGCGGGGTTAAGCAATTGTTTCGCTTTCTTTGTCTGTCTGTCTGTCTGTCTGTCTGTCTACAAACAGCAGTTTATGATCGAGGAACAACTTAACTTCAATTGAATGTTATATTTTGAACACGAATCGGAACATAAACATAAATTGGAGTTTAGCAGTAGTTTGGATCTGAATTTGTCCCGGTCGCATGTGCGCAGGGAGGAGTGAGATATGTGAGATATATTGATTCTCTGATTGATATATTGATTCTACTGTCTCTATGTCTGTCTCTATCTCTGTCTCTGTCTCCCCTCCCCCCCCTCTCTCTCCCCCCTCTCTCTCCCCCCCTCTCTCTCCCCCCCTCTCTCTCTCTCCCCCTCTCTTCTCTCTCCCCCTCTCTCTCTCTCTCCCCCTCTCTCTCTCTCTCCCCCTCTCTCTCTCTCTCCCCCTCTCTCTCTCCCCTCTCTCTCTCTCTCCCTCTCTCTCTAACACTCTCCCTCTGTCACTCTCTCTCCCCCTCTGTCTCTCTCTCTCCCTCTCTCTCTCTCTCTCTCTCACTCTCTCTCTCTCTCTCTCTCTCTCTCTCTCTCTCTCTCTCTCTCTCTCTCTCTCTCTCTCTCTCTCTCTCTCTCTCTCTCTCTCTCTCTCTCTCTCTCTCTCTCTCTCTCTCTCTCTCTCTCTCTCTCTCTCTCTCTCTCTCTCTCTCTCTCTCTCTCTCCCCTCCCCCTCTCCCCCCTCTCTCTCTGGCAGTCAACCAAAATTGAAAATCATTCCAAAAAGGAAACTTACTGTTTTTAAGGACCTTATAAAGGACACAAACAACAGGCACGAATAACTCATTTAACATGTTCGGTTGGTGTTAAAGAAGCTGCATCAACGGCGGTAAACTTCTTAAAACTTTTTTTTTCGAAAACCTTTAAAATTATTATTTTATTTAAATTGAATTATATCCTTGAACTCTATGAAATACAAATCGCTTTTTTATCGCTTCCAAACACCTTTCTTCCACCGAACGTGACTGATGTCACTGAGAGGTCAATAGAAGGGATATCAACAATTCAGAGTGGTCAATATGTCAAAATACAGTCGCTTTGAACTTCTAAGGGTTGTATTGCTCTTCACACTTTAAAAGAGAAATATCCAAGTGCAGTAGCTGGGTTTGTCTTACTACCAATAGCAATTCATTAAAAAAAAAAAATTACAAAAAAAATAAAATAAAAACTTCATCCAATGTTGAAACGACTTCTACCACCGAGATTTGAATGTCACCTTAAGGCCGATTATTTGATTATACTTTCCTTCGGTGTGCTATCACGAGATAATACCAGTTATTGTGCAACTTTATAGTTATAAATAAAGAACAGTCAGAAAACTTTTTATGATCCTAAGTAATGTGTTGGGTGGGATGGTGTGGTCGCTTCGAGGTATGCGCACACGCCTTTGAGCTGTCTAGCCTGGGTTTGAATCTCAACCCAGTGTGACCACTCCTCATTTTCATAAATGCCAAGGTGAGCCAATGAAAAAAGCCAAGAATTCACAAGGTTTCGGAAAAGCGACGATAATAGAAAACCTATACGCCAAGAAAACCTATAGAAAACCAAGACGCCAAGGTGAACAACGAATAGCCAAGATCTTGTGAAAAAAGCCAAGGAGTGGTCATACTGCCCAGCTATAAACAGTCATGGTGTTTTGCATGCAAGGGGAGGCATAAACGTGTGCGTCGTTCATCGGAAGGATATTAAGGCCAGAGGAGCCGTATGGTCGCTCTGGTCATTGGTGAACGTTAAAGATTCCACAATATCCCCTGAAGAATGGACGAGACATCACTGGCATCCTGAACAAATTACAAATTCGTGCTCAAACCATCTTCAGTAAAAAAACTATGGCCTGGCCAACCGGTATGTGAAAGACTTGGGCCTTCTTCTTTCTTATGCAGCACGTAGATACGAGCGGTGTCACTGCTGGGAGTGCGGCTGTACTGCTGATGCTGATTTGGCCAGGATTCCGGCGATAGCTTGCGTATTCTTCATGAAGGACACCGTGGGATCTTTAACGTCCACCAACTAATACTGGCAAGTCCGATGCCCAGTTTAACATCCATCCGAGGGACGGCACTCACATTGATGAATAACCCTGCCTGCGAAACACCAGGATGGGTGTTTGTACCTGGGCCGAGATTCAAACCCATGCGATACAGTTCAGAGGCCATTCTGTGTACCTCTAAGGCTGAAGCCATCCTGCCAGCATGAGACTTAGGCCAATAATGTTCCTTGGCCAACCCTACAAGAAAGTTGAAATAATTGGGGCCATTAAAGAAGTAACATTAGTTGTAGTCATAATCTGTTGTGCGTTTCACTAACTTTGTTCGAATCCAACAAAAATCTGCAAAACAATCAAATCTGTGTACTTTAAAGGGCAGGGCCATGTCCAAAATCCAGGCTGAAATTTGGTGAAAGTCCCAAAATCCAGGCTTACAGCTCACCTCCACTCATTTGTTCCTCTTTCCACACCTTTGTCACCAAATTCCTCAATGTCTGCAATCCCATCTTTCCCTCCAAGGCTTCAAGACGGTTGTTCACAACCAACCCCAGGTCATCCCTCATGCCGACTCATGATCTATTCCTCCCCATGCCCACTCGGTTCCTCTACAACTTATTGTTGTGCCCCCCCCTCTCCCCACTCACCCTCTTTCTCATTTTTTGCTCTATTTCTGTTTCATTCCCGATTTTCCATTCATCTTTCTCTGTTTGAGCTTGTATCATCCAGGTTGTTCACCACATGTTTCCTCCTCCCCTTGATCTTGTTCTTCCTCATGCCCATTTTCTCCAAAGCCCCCTCGGTTGTATCCCTCTCCCTTGCTGTTGGTAGGTTCCCCCCTTTCCACAATGTTTTTCTTGTCCTGTTATGTTCTGTGTTCTCGCTCTTCCGTGATCCTCAAATTTGTAAACAAAAAGCCCCAAAAACAAACACATTCGAACACCTTTCTCAAGCAGCCCTACCCAAATCCCTCCTAAATTTCCAGTTTTCCCTCCTTGGAGTTTCCTTGTGCGTCCATATTGTCCACCGCATGCATGCGTGTTTCATGTCTTGTTTTTCTCTGTTACGTCCTGATCTGTTCACTGTACAAGCTCTTCCATGAGCCTCGACTATGCATCCAACCCCCCCCCCCCAAAAAAAAAATAACACAGCAGTAACTTGATGGTGGCAAAGGTGGCTTCAAAAGTCGGATCCAAACCAGAGAGATCGATTGTACATCATGGGTGATGTGAAAAATCGCATCTGAATCGTTTCTTCAACCAGTTGCTGACAGTGGAGACAGGTTCTAAACTCAAATAGTTCACATTTACACATAATTGGCAAAACAATTTCCAAAGCTACCTTCCACCCCAGACTTTCTGGCATGCGAGTAAGCCGATTCTCGATAATATGTGGTTTCAGTATACTGTATGTAACTTTTGAATCAAAGAGATAAAGTTGGTATTTGCAGTGACTGCATTTATGCCACACTGTGGAATGTTGCATTCTGACTTGCAATTTGCTTAAAAAAAATGTCTTGCAAGTTGTTTATAACACAGCTCCTGGTAAAATGATTTCACGATTCTCTTTCTGAAAGAGAGATGCAAAAGGTACAAGAACAGTGAGAGATTCATACATTCTGCTACAAATGCCTCTGAACAACTGCTTTTGTAAAGGGCGAAAGGTAGGTAAGCCTGCAACGAGAAACCATCGATGTTAAAAAAAACTTCTTTTATTTTCTTACATAGATCTAAGGATCATATGCCTGGTGTTGGCATAATGGTTAAGGTGGTGGGCTTTGGTTCCCCGGGTCCTGAGTTTAAATCCTGTTCAAAACACCAGGTGGGGTTAACTCGGCCTGTCATCCTTCCGAGGTCGGCAAAATGAGTGCCAGCATGCTGGTATACTGTGTCGGAGTGGCCACCCGTCCAGGGTTGTGCCCAATAACCAAGGAGACTGCGTAAGCAGCATCAACGCTCTGCACAGAGTATGGTCCCAATCTCCTCCGAAGGATCATGGAGGAGCTTGAACATGAATCACATGCAGGATAAAGACTTTTTAAACGAGAGTTCATGGAACACCTCACCCCATGCAGTCTTGAGAAAAAGGACATGGGAAGAATCTTTTTCAACTCATGCTTTTTGCATTTTCGAGCACGATCGATATGAGCTTTGTTCATGAACTTTGAATGACAGGTGCGATGGCGACCATACGAAGCCATTGGGTCAAACGGAACACGACAGAGCTGAACCTTCTGCCATCTCTTCTTGGAGAAACTGACAATTTTGGAATGATGTTTGAGATAAAGATGTGCTCGACAAACATCTTTTGGACGAAGACAGGATGGCCGATTGAACATCGCTCAGCACCGCCATGTTGTCTGAATTTCACAGTTACTCCGCCCTCAGATTTACGTGTAGCAAATCTGATTGGTCGGGAGAGTGTAAAATTTTGTCCAAGTACTGCTAAACTGGAGGTTTTCGGAAGTGCAAAGAAGGTTTTTCAGAAGAAGGTTTTCTCTTCCTCCAATGTAGGATACTCGAATGAAGGTGCAGGATTTTTTTCTTTCTTCAAGATGACAGCTATAACTCACCTACTCTTCACAGAAGACACCTTGGGGTCTTTAATGTCCCCAAACACCCAGTGCTGGCAGATGGGATCTCTGGCTTAACGTCCATCAGAGGGATGATGCATGCATTGATGCATCACCCTGCATGTGAAAGACCAGGGTTATCCAGGTGATATGCATGCGAAAGCATATCATCTGATTCACCGTGTTATGACAGTGTGCATACCTCCCGGCTATCTTGCTGCCCTGGACTAAAATATGAGGACACATGTCACCCCGGACAAGCACTTTGATGTGAATTCCGAGGACGTAAGTAGACAATGGACAAATACATGTTGTATACAGTATGTAATTTGAACCTGGGTTCTGAGCATGTTGAGCCACCGGTTTCGATGAGAATGCTAGACAGGCCAACTCAAGCCATCGTGAGATGTATTTGCTCAAAATGATTAGTTTTAATATTGTTTTGTAATAGCATTAAAGTCATTATCACAGTGGCCTGCTGAAATATGAGGACACATAATTTGCTCTGCAAAAGTATTCACTCCCTCCCAATAATGCCACATTTAGATGAATTATGAATTATGTAAACATAATTTTTCCAAATGAACTTTTTTATTCATAACTGAAGGGATCAAGCAAAACATTGTTAAAGTTGAAAGAGGTTACATGTCAGGAATACCTGTAAAAAAACATGTACAAATCAAAATTCAGTGGTTGTAAAAGTATTCAGCCCCTTAGGTTCGTACTTGGTCGAAGCACCTTTTGCAGTAATGACTGCTGCAAGTCTTTCTTCATTGGTCTCTACCAGCTTTGCACAATGAGATGGTAAAATCTTTGCACATTCTTCAAGTGAAAATTGCTCCAGTTCTGCCAAGTTTGATGGAGATCGTCGATGAACTGCAATCTTCAAGTCTCCCCATAAATGTTCAATTGTGTTCATGTCAGGACTTTGACTGAGACACTCAAGAATTCATTTTCTTCTTATTCAGCCACTCCATTGTGGCTTTAGCTTTGTGCTTTGGATCATTGTCCTCCTGAAATTTGAATCTCCTACCCAGTTTCAGATTAGTGGCTGCCTCAAGCAGGTTTTCATCAAGGATTCTCCTGCACTTTGCACCGTCCATTGTCCCTTGTATCCTGACAAGCTTGCCAGTCCCTGCTGATTAAAATCAGCCCCATAACATGATGCTACCACCACCATGCTTGACAGTAGGGATGGTGTTGACTGGGTGATGTGTAGTGTTCAGCTTGCACCAGATGTAATGCTTTGAATTTAGACCAAAATGTTCAGTTTTTTTTTCACGTCGAACCACAAAACTTTTCTCCACATGACTGCAGTCTCATCAAGATGCTTTTTCGCAAACTCCATTCGAGATTTTATATGTGTCATTTTCAATTATGGCTTCTTTTCTTGCCACCGGTCCATGGAGGCCAGCTTTGTGAAGGGAACAGGATATTGTTGATTGATGAACACTGACCCCCATCTCAGACATAGAGCCTTGCAGATCTTTCAAAGTCATTGCTGGATTGACAGTGACATCCCGAACCAGTTTTCTACTTGCCCAACTGTGATTTTGGATGGGCGTCATGATCTGGGTAGAGTCTGGGTGGCATGATACCTCTTCTAATTGCTAATGATGGATTTCACTGTAATCAAAGGGTATTAGAGTGACACTGCAATATTACTAAAACCCTCTCCTGAACGGTGCTTCTCCACCACTTTATGTCTGACTTCTTTGGGAAGCTCATTGATCTTCATATTTGTCTTTTTGGTTGACCAAGTGAGTTGCACCTTAAAACTCCTTAGATAAGTGGAGAGTTTAATTATTAATTTAAACCACTGACTACATACAGGTGAAACATATTACACTTATTTTGTAACATTTCAAACAAATAATTTGCTCCTGAAGTGATTTTGGGTTAATTAGGCAAAGGGTTTTTGAAGACTTATGTAACTGAGAATCATCTGATTTTTCTCTGTTAATGTAACTGATTCACATTTAATTTGCATTTTTTAGGTTTATCACTTTGGAGTTATTTGTGAAGACTCTATATCTTAAGTTTGATTTTAAAGTATCATGAAATAAGCTCAGGTAGCATCAAAACGTGAAATCTTTGGAGGGGAGTGAATACTTTTAATATTGTTATTACTTTTGTTTTAGAAGCGGCCTTGAGCCATCTATACACCTTAACATGGATTTTGCCCATGGTGGAAAACCCTATTGGGGAGGGGGACAAATTAAGTTGCTACAATCCTCCGTTTTGTGACCCTTCGTCCTCCTGTTGTTTGGTTGAGATGATGTAAGTAATAACAGAATGCATCATGGTCAGACGGACAGACACCAAATTGTGTATTTTAGTATGATGATGATCTTGCATTCACATTATAAAGATTGAGACATCACGTGGTTACAAGACATTCTCATGGCACAATATTCTTTCAAAGGAATTGGTTTCTGAGATTAGATGTTCCCGATAACTCAACGATTCATCAGATATAAAAAAAGGGACTGCATACGTCATCCACCGGCAGTTCAATAATGCAAATTCAATCAACTTATGGAACTTGTTGGATAAATCTTTATAAAGTTCAACACACACACGCACACACACACACACACAAATAAATAAAAGTTTCCTCACGAATTATTTATTTTTTATTAAATCCAGAGGATTTTTGACACCGAACTCCCTCTTCATAGGTAGCATTTTAGACATTCCAAGTTGCACTGAAGGCTTTAAGCCACAATGTGTGGACTGGTTTATATCATCACCACCATTATCCAAAATAAATGGAAACAAGTAAAAAAAAAGACATAAAATGTCATTTGTTTTAGCAATTTTGCTGTACGGAGTTAAATGGCGAGACCATATTTGTGTACAACTATAATGGCCGTCACTCTACCAGTCAGCCATGTTTGATCAGATCACAAAATAAAGTGAGGGGGAGATGTATGCCGTCTTTTACTATGCTTTTGCCAAATGTGAACAAAATCTGATCATGCATGTCTGAGAAAAGGATGGGGACACATTTAAGTAACAAAATGGCCGCCAGCTGCCCATCTTGGATCGGATCTCAAAAAGACAATGGCATGCATATGTAAGCTATTCCTCATCTGTGTGCCAAGTTTGAACTACATTGGGAAATGCGTGCCCAAGAAATGGTTGAGGATGTGTTCGACACCTGGTTTTTTTGTTTGTTTGTTTGTTTTTTTACAAATAAAATGGCCGGCAGTTAGCCATCTTGGGCCAAATGTTGAAAAAAAATGATGTGCATATGTATACCATCATGTCTTGTCTTTGTGCCAAGTACGAATTAAATTGGTCCATACATTTCCAAGATATGGTTGCGGACACACGCACACGAAAATCGAGACCAAATCCATCAGCCGCCATTTCGGGCGAAGTCCAACGGAGGCTAAAAGTTGCACTTCCCTTGGGCGGGAGCCATGCGGAGAAGTACTCCGTGGTGGCTAGACAAGTATCGTCTTGCCAAAAGTCATGGGACACTTCAGTCGAGTGGTGAAATTTGTCTCATTTGGAGAACCATGAATACCATGAACAGTCAGTCTAAAGAGGCAACGGATGATCATGTTCCAGAGGAAGGACTTAACAGGGTTCCAATGTCTGACTGCTGACACCCACATCAGGGTGATTTCAAATCGTCCAATCTATCCCTAAATCAACAAACTTCCACCAGAATTAGTAGCAAACTTAGCCCCAGACCCAGTGGCAGTCTCACAACCAGAACTAGCAGTCGACTTGCCACGAGAACTCAGAACAAGAGCCAAGCCAGAACCACAAGCCAACAGTCCTCAACTAACCAAACAGTTCTCCAATGTTAGGAGAGCAAGCAATGGTTTCGAATATCAGGTGACAAAACCATGCGCAATGCATAACACGACATAACATAAAATATCACGATCGGTGCACGAACAACATGGCTCATTGCAGTGTAAAACATGTAATCGATGTATTCCAAGCCAAGGAGGCCGAGCTGTCCATAGACCCAAGTGTGGAGCAATGACTGGTTCGTCGTCTGAAGAAACATGTCCTTAAAACATTTGCCTTTCTTCTTTGCTTCCCTCTCGTAGGTGTCACCTTACCGTTACTGGCAATTCAACAGTAGTCATACAGTAAGTAGTGTGTGTGTGTGTGTGTGTGTGTGTGTGTGTGTGTGTGTGTGTGTGTGTGTGTGTGTGTGTTTACCTCTGAAAGGATCAAAATGCTATGAACAACAGAGCCAAGCTTGCTGATGATTTGGACAGTCGAAAAATCTATCAATTGCTTCGAAGTTAATAAAATTCTTCAATAAGGTATACAAGTATTTGGTGGTTTGCGATTAAGATTAAGTATCGGGTATTGTACAATTAGTCGCCTTTTCAATGTCTATTTTTAAAAGCTTTAGGAAGAACCATTACTGTTCCCCGAATGATTAGATTCATGAAGAACAGGGTTATGAAAAAACAGTATATGTGATCACACACATACAAAAACACGCACACAAACACACACACACACACACAAACACACACACACACAAACACACACACACACACACACACACACACACACACACACACAAAACATTTTGAACAAACCTTGTTGTTTGTGAATTTACAGGTGTTTGGTATTCTAGCAGGGTTTTGAACCTAAAAAAGGTGACTTACCTGAGACGGAATCTTAAGGCATTCACCTGATACCTGCCTCATGGGACTGTCAGCATTACTCACCATAAATTGAGACAAACAAGGAATCTACACGATAGCTCATTTGCTACATTAATTTTTAATAACATCAGTTGTACAGCACAATTTCCTTGCAGTAACAACAACAACAACCAATGGATCCAATATGAAAGAAATGTTGAGTAATACAGAGTTTAAAAACAAAATTGGCAAATATGTGATCTGTTGTTAGTGATGGAAGCTTCTCTGCCAGAGTAACCATGACATCAGCAGAAAGGAATCTGATCACATCAGTCAGGAACCATCAATCACAATTGAGGGAGTTTTTTGGGGTTTTTTTTTATCACCGCCTGATATCACCTTTGACAACACAAAAAGTCCATCCCTGATCTGTAGATTATTCGACTTGTTCTTTTGTATTAAAAATTAAAAAAAATGACACAGCAGGTAATTTCATTAATAAGCGCGATGAATGTTAATAATCAATCTCGATGTATATCCCGTTTACATTTACCTAGTCTCATGTGCGATCCGAAAAATAAACATAAAAACTTTTATCACAAAAACCTTTGTAAGAAAACGTACAACTTCCACTAATGTACACATACAGTAAATACATTAATACATGAGCTATAAAAATTTGATCAACAAATACATTTAAACAATTTCATTTCATAGCCAAATGGTACGGAGGGACACGCAACTTGTGATTGAGTATCCAAACTACGCCAAGGATTTGCTGTCCCTCGATTCACCGTGTTTTGTGCAATTTTAACTTGCAAGATATTCCAGATAAGCCTGAACGATTAATATTCAAAAATTAATTAATTAATCAAAAAGTGATTCCAATTAGCAAAAAAAAAAAAAACTTTAAAATATCTAATACACTTAAGTGTGCATGTCTATCTATAATACACCTATCATTGTGCATGTTTTTTTTTTCGTTCTTTCTTCCTTTCTTTCTTTCTTTCTTTCTAAAAACATCCCAACACATTAATTGGGGTCATGCTGATCCTACGTAACAAGTCTGGATGTAATCAGCCCAGAACTGTAGGAGTAGCGTGACAAGCAAATACACAATCATCGGTCCGTGAATTATAATCAGGATCTCCAAAAATGTAAGTATGGTGGGAATATATTCAGCCGAACATGTCAAAGATCGAGCTTGACACAAAGAGGAAAGAAGCAAAGCCGCCTCCTCTATGAGATTACCCAGGAGGATCAAGCTGCTCACGTGAGAAGAGTCATCCAATAAGATTGTAGATGTACTTATGGACAAATCCATAGCATTTCATGAATTCCAAACTCTGTTCTTGGTTCTCGGAGAATTTAATTGAAATCATTTTTTTTCACATTTGTACGAATTATTTAAAAGAAAAAAAGAAAAAAAACACATCAGTCTTATTTGGGACATCTTACACTTTTGGAGGTGATGACGTCACAGAGAAATATAATTTTAAACACAGATCAGTTTTACTTTCAGCATATAAAATGGTTCATCTACCGCTCACCCGAGATAAGTACATGCACCGTTTTATCTATTTACACTGCAGATTAAAATTACAGCTTTGCTTTTCATGTAAAGACTCCTTCATAAAATGTGGTGCAAATATAGCCAACAACAACAAAAAAATTGCCAAAATAAAATGAACGGAACAAGAACGGCACTCGACAGAGTGCAAACCTCTGCTAGGCAGAACAGTTTACGTTTTGTATCCCACCAACAGGCTGGACCTGCACCAAAATCTAATCGGCTTGTTCTTGTCACCTACCCAACTCATCCACAAAATTTTATCACAATCCATCTAGGAAATTTTGAGATATCCTGCCCAAAGACAGCCAAACAGACAGGGCTGAAAACATAACCTCCGTCGACTTTCGGTGGCAGAAGCAACAAATCAATTTCTAAAATATAATTTTGTCAAATGCACTGATCAAAAAAAAAAAAACCACGCAGTCCAGCTGTTGGTGTGGGAACGACATCACAGTATCTGGATGAATGAACTTCACACACTACAAAACCTTATTCTCAAACTTAAAAACAGAACAAACTTTGAGTTACTTTGCTTTCTCATTGCACAGACGACAAAACCAAGTTATGCAGTGAAAAGTCCTCAAGCACAACATTCCATGGCCCTTTCTAGAAATCAAATTAAACTTATTTACAAGCAAATCTGTTCAAAAATACATCAAAAAACAAAGTCAAAGCATATCTGCAAGTAAGTTCATGACGCTTGGTGTAAGTTAGCTCACACGAGGCCTATTCTAATCTTAAAACAAGAATTAGAGACATTCTATTCAGATGACTACATTTCCTGCCAAGAACCCTTCGTTTAACAGCAAAACATTTTGTATTTCGAACAAAGCGGACACCACTGATCACAAACTGCATGGGTAGGTTGCTGCCAAAAAAAAAAAAGGTTACAACCTCTTGGTAATTCCCATCAGGAATCTTCCTTGCTGCATTCGAACCTGGGTGTGAATCTCAGCAAAGCTATAAACTGTCATTCTGGTGTCTCGCAGTAAGGGTGAGGAATCAATGTGTGTGCCGTCCATCAGATGGACGTTAAACTGGGTATCCCATCTGTCGGCATTAGTTGGTGGACTTTAAAGACCCCACAGTGTCCTTTGAGTAGAGTATGTGAGCTTTCACCGACACTCTGAACAAATTCCAAATTCTTGCGTTAACGTACAGGGGCTGTTTCATCAGAGTCACGGCACAGATGCTATTCACAGCCATGTATGTGCACCATATGAAGGAAGGAGAAGATGAAGAGTTCCTTCCGAAAACAAAAAATCTCCGATGATAACAATCTCATCAGATCAAACGATAAATGAATCGGAGATTTTTGCAAGGATGACGAGGAATGAAAGATTAGGAAGCCAAGGCTCCTGGATGTGGAAAAAACAAACCAGACCGATGTATGCCCTGCCACTCGCTTGTGAAATGGAAGATCAAGAAGGAACTCAAAGACGTAAATAACAAAGATGGGGTCATCAGGAGGAACCTGGATCGGATTCGGGTTTCAGCCGCTACTCCACAACCCTCAAACCCATTCAGGTGCAGCCAAGTGAGTCTTACAGAAAAATTTCTGCAATAATTCACTTCTCCTTAGAAAGATAGACATTGAAAGAGAGGAAAAAGCAAGAATTAGAATGAATAAAGATAATTTTTTTTTTTAAACTTTCGTATGCAGCATAAGGCTACAGGGTGGCATCATTGGCCAAGGGTACAACTGTGGCACTGATGCAATACCCTCTATAGATTAGATTAGATTAGGGTTAGTTTGGAATTTTGGCCATGGGGCCAGTGATAGCTCACCTACTCTTTGTGAATTATAACGTGAGATCTTTAATGTCCACCAGCAAATACTGGCCGACAGTACACCCAGTTTAACGTCCATCCGTGGGACAGCACACACACTGATGAATCACCCTGCCTGTGAAACAGTTGGGATGACAGTTTATAGCTGGGTCCGGATTCAAACCCAGGCTACAGAGGTTTAAGGTAAATGTGCGTAACTCTAGGCCAACCTGCCAGCCCACCTGTGACCAATGTTTTATCCCCCAAAAGCATAGCTCAGTGCAACATTCCCCATGTAGGACAGAAACAAGTGGAAGGAAGAGATTAGATAAATATGAGCACGTACTGCACATTCCTTTGCACCGAAAGGGCAAAAGGAAAAACATAAACAGGTCATTTATCTTCAATAACCCATCAAGTTTATCCCCCAGTTTTCGTACGGTGATTGAACACTCGTGGAGGAAATCGTACGTGCAGCACGGGGATACATAGTAGATAAACCGGTACAGTTTGCAGGATTTGAATCCGGGATGCCATGCTCGGATAGGAAGACCAAACAGGCCATAGTAATCCGAGGTGACAACCAATGAATGTAACAGAGTTGAACGCACGACACGATGCACTCGCTGAAACCATCTTGGATTACGGTTTCTGCTGCCACGGCTTCCCCTTGGAGACATCTCGCATCAGCGATGTGCAATCTGCACGTCCCGCCGTTGTGCTTTTAACACAGCAAGTTCATGTTTGGGAGAGATGAAGTTTGCGTGCCAATGTAAGCAGAGCCTTTTAGACGCACGCGTGGCTCAAACAAATTCACGCATCGAGTACGAGGGGCTCGTAAGTGTACGCCGAGGTTGTACCGACATCCTTGGCTGGGACAAAGGGTGAGCACTCCTGACGGGTTTGTAAGAGTCCTCATTCTTAGGTGGACACGAGCACGTGAGCAACACCCCACCAGCGACGAGGAAGAAGGCCGAGGCCCAACCGATGTAAAGTGCCGGACCGAGTTCCCGCTTCCTCTCTTGGGACAGAGTTGGGTTATAGAAATCCCTGATGATGGCATTTGCCGTCCAACAGACCGGGATGAGCAGCAGGAGGGCAGTGAAGAGGAATAGGACGCCGCCTGAAATAGCGATGTATGCCTTGATGCGAGTATTCTGCACGCAGTGTGTACATTGCATTCCGATAACGGTGATGATGAAGGCGATCAAGCCCATTGCGCACGCCACGCACATCAGACCACGCGCGGCCTGCATGTCAGGGCTGAGCGAGAGAAGCGAATCATAGACCTGTAAGCAATGGCGACAATGAGTTGGGGGGAAATCAATTGATAGGTAGTTCAAACATGAAAAATGGAGGATAACTCCATTATTTAAAAAAAACATTAATCTTGTAGTCAGGCCCTTGGGTAGGATTGGCAACAAATATGGCATTACATCATTGCAAATGAGCAAAAATGATTTTGTTTTATGGAACTCTGAACTTCACTATACGGAGAAAGGGATAATGTGGGGAGTGTTGAGAGAAGGGGACACTCTGCAGGGGGTGGGAGTAAAGGGAGGGACGTAAAAGGGGGCTGGGGAGTTTCAAATTCCGCTCCGTCGGCATATGTAATAAATAAACACACCCTGATGATGGTTTAACAGACGGAATGTTTAATTTCGATTCCGCCACATTAGTTTCACAAATGACGGTGTATTTTGCAAATATTTATACCATACAGGCAGAAAAAATGTTCACAGTGAAGGAATGACATCACGTCACGTGGTTTTGTTTCACCGGTGACGAGTGCGGGCTCATTATTCAGGGATTGAATGTGACCCCCCCCCCCCTCTCAAAATCCCCAACTCATCATTACGTCACGTTACCTGTTGTGATTTGCTCTGTGGATGTGAGACTTGGACTCTGACCAAGGATCTGAGACGGAAACTTAATTCCTTCGGTACCAGGTCTCTTCGGAGAATCCTTGGCTATCGCTGGTCGGACTTTGTGTCCAACGAGCGGTGGCTGAGAGAGACTCGGATGAGATTTGTTACCTGCATAGTCCGTGAGCGTCAGCTGTGGCTGTATAGACATGTGGCTTATTTTCCTGACGCTGATCCTGCTCACTAGATTCTCTCAGCGAGGGAGTCTCCTGAGTGGAGTAGGCCGATGGGCCGACCACGTGCTTTGTGGTTGCAGCAGGTTGATCGGCATCTCAAGGAGATGGGGATGGGCCAGGCATCTGCCTGGGGATGGCCAGACGGAGGCCCCTGGAGTACCGGCGGAAAGTGGACGCAGCGACACACTGCTCGGGCGCATGCTCCCATACCTCACCTGACCCCCCCCCCTCTCCAAATCCCCGACTCATTATTACGTCATGTTACTTGTTGTGATTTGTTTTTTTCCGGTTTTATCCTACATGTTGGAATAACATCGTCTCTGTCCACCGGGTTATTAACAATTACCGACGTACCTTTGACAAGCTGGCACCACCACCTTGCTCTTTTTATTACTTACAAAATCGAAAGATTTCGTAAGTATATTGATGACTTCCGTCCTCTGTTTGTGTGTTTGTTTGTTTATTTGTGTGTTTGTTTGTTTGTTTGTTTGTTTGTGTGTTTGTTTGTAGGCACGATAACTCGAGAACGGAAGCAGCTACTAATGTCAAATTACACCACGTGATTCAGGAGGGTGATGGCTAGCGCTGATTAGATTTTGGTCAAAATCGGTCAAAGGTCAAGGTCACAGTAAGGTCAAACATAATTCCGTAAATTCATGTGGAGAAATGGAGTATTTTTGCTTCGGTCGACGTTACGAGTTCGTTTTAACTTCGATTTTAATTTTGTCTTCGGTTTTTGCGATCGCTTAGGACGCTTCAAACTAGGTTGTCGAAATTCTGGTAAAAATCGGATGTTTTGGAGACGTTTTAAGATTGTATAAAAAATATTTCACTCGACGCGTCACGGGTCGTCACGTGATGCAGTGCGCTCAAGCAGACGCGTCGTTGACTCACGTATGGTTTTCCGTGTGCGTGCTGACTGTGTTTTCGATAAAGATGGTGTTTAAAAGTCATTTTTTTATCCAAATAAAGGTTATCGTCGCATGCCTGACATGCTAAGCCATCGGTGATGCAAAGATTGTTGGTGGATGGCCGAATATTACGGTTTTGTGACTTTGATAAAATAATATTAAATAATTGAGTGGAGAAATGGAGATTATTGCTTCGGTCGACGTTACGATTTTTGATGGTTTGGTACAGAATCATCGTAGAAACTTCTGGTTTGCGTCGCTACCTTCTCCAGAGACAGCTTTTACTAGACAAGGTCAGAGGTCAAGTTGACGATTTCGTAAGTACCAGTCTATGACTGCTTCTTTATTTATTTATTTCTACCTCCACCACTGAAGGTGTATGCAGGTAATGTTTTCACCTCTCTGTTTGTTACTTACGAAATCCTTAGATTTCGTAA